>NC_084767.1:32054394-32395894 GCF_028858725.1 Colius striatus
ACAGTGGCATGCTCAGTGTATAAAGCGATGGAAGATTAAGGAAGGGGTATACGTTCAGAGTGATGGCAGCTGTCTTCCCAAGTAATTGTTACACGTGATGGAGCCCTGCTTTCCTGAAGATGGCTGAACATCTACCTGCCCATGGGAAGTGGTGAATTAATTCCCCGTTGGGGTTTTTTTTTTTGTATGTGTACAGCTTTGTTATGATTAAATGATTGCAAGGTGTTTTGGCAACACATTTAAACACAAGCTCATGTTGGTCATTCTGTGAAAGATAGAACATGTCTGGCATCTATGAAGGCCTAGAATTATCCTTCATTTCTGTTGATAGAATAGGTAGTTAAATGTGAAGAGGGACATGTGGCTTCCATGTGCATAAACATCTGCATAATTGCATTTGCAAAGGAAAACAGTATATAGTTAAAAGTTAGATTTCATATGTGAATTTATTTTTTTGCTTGGAAATTTTGTCAGGCACCTCAGCATATACACATGTCAATATAGCATTCAGTTCTGGAAGGGGCCTCCTAAAATATCAAGTCAGTTATTTTAATTAACCATGATCATAAAATGATCAAGTTTAATACTTTAGGTTTATTACAAAGCTTTATTAGAAAGTTGTTCCTGCAGATGATCTCTATCAAGATTCTAAACTTTCTTTTAATGTATTCCTAAATATATTACAGCCATTTTCTCCGTTAAAAAGAGATACAATAATGCAACAATCCTGTTTCCCTGGTGTTTATCAACTGATATAGTTAGAAACAATTCTTCACTCAGTTTTTAATTTACTGTATTTTAAATTATACGTGTTTTAGTTTTCCCTATCCCAATCATACGGAAGTACAAAAAAAGGTGGAGTAAAAGGAGAATTTTGAAGGTTTAGGATTTTATTTTATAATGATTTTATTAATTTCATAATTATGTTATTTCATGCTAAACTTCCTATTTTGTTCATACTAGACTCATTTCCTGAAAAAAAAAAGTGTTTCTCACCATGTTAACCTTGCCAGACTGGAGGACTGACTGAACAGTTGAAACTACAAGTTCATGATCTTTGGGTGTGAAGATAAAGAGCAAAACAAAGATGTAAGAATGAACTAGTCATACTGATTAAGTCAGTGGCTGAGTGTCCTCTGATCCTGTGGACTTTATAACTCAGACTAGTATCTAAAACTAGCATCATAGCCAACTGCTTTATATAACTGTACTGGCTTTTTCGTTTTACATTGGATAAGTAGCAGCACTAAAACATCGTGGCTTTCCTGAGGGAAGTGGCTGGACTAAAAGCTTCTAAAAAATGTGCTGTGATGGTCTCAGGAGAATCACAGTCCAAGTGATACTATGAAGACATAATTTTTTCCAGGTATTTGATAAGATTTGCTAGCTTGGAGAAGCAAACTACATTCCATAATGACAGATGGAAAGGAAATTACTCTTGCATGAGTTTGAGAAACTTTCTTTACCCTGATCTGTCTTTAGCCAAGTTCAGCTGGATGACTATTGCAGGCTGACTGCCCAGGTCCTTTTTAGGAAAGCAACAAAGGCTTTTGTCATGATTTAATCAGCACTGGAATCTCTGTTAGTGATGACTGGGTTTCAGAATGCAGAATATTCTAAAGACTATAGTTCTGCTGTGTTAATCAGACTTTTGTTGTTGGATTAATATGCTTTTTTAAAATTAAATAATCTCTCATAGTAACTTTGTTTTTTTCCAGGATAAGCAACTCAGTAAACTGTAACAGAGCACTGTTAACAGTGCTCGAGATGTCTGTAAGATAATCTACACAAGAACTGTATGATAACAGAAGTATAGTAAGTAGTTTTCATAGCCAGTCTCCCACAGGGTTGCAGCAACACAGATTCTTTCAGAAGGAATATCCAGTCAGTTGAACTAACACTGATCTACAAGCCAATATTGACTTCATTTTAATGGAAGATACAGACAGAAAGCTATAAGATGATGGTTTAAAATACAGAATTATAAATACCATTGAAAATTATGAATTGCTCTGTTTTTTTCCTTAACTTGAGAGGTTGATCAAATTATGGCACTTAATAAAACATCTGCAATATAAAAATCTTCATATTTCAATAGTTTGATCTCTTCAGATGTGCTGAAACTGCACATCTGAATGCACTGGATGCACTTGAGAAGCAAAAAAGTGTCCTGAATTGACAGGCTGGCCAGCATGGTCTATAAAACATTTTTATAGTCACATTGTTCCCATTTCTTTCTTTCTTTCTTTCTTTCTTTCTTTCTTTCTTTCTTTCTTTCTTTCTTTCTTTCCTTTCATATTTATAGGAATAAAGTTATTTCTAGGTGTGATTTTCCAAAAACGTAGCTATAATCAGGACCTTTCTGGCGTATACGTACTCTCTTTGTACTTTCTAGGAGTGTGGTGAAAAAAGAGGACAGTAAATGGCATTTTAGTTTTGCTAACTTTATCAGCTTTAATTTACAGATTTTAATTTGCATCTATTGATGCTTTAGAAGATAAGGATTGACATTTATGGGACTTCTACCATTTCAGACATTACTGCTGGGTGAATGCATTAATCCACTCAAGAGGAAGCTCATGGAGCTTAATTGCCAAGACAACATATGACATACCAGGTTTTAATTTAGAGTTTACATAGCTGCCATGCAGGTTTATCTGTGAGTGACTGCACCCACAGCTATGAATAATAGGAAAACAGAAATCTGGATGGAAAATGCCTTTCTGCTCTTTGATAGAAACCACCACTTTGCCTTCACTTTGGCTCTCCCTCTTGTTCATTCTTTTTTCTGCTATTCCTTCATTCTGCCTATGCTGTGTATATTTTCTTTAATAAAGTTCATTTTAAAAATTACTTCATGTTTTTGCAAGTATTAAAGTAAGATTTAATAGTTGAGTGTGTTATAATGATAATCCTTTGAGCTTCAACATCAAACTGAGCTAGTTATCTTGTAATTTGATTCATGATGTAGGAAGAACTGTAAAACATTTCCACCAAAATCTGGGTTTATTCATTTTGTTGTCCCTAACTGTAGATCAAGAATTTAAACATTTTGTAACACATACAAAATACTTCGCATTCTAAACATTAACAGTATTCAAACTATTTCATAAAGGTCAGAGAAAACTTGTTTTTATCTTAAATATTGGGACCCTAAACATCACATCTTCCATTTTGTGACTTGAACAAAATTCTACTTTCTGTATTTATTTTGTTGTGCTTCGGATGCTACTGCCATCAGCGTTAACGCTATTTTATGCCAACGTATTTTAAAATGATAATTCCAGCTACCATGATTAGATCCTGAGATGTATCAGTATGAGCTTCTCTATGAAAGACAGATTAAAGGTATGGGATACCACAGACACAGCCATCCACTCAGTAAGGCTTTAACCAACAATCTATTGCATGAGACATAATGGTGCCTCAAGGTAAATCTAGATGTCTCAGGTTAAGCAAAAATATTGTTTCTTTCTTGGCCTGACTAATAGAGTTTAGTTCAGTGAGGTGCAGTGGTGCTCAGAATCATTGAAAAATAAGCCAAAGAAGTGGTGCATCCTGAATATATGCTAGACAGACAAAAGAAATTAAAGGAAGACTTTACCTGAGATTCAGAATTACATCATTTGCAAAATGAAATGTAAAAATATGTGAGAAGAACACAATGTAAATGCTCAAGGAGACAAAAAGTGCATGAAAGGTTTTTGATACTAGTGACAAGAAAAGAAATACTGCAGAGTTAGAGGTAAGCAAATGTTTTAAGGAGTCAAAACTCCTCTTTCTGTAAGGAGTTTGGTGCTTGCATAAGGCTTTACATACCAGACAAAAACAACACTCAATCAATGTAAGCCAACAGTTGAATGAGGTGAGTGCACTTGTAAAGGAAGATACAAAGAAGGCAAAGTTACTGAATGCCTTTTTTGCCTCTGTCTATACTGCTGGAAACTGTCTCCAGGAGCCCCAGACTCCAGAGGAAGTCAGGTTAAAAGAGTTTTGTTTGATTGGTGAGTACGGGTTAAAGATCAGTTGAGCGGTCTGGATGTAAATCCATGGGCCCTGATGGGATGCACCCATGGCTGCTGAGAGAGTTGGTGGAAGTCATTGCTTGTCCACTTTCCATCACCTTCAGTAAGTCATGGAGAACATGAGAGGTGCCTAAGGACTGGAGAAAAGCAAATGTCACTCCAGTCTTTAAAAAGGTAACTACAGACCGGTCAGCATCACCTCCATCCCTGGAAAGCTGATGGAACAACTTAACCTGGGTGCTATCTCCAGGCATGTAAAGGACAAGATGGTCTTTGGGAGCAGTCAACATGGCTTTAGCAAGGTGAAGTCATATTTGACCAAACTGATAGCCTTTTATGAAGAAATAATCAGGTGGATAGACGGTGATAATGCAGTGGATGTATTTCAGTAAAGCATTTGACATCATCTCCCACAGAATTCTCATGGCAAAACTGAGAAAGTGTGGGCTGGGTGATCAGGTAGTGAGGTGGATTGTTAACTGGTTAAAGGGAAGGAGGAAGAGAGTTGTGATCAATGGAGCAGAATCTAACTGGACACCAGTATCTAGTGGAGTCCCTCAGCAGTCAGCGCTGGGACTTGGTGCTGTTCAATATATTCATTAATGACTTCTATGAGGGCACAGAGGACACTGTCAGCAAGTTTGCTGATGATACTAAACCAGAATACTCCACTGTCATCCAATAAGATGTGGATGGGGAGAAATCCAATGAAACTGAACAAGTGCAAGTGTAGAGTCTTGCATCTGGGAAAGAATAACCCCATGTACCAGTACAGGCAGGGCAATGAACTGTTAGAGAGTAGGGGAAAGGGACCTGGGAGTCTTGGATGACCATGAGCCAGCAATGTCCCCTCGTGGCCAAGAAGGTCAATGGCATCCTGGGGTGTATTAGAAGGGAAGTGTTGAGTAGCTGGACAAAGGTTCTTCTCCCTCTCTACTCTGCCCTCATGAGACCACATCTGGAATACTGTTTCCATTTCCAGGCCCCACAGTTCAAGAAGGACAGGGAGTTGCTAGAGAAAGTTCAACATAGGGCCACAAAGATGATGAGGGAAGGAGCATTTCCCTTATGATGAAAGGCTGAGGGAGCTGGGGCTCTTTAGCTTGGAGGAGACTGAGGGGTGATCTAATTAATGTTTAGAAATATGTAAAGGGTGGGTGTCAGGAGGATGGAGCCAGGCTGTTCTCAGTGATTTCCAGTGACAGGACAAGGGGCAATGGGTACAAGCTGGAACATACTAGGTTCCAAAGAAACACAAGGAAAATCTTCTCTGTGTGGGTGACAGAGTACTGTAACAGGCTGCACAGATGGGTTGTTGAATCTCCTTTTCTGGAATCTCCTGTGTGACCTACTCTAGGTAGTCCTGTCCTGGCAGAGGGGTTGGACTAGATGATCTTTTGAGGTCCCTTCCAACCCTTAAGATTCTGTGAAATCTATATTCTTTTCCTTATAGGGGAAATTAACTTAGTAATGCATGATATTAGTTGATCTTACCTTCTTTGTCAAACTCTACATTCTGACAATGTATTCTGCTTGGCATCTCTATTAACATATCTTATTTTTTGGGCAACAATTACTAGCATAATGAAATCTTTCAGTCTTTCATTTCACACGTATTCCATAATCTGGCTGTTTTCACCCACTACCAATGATCTTTGATTGGGACATCAAAACATAAAATACATCCTAAGAGTGGATTTCTTATAACTCTACTTACAACTTTCACAAAAGTTCTTTTGATCATCTTTTAAGAAAGATCATCTTTAGTTAATTGAGATTCAAGTTTATGTCAAATATTTTCATAGAATTTTGTTTATACTGAAAAAAAACACAAGTCCTTTTTTTTTTTTTTGTGACTGAAAAGATGACAGCTGGAGCAAAGTAATGAGATCCAAAAAGAGAACATTTGTACAGCTGCAGTCTGAGTGTTATTAAGCTGCTTGTTTTTGATTGATACTATAACAGACATGGTAGTGGAAAGTGATCATTAATAATCCCTTTGTGACAATGTAAATGGTATCATCCAAAAATGATTGGCAAATAAAAATATTCAGATGTTCATCTCTTTGGTAAGGACACAACACTCTCTTTCTTCTAATTGCCTAACCCATTTGGGTCTCCAAATCTCAGTCAAAAATAGGTTGTTCAGTGGCTCAAGAGTATTTAGGATTGCTCTGATACTTCGTATAGGACCAGAGAAAGAAGTATGATAATGAACAGGAACAGTGTTGAAATCACAGCTCTTAAGCCTTTAAAAGATTCACTTTGGAAAAGGAATTTAACTTTACTATATACTGAGATAAATTGCTCTTCTATTTTATCTTCTATTTGCTATGTATTTAATACACAGAACAGCTAGTATTGTTTTTCATGTTGATATTTGCAGCCATTTACACACCAATAATTATTCTAAAATTTTACACGTCTGCATAACTTAACCTCAATGGAGAAAAACTTTCCTGGTAATGAGTAAAAAACAACCCCATCTGAACACAGAGGGAAATGGCTATTTACTAGAGCTAAAACTGTGTTTATTTCCAGTCAGTGAATACACATGGAATGAGAGGTTTAAAAAAAAAAAGAAAGAAAAATACGAGCATATGGGCGACAACTTGATGAGACAATAGGAGCAACTAAGATAGAAAGATGGATGCACCAAAGGTATAACAGGAATGTAAGATTATAGGTGTGAAAGTATGCCAGCTACAGGTATAGATTATGAAGGGCTTTAAGCAATGTTTTTCTGTATTTTTGCTAAGTAGTAGGAGTGCTTTGCACAGAACTAAATTGATAAGGTTCATTGGTTTCGAAAAGTGGGTGGGTTTTTTTCTTTTCTATTGTGCTTTTTGAGTTATTAATGCCTCACTAGACTTAAAAAACCCTATGGTCCCATGCTCATTTCAATTCAATTAAGATATACAGGCTGTGCAATAATATACATTGATAGGGAGCCACATTTTCAGAAATTACTGCTTATCTGTGCACTTTTTACCTCATTATAACCAGCTCATGGAATCCAACTTTAAATAAAGGCTGTTGGTGGAATAAATTACAACACACTATCAAGAGACTTCATGAACTAGATATATTATTGATATATATGTACTATGAGTCAGCAAAGCATTCCATTTTTGCTAACTCGACTTCCAGCACTTCCTCTAAATATCAAAGGCAAATATTTTCCACCAAGGGCACCCTGTAAATGAACTATTGGTTTTGACCCTCTCCCTGTTAAAAGAGACTTGACAGAATGTCCGTCTTGCAAACATTTTGGATCTCTTTCCAGAAAACCTGCCAAGCGCTTGAGGAGAGAGCATGATCCTCACTTCCACATTGTGTAGTATTGTCTTTCCATGACCACTTCTTTCCCCACAAACACATCACTTCCCTGAGGCTATATTTTCAAGATAATACTAATTTTTTAAAATTCTGGATAAATGAACAAGTTATTTCTCTTGTAAAATTACTTACTCAGCTCTGAGGTGAAGACAGCAACTTTGTTCCCAAATCATCCCACAGCAATGGTGTCAAAACTGATACATTCCCTGACTGTGGTCTTACTGTCTAAATAGTTGCTGTGCAAGATGTAGTGGTTAGTTCAGGCTATAAACACACTAGTGTATGTTAAATATATTATAAAAATCTTTCACTTTCAATGATGCTTGTAGGAACTCCGCAAGTTTTTAGTCTTCTGTCTATGTCAAATGCTCAAAATCAGTAAAGATGAATATTTCTTCAGGCAACAGAAAGTTTCTGAGGTGGTTTCTAATATTTTTTCTAATATTTTTTCAGTTGTTTCTTTTCCAGCATTGAAAGGGCTTATTAACACTGCAGGTAACATTCACATTGTATAGGCCAGGGAAACTTGCAGCATTTCTTCCAAAATTGACTAAAACATTCCTAATCTGCAGGGAGAGCCTTTGTCAAGCTCACCTATAACAGACTAGATCAAAGAATGGCAGCCTGGAGAAATGACTTCCATCACCACATTAATTTCATCCTCCTGGGCCCCTTGTCATTTAGTTCAGTAACATGCCTCTTGGTGTACCTGGGATGGCAGTCCGTGACAGCTAGGCTGACACTGTGGAGAGAATATATGTTTGTACCCAGAAAAGATGAGACTACTGGAGTTTGGAGAAGGTACTAGATTTGAGCAGAAGAGGCTATTGAATGAGGGCTGGGGAAGCTACTCTCCTGAGATGGGTGGTGGGTAGGAAAGTGGAAGAAGAAAGTGGAGGGGGGAGGCTTTTTGCTTTATTGGAAGGGGAACAAGTAGGTACTTTCATGGCATGTTAGACCTGATTGCGGCCAGTCCATAAGCCAATCTCTCAATGTTAAAATGTTAGGGAGCAGGTAAGTGATTTGGAGGGAGCCTCAGAAACAGCAAGGAGATGCAGGACCTCCTCAATTGATGAGGCTTGCCTAGCAGCAGCACTGGCTGACCACTGGCTGAGCCTGAAGGCCTCATAGAAGTGATGCGCTGTAGGGAGCTTGGTTTGGAAATGGAGGTGAGCTTTAACAAAAAAGCTTCCCTGAGCTAAAAGTGTGAATAAGGCAGTATATTGACAGACTGGAAAGAGCTGTTTCAGACAGAGCTGCCAGGCTGGCCTGGGTCACATTCTCAGCTGATTTGCAAAGCTGTTTTTTGGATTACAGTAACCATGCAGGTAAAAGCAGAGCTATGGCAGGCTCCAGTGGATGTTAGCTTGGTGTGTTCCATACACTGTTTTTATCCATTGGAAACTGGATCAGACAGGAAACATGATACAAGTATACCTTAGAAGCTCATTTAGGTTCCTCAGACACTTCCAAGACTGAGTTTACTTGTTGCAAAAGCAGTCAAAATAATATGTAATTCCTTCTGATGAGAAAAAAAACTAGTAGCTACTGATTCAGTGTTGTTGCAATTCTTAAAGGACCTAAACAAGGGCATATGTTGTTCTGTTACTTATTAAAATTTTCTTTTTTGGAAACAATGTTAGACCTGGCAGTAGAGATTGTCCTTGGCTCAAGTCCCTTGAAGTGTATTAACTGTCAAATGTATCTCTCTTTTTGCTAGCATTTCTGTTATAGTAACAGCTTGTGTGCTTGTACATGTCAATGTTCTTGTGATGATGAACTTCCCCATTATACAGAATCACAGAATCTTATGGGTTGGAAGGGACCTTAAGAGATCATCTAGTCCAACCCCCTATCAGAGCAGGGCCACCTCGAGTAGGTCACACAGGCCATGGTTATCCTGCTGTCCAGCAAGACCCCCAAGTCCCTTTCCCCTACACTACTCTCTAAGAATTCATTTCCTAACCTGTGCAGGTACATGGGGCTATTCTTTCTCGGATGTAAGACTCTACACTTGTGAAGTAGGTGGGAAAACTGCAGTCAGTTTCTCATGGTATTTATTGTATTGTTAAACATATGGAAAATTTTATTTTTTCAGTGGCACTGCTCTGAAAGTTATAATGGAAGGTATGAAGCTATTATAGCTATCCTAAATGTATCATTATTTCTTTGCTTTAGCTATGGGACAAAACAATGAAGAACCTTATCTTGTTTTTGTAGTTTTTCTACCTAGTGTCTTTTACATGTTTTATAATACAAATAGCTATTAGCATGTAAGCAGTTAGAGTTAACTTCAACAGCAAAATAATAAAAATCACAGAATGGTAGGAGTTGGAAGGGACATCTAGAGATCAGTAGCATGCAGTAAATCAGTGTTGTAATCTCCTTTGCAGCGCTTTTGCCACTTTTCATATCTAGATGTCAGACTTGGTAATTATTATTTCTCATCTCATTCTTGAGATAAGATGAAATAGCAAGGGAGTGCAATGCTAAATTCAGATCAAAGGAAGCCACTTCTTTCCTTTTTGGTTTCAAATCTAAAATGATGAGATCAAAAAGCTATTTATTCTATGTTAATTTCAGTATAACTTTTGAGGAGTGGTTCTTCTCTATTCCAAACCAAGGTTTTCTGTACATTAAAGAGTATCTGTGGTATGTTGAATATAGTAAAAATCCTTTTGTTAAATTTGATACTCTACAGAAAGTGAAAATCCAGATGCATTTGATCTGTAAGACATTTTGTGTCTTTACACTTATATAAACATTTGTGCATGCTTTTTTAATCACAGTTGAAAAAACTTCCTGTCTTTTTTTCACATGATCAGACATTTGTGGTTGTGTGAAATGAGTTTGTACTTAAGTGAACCCACATTCAGTTAACTAATTAAAATATATGTTCCTGAATGTATGCAGAAGAAACTTTAAAGCCAACAACAAAACAAAATAATAAAAAAGAATCACAAAAAAAACTCCACAGAAAAAACACTCAAAGTGGCAACATGGAAGGCATTCAGATTCACATAAATGACTGATGCTGGGTAACTGAAAATATAGTTAGATGGGGGTTCTTTGGGCTATTTCTCTTTCCTACATATTCTCAAGTTTTAAAAGCAAATTTAGTAGATTGATCTAAATCAGTGGTACATACTTTCCTGCAGGTTTTTTCCTGGAACAATAACTGTGCAGGGTGGAAAACTGGTGAATTTGCTGGTGTATAAAATGGTATGTCACACCACTGCTGAATACTTCATACTTCTGGACGGACCTAACTGTAGAGCTGATATTTAAATATGCTTGGATGTGTCTTGTGCAGTATAGTATCTACTATGTGGGCCTTTAAACCAGTTATCGCTGAAATGTGACTAGGACTGTACTCTTCTGAACGATAGTACCTCTGTGGTAAGTCTGACTTGTTGCAACATATGTATTCATAGGGTTTTCTTTCTCCGTGGACTACAACCTACCAGTTTTTAATTTGTAGTGCTTTTTTGAATGTTCATAAGGTATAGAAGAGTATAAACTGTAGCAGAAGCACAAGCTTGAGACTTATAGTATTCAAACAAGAACAGACTCCTAATGCCCAAAGGAAGCAAATATCTGTCATAAGATGTCTGCTTAATTTATATTTATTAATTAGGAAGTCACTTCTCAAGTCTGTACAGTAAAGATGTTTTTGCCTTTTTTCAAGAAAACATTCTCTACTACTCTCTACTACTAAGCATAGAAAAAAAAACAAATGGAACATAACATCCACTGTATTTGGCTTTGGTGAGGCCGCACCTCGATTAGTGTGTCCAGTTTTGGACCCCTCTCTACAAAGACATTGAGGTGCTGGAGAGAATCCAGAGGTGGGCTACCAAGCTAGTAAACAATTTGGAACATATCTCATATGTGGAACAGCTAAGGGATCTGGGGCTGTTTAGCCCAGAGAAAAGAAGGCTCGGGGAGAGCTTATCACTCTCTACAACTATCTCACAGGAAGTTGTAGCAAGGTAGGGGTCGGTCTGTCACCTTTGTAACAAGCAATAGAGCAAGAGGAAATGGCCTCAAGTTGCACTATGGGAGGTTCAGGTTGGATATGAGGACTAATTTGCTGAGGGTTCTTAGGCATTGAAACAGGCTTCCCATGGAGGTCGTGGAGTTACCGTCCCTGTAGGGAACATTTGCATGTTGCACTTAGGGGAATATTCTATCGGTTGATAGGATTAGCACAAAGGTATTCAGTCATGCTTCAGGTGGAGACAGTAGGCTCCAAATGTTGTATAGATAACATTCATGGATGAATGAGAAATGTACTCTTCAATGTCAGGAAGAGGAAAAGTCTGTATCAGGATTTTTCATGGAGAATGTAGTGCTCCATATATATCCATATATATGTAGTGCTCCATATATACAACTGTCTGAAGTGCAGCTCTGACGTACCCTCTTTGGAAGTATTGTATTTTGCTCTTTCCACTTGGTGCAGTATTACCTCTGATGATGGATGACCACACTCATTATCTCTGTTACTGTCACCTGTCTGAAAGTCCCACACATACATCATAAAAAGCTTTTGCAGAGGTTTTCTATGGTTCTAATATGTTTCTTTCGGATAGTCAATTAGCCAAAATGCAAAGATTACAGATAGCGTTTTTTACATTAAGAGTCTTTAAATGTCAAAACTTAAATCTGTTTTGTGTGAACAAGCTGTTTTCTCGACGAAAGCATGTCCAATCTGCCGATCTTTATTTTACTACTTATGTACTATTTCACATTTTATTAAGATGATCTGTAATGATGTTGAGGAATGGAAACACTTACTAAATCAGTATCCTTAGATAGGATTCTATTTTTTATATTAACTAAATGCTTAAAAGAAGTTAAACAAAATTTCCTGTGAAGAATATACACCAACTTTTTTATTACAGGAGAACAGAGTGCTTAAATGTCATATATTGTGAAAGATTCCAACAGCCTGTGCAAAATAGTGACAACTTCCTTCAATTAAAAAGCCTATTTTATCAGCCCTTTCTACTCTTTAATAGACTCTTCTCGCTTCAGTAACAGAAAAAAACCAAAAACAATTGCATGTAGGAGTATATATATTCACTTGCTATGGCCATATACACTGTTAATTTTACTTCCAGATATAATAATAATCCATAAGTGACTCCGATCGATAAATGCATGTTACCTTTATTTCCAGTCATCAAGCTTCAGGGAAGCTGTTAATGGAGGCCTAAAGTTCTATTTTATTACATGATTGGCCTGTAAATTTCTGCCTATTTGTTGTGCATTTGTGCTACCAACCTGCAGGCTGGAGTATTTAAATCTGTAAAAAAAGTGCACCTGCAACCATAGGAGTTAACAGGTGTTCATCTGATGGATGATTGGAGCAGATGACTTCTGCAGATACCAGTTTTCTGGAGATTCTTCTAAGATGAATAAAGAAGACAGAGTTAATGTTGTTATAAAGGAAAGCAAGAAGGAAGCATATCAGTCAGAAGCTGTGTGCTAGATGAGGAGGAAGATTGTTTCACTTTTAGACAATACTTTTTCTGGACTTGAAAAGAAATGTTACTTCCAGCATACATTTATTCCTTGGGTCAGTGTGTGACGTTGAGGGGTTTCCCAGTTCCGTGCTTGAAAATTACTTGTCTGTAAAGCAGAAAGTATTTTTGTCACTATTTTGTTTGTTTAAAATACACTATTGTTCTGTTCTCCATGAAAGCTTCCCTGCAGGTTTTGGAGTTAAGGTTAGCTTTTCCTTTGTTAACATAACACTAAATCTAACTCTTCTACAGCTCCTGAACTCACTGTCATTTCTTTTCACCAATTAAAACTGCTTCAGTGTGGAAAGAACAAATATGAAAAATGACTGACAGACAAATTAGCAATTTCATTCATAGCACATAAGCCCAGAGGATGACTGTGAGGAACCAGCAGTTTGGTAAATGCTTTATCCATGATATGTAAAAAAAAAAAAAAAATCTTACTAGTTATCTTTTTCATGTTTTGGTTTGAGACCATTATTTTGTGAAGTCTAATTAGCCTTGCTACACAGAAATGTATTAGTTGAATAGATACACTCCTCCGTCTTGTGTTCGATGGTTACAAAGTTTGTTAGTCTATTTGCTTCAGGGCAAACACAAATCACTTCACAGGTCAGAAAGCAAGTTTTCTATGGTGAACCAATACTCAGTGAAATAGTTGGTGTAATAAAAGGGATTACTTTTTCAGTATTGTAGGTAGCTGTGGTAGATTTCTGCACTCCTGTCAGTATCTCTGAAAGTGATGACTAACATATAAAGGCTTTACTACATAATCTTCAATGGTAGCAACCACCAATGGACTAAATGGACTATTGAAAAATTCAATGTGATATTCCTGCTTCTGCAACCAATACCTGCAATTAAAAAATCCTGAGGTAATTACTTCCCCACTTCCCTTCAGCAGGAGAATGTTTAGACATCTCCAGGAAAACAAGGTCTCATCCCAAGTAATAGTTGCTCTGGAAAACATCACTTCAAATCACTTCCTCCTCCTTCTTCCCTCAGTTTTACATGCTGAAAACAATTATCCTATGATCTGGACTATCCCTTGAACCCACTAATGTCAGTTGTCCTGTCTCTTTCTTAAATTTTTGTGCACCCACATTCTGTTCACTGATGCAACAGGGAGCAGAAAACGTCTTGATGCGTGCGAGAACTGCTCAGGAGTAACAAAAACATTCTTGTGTTATCAACACTGTTTTCAGCACAAATCCAAAACTGTAGACTCATACTAGTCTCTATGGCCACATTGGCTGTGGTTCTAACTGTTTACTTCAGCCATAAAACAAGATGTCAAGATCAATGTGTTATAGTCAAAGCCTAGACCACACAGGCTCGCCTTACTTCTATTTCCACACCTTGGAATGTTCCTTATGTACAACCTAATCCACTGTGCTACTATTTAGATCTTGTTAATTAGCATGCAAGCAGAAAAGAAAGAAAATGATCTTTCTGTGACCTAATCCTCCAGCTTTTGTTCAACAACAGCCAGTGAAGTGCCATGCAATTAGTAAGAGTGCAGAGTGAAGTAAAGTATGGTTGGCAAGATTAATTTCACAAAGAGGGATTCAGTGTAATTTTAGAAGCAGTTAATATGCATTCTGTAGCACAGGTACTTAATTGAGCCATTCCCTATGTTCTACCAGTACATTAAGACAAGTATACGTTTAATAATGTTTTGTATTATGTTTCTGAGTGGTTACTCATATCTGAAATTATATTGTCTTGGATTCAGCTGAGATAAAGTTAATTTTCAAAAGAAGATGGGAGGAAGCACAGTTGACCTGAGCTAGCCAAGGAGATATTTCATGCTTATTATGTAAACTGGTGAAGCTCATCAGGAAGGAGGAATTGAGGCTCAGAGGCACTGAGTTCTACATGTCGAGCAGTAACATTGTGCAACTGCCACATTGTATATTCTTTCACAGTTGTTACTCTCTCTTCTCTCCCGGTTGCTGTCTTATTAAATTGCCCATGTCTCATCCCACTTTTTTTTCTTCCAATTCTGCTTCCAATCTCTCCGAGAGGAGGGCAGGGCTGAGTGAGCAGCAGCATGGTACTCAGTTGCTGGATGAGCCTAAACCACAAGGCCTAGACATCTAGGCCTAATTGGATTTTCACAAGTCCACAAGACAGTCATGCTTGCCTGGGGTTTTTTTTTCATCTATGAATAGATGAAGAATAGCATTTCTCCTAGGTTGTTTGGTAGTAAGGTAAGCTTAAAGGGCTTGTGTCCTATGATTTATGCTTAATAGCATATTCAGATGGTATTGATCTATAGCTATAATACACAAATATGTAATAATTTCTCGTTGTATGTGACATACCTTAATGAGAATATCATTATCTCAGGATTGTGTCTTCATATGAATAATGTCTCTACTCTCATTCATAAGTAAAGTCAGTAAAATGAGACATTAATATAGACTCTACAGATATGCAGCGTTTAGCTCTGCTTCCTTTCGTGAAGCAGAATGTTGATAGACTCGGACCATGCAACATGAATTAAAAGAGAAATGTATATTTAATATCTTCTCCTCATTTCAATGGAGCTTTAGGCAATGAACATGCAGCAATAAGCCAAGAAGCTACCCTAAGGCCTTGTCTGCTGTCATTAGTAGTTGGAGATAAAGGCAAAGGAAGAAGCAGAAACAGCAGTTGCACCTGTCAGCAATGAGAGAACTCTTATTTGAAATGGCTCCTTTTTATTTCAACCATCCTAATGAAAAAACAACTTTTGTATTGGAAGATACAGTTATTAGTGTGGACACCTTCAATCCTAAATATTCTGTTGTCCAACAGGAGTAGTTACCATTATATATAAGCATGATATCATGCTTATGCTTTTAAACTTGTGCCAGAAAAATTTCTTTGCTCCAAATGCTCACAGAAGTAAATTCAAAAGAAGTGAAAGGATGGTCAGGGTAAAATCACTTAAAAGTTCAAACATATTTATTGAAAGTTTTGGATGACTCATCTGTCTCTGCTGGCAGTACCACAAGTTTACAATACTTATGAGGACCTACGATATAAGAAACAATTCACCTCAATACCACCTGAAGTTTTGTTGTTAAAAAATCTGTTCTTGCAAAGCAGAGCTGATTTGCAAATTAAGTCAGCCGTAACCAGGTGCAGGATTTGTCCGCATATGTGGGTGTCAATGAAAGATCTATACAGTGGTATTGAGGTGTCTCTGAACGTTCCCACATGACAGATGTTCACGTGCTCAGAATTAAGGTATTGCCAGTTTTGGAGAAGGGGAAAATGTTATTCTCTGAAGCAGCAGACAGAGAGGCACCATGCTTTGGAAATGCTGATTTGACAAATTCTTTTATTTTCCTTCTGCTCCAGCAACTGATGATGTTAGCAGTGTAGCTGATACTTCTTTCCTTTTCCTTCTGGTGCACAGTAGTAGTGTTTGTGCTTTGTTTCCTGTGTCTGTTTGAAGTTACATTTGCAATTATAAGACAAAAACTAATAATAGGAATGTGTTTTATTTTATGCATTCCAGAATATATGTATTCCAGGAAATAATTGTCATCATTTGTCTATACATTTTCTGTATAATCAGATACTTCATTATCATGCCTTCAGTTTCAGTCTTTACCATCTATACTGATCTACACATAATCAGCAGGCTGGGTTAACGTGCAAAATTAACATGAAAGAAACATGAGATTATCACCTGCTTTCATTATGGTACTATCACTGATTAGTTCAGATTCAAGCAGTCATCTGGAAAGATAAATAACTTGGGTAAAATAAAGCAGTTAAGCTCTCATTCACGACTGAGATTATTATTTTTGGAGAGTCGCTACCATTTACCTTTCAACCAAAGTAAAAGATAATCAAGAAAATATTAGTCATTCAGCATTTAGGGTAATGATTTGATTTCCAAGAGATCAGAAATTATTAATTCTGAAGAAGGATATTTCACCATCTGGATCCAGAATATTGTAACTGATGATATCTTTTCTTCTAACAAGCTTACAATGTCTTGCATCTACTCAAAAATTCCACTGCAATTGTTTAATCATTTGCTTTTTTAAGTCAGAGGCCAGTAAATTTTAAGGTCACTCAAGCCATGGTTTATATACCACAACTTTATAACAGCTGTGCACATCTGTCTCTCCAGCTTTTGGCCCAATGAAAGCTCTGGTCATTTGCTCATTTAGTGCAGAATTAATGTAACTAGCTAAATATTAAATTGCTTATAATTATCACTCTCCAATAGGCTAGGAAATATATGTATTTAATCAAGTATGAAAAAAGTTTTCTTGCAAACTCATGACATTAATATAGTCCATTAATTTTAAGTTGAAAATTTACAAAATGACCTTTTTTCTGTATTTAGATTATGTTGTTAGTCTCTAAAATTGCTAAACAAAGGAAATTAAGAACTAGAGAGAGGCATGTGATTTTTCTGATGTGAAATGTGCTTCCCTTTAAAATAGCTTCTTAAAAAGTTATTCCTTCTATAAAAGTTTTATTTTTGTATTATCCTCCTTACCCTCTGTGTCTTGGTTCATTGAGAAATTAAAAGGTAGTGTTGGACAAATAATATTAATAATATTAAGGGACCTGCCTCCTTTAGTGTCTTCTGTGATACAGGATTGATTTTGTTACTGCTCTTTAGGAGCCAGAAAAGGAAAGTTTTTTGAATCTTCAAAATTGACTTGTTTAAAATTTTATAATTAGAGTTTGTGTAAGAAGCACTTGCTTACTATAGTTCAGGATTTGTTTGCCATGATAGTTTTTTATTTATTAAAAGTTAATTTATATGAAAATTAAAAAGAAAAAAAAGAATGGAATTTTTTAATAAGAAAACCTTAGCAAAATTTCACTTTAATTCTAGAATGAGTGGATTATGTAAAGAAACCAGAAGAAAAATATTTTTACCTGAGATGTAATATCATTGTTTGCTCAGCTTGTAGGAAGTTTGGTGTTACTTACACCAGGCAAGTAGTATTTCTAAAAGATGTAATATGTTTTTGTATTATGACTTCTAGTTAACTTATAGTATGTTGTATATTCAGGTGTATTTAAACATCTATATATAGGGAATACTGAAATTATTTCAGATACAGCTGGTTCAAATTGTAACATCAAATTTCATATAGTAATACAGAGAGTTAATGTACAGCTTATAAAAAGTTTTATGCAATCCTGTTTCCCGTTTTTTTGGTAGAATTCAAAGGTGAAACATAAAATATCAATGTGAAAACTCTATAGAATCTAATTTAATATTGTGTCTTGTTCTTGACTTTTCAAAGATTAATAACAATCCTTTCTCTGTCCCTCCCCAAAGCTGTTCATGTTGCTAACTGGTAGAACAGAACTCTGCTTCAAAGAAGGGGAAGTCACCTTCAGCCACATCGGCTTCCTGTTAGATTCATTGCTTTGCTGACATTAAAATACAGGGGTTAACTATGTAGGCCAGTTTGAACAGTCTTATTATTCATAGAATGTTAGGGGTTGGAAAGGGATCTTTAGAGATCATCTAGTCCAGAAGCAGGTCCATCTAGATCAGGTCGCATAGGATCACATCCAGGCGGATCTTGAAAACCTCCAAGGAAGGAGACTCCACATCCTCCCTGGGCAACCTGTCCCAGTGCTCTGTCACCCTCATAGTAAAATAGATTTTTCTTATGTCTCAATGGAACTTTTTGTGTCCTAGTTTCATCCCATTACCCCTTGTCCTGTTGCTAGATACCATAGAAAAAAGGAACAAAATACTCCCCAACCTCCTGACTTCCACCATTTAGGTATTTGTAAATATTAACAAGATTCCCCCCCTAAACAGCACCAGTTCCCACAGTCTTTCCTCATAAGGTAAATGCTCTGGTCCCTTGATCATCTTGGTGGCCCAGCTCTGGACTCGCTCCAGAAGTTCCCTGTCCTTCTTGAGCTGAGTATCCCAGAACTGGACACAGGACTCCAGATGAGGCCTCACCAGGGCAGAGTAGAGAGGGAGCAGAAACTCTTTTGACCTATTGCCACACTAGTGATTATGAAAGTGCAGCCTACTCCTGTAGAGTCATCTCCAACTCAGGATGAGAAAATAATGAAACTATCCCTGCCATAATGGCTGTTAGTGTAGCTCACATCCAAAGATGATGTAACATGTCACAAGACAGTGCAGCTGTAAAATACCTCAACAAATGACAGTTAATCCCAGCCCTTGTTTCCTAACAGAGCCACACTCTCAAGATTCGTCTCTGAAGAAGACACCTCAGCCTTGTAGAGGACCCTGTGTGCTGTTAGTAATGCAGTACATTTTTCTGGTAAATGTTTTGTCTTCCGCCAGTCAGAGCCACCTCTAATAAATTTCCAGATAAAATAGTCACTTGGCTGATATGTTTATGACCAGATTCCCTCCATTTTTTATTAAAATGCATCCATTAATTAAACAGTACATTTTTCTAGTAATGTAGTTGCATATTTTGCTGAGTTATACAGTTTAATAATTCAGATGTTATTTACTTTTCTTTGTATGTACTCTTAGTGAAGAAGAATAAAGTCCTAATTTAGTTTAATTTGTCACAGTTCCGGGCACATGTTTCTTTAGCCAAAGTTCTCCATACCTCAGCTGTGGATACTGTCAAGTACTTTGGGAACTGTGCTAAATCTTCACTAGTCAAACAACATACTTCAGCTGCAAAGTTATTTACAAACTTTATTGATCAAGCTGCATATTCTTAGACTGAATTTGCTATAGCAGTTCATGAAGAGCTGTGGCCTACAGGAAAGACCATATTGGAGAAGTTTTTGGAAGATTATCTCTAATAGAAAGGATCCCACATTGTAGATTTGAGAAGTGTGATGAGGCCTCCCCATGAGAGGAAGTAGTAGCAAAGTCCATTTGTAACGAACTGAACACAACCCCCATTTCTTAATAAAGCAAATAAAATACAAGAGTATTCTGAGTTACGAGGCATGCAACTTGTCAAATCTGATTTTTTTTTTTTCAGTTGACTGAAATTTATTAGAAAATAAAAAAGGATAGAAGTACTCCCAGTTTTTTACAGTTCCATTTGGGATAATTTATTTCTAAATTTAGATTTCATTCTAAATTTGGGTTCTTACACAGTATTGATCAGAGATCACTGGGAAAAAAGGTTTTTCAGTTCTCAGAAAACATGGTTTGCATCAGAAATAAAATGCATTCCAAAATGTTCACTAAATATCTGTGTGAAAAAAAATGCAAAACAACTTCAAAGTCATGCCTCAAGTTACAATTGTTTTCCCAGGTGTAGATATTTTTTACGTTAAATTTCATGTGCCCTTTTATAGCTTTATCTTTCGGTTTCTTGGGGATTTGTTTCTTGTTCATTTTATTCATTTCTTGTTAATTCTATTCTATTTTACTGACACTTAGATTTGACATGATTTGACATGTCCACCATGAAGGAAGCTGTGGTACAAATTAACTAAATTCACTTTCAACAAGAGTAGGAGAAAGAATGCATTCTCTTTACTTCTTTAAGGACTTCTTACTGTAAACATGTATTGGCCTTATAGAATTTCAGGTAGTATCCCTGCTTTTGGTGGGTTTGGAAGAAGCTAGTTTTAGGGTTTATGCTGTTAGCAAGTTCATCTGTGGTTTTCATTTTCCTGTTATTTTTTACATCTTTCTGGCCTATATTTGTATATAAAAACATTCAAAACCCACAAATCTTTTAACATCACCTTAACATCTTAACATGTTAAGAATAATTTTAGTTACAGTTATTTTTCTTTCTAAAAACTTTCATTAACTAATATGCATATGTAAACTGTCTTTTTACACCTAAAAACAGTTTAGCTGTTTGAATGCAGTTTTTAACTAATTTTCCACAAAAGAAAAGGAGTCTGAATTTTATGTAACTCCCCTTTCGAAACTGAGAACTGATAGATCAGATGTCTTGGCCATTTTGTGTATCATCTGACAAGGATAGTGAATGCAAATTTGTAGTTTTTGCAATTAAAAAATGTGGGTTTCAAAGACTCAGATATAAGGGAATAGATTTTTCATTCTGTGAGTTTGAGTGATCCAAAGATAAAGCTACATTTTTTTCCAGATAGTGAGTCTCTTCTTTAGTTCCAGTGGCATATTCTGAGTCTTTCACATTCAACCAATTAAATTATAGCATCTAATCCTGTTATTACCTCATTTTTTATGTATTTTGAGAGAGAATTTTTAATACCTCTTGAAATCTACTCAAATAGAACAGTTTTAAGGAAAAAATGTATCTTTATAAAAAGACGGTATTTTCTCAGTATGTTGTCAAAACAGCGAATTATAATGAGAAAATGCCTCTGCAGTTCTGTATCTCAAGCAAGGCTACTATGGTTGCTAAGATGCTTACTTCATTCCGGTAACATAATTGGTCTGCTGGCATTACATCCACACTATTTCAGGGGATGAAAATAAAATTATAAAATGCTGCATAAAACCTGAAATGGCCACCTTTAAGTTTAATCTTCCTCTTAATGCTGTAGAGTCTATAAAATATGCATTAATTCAAGTTTTTAATAGCTTTTATAAATCCATCTTTTCATTGTAAAGGAGACAGTGCCTAATATGCATGATCCCTCTCTCTCTTTATACTTTCAACCTCAAGATAAAACTTACTGTCTTATGTTGTTTTAAAGTAACTTATGTTTCATTGTCTGGAGCATGCAAAGCAATAAACAGCTCCTGCTCATGACTTCAGATGAAAACATGCAAGGTATTTAGCATAGGTGTACCCTAGTTAAATTGACTGATTATTAATGCCTTCATACAAAAACAAGAAGATTTACACTAATTGTTTCTATTGACTATGTACTTTTTCTTTAAGTACAGACCTTCAGTAATACACCTCAGAATACTACTTTTTTAATGAACCATCTACATGATATAGGATAGCAAATTTACACGAGTAGAACAAAGCTATCACAAAATACTATTAAAAAGTAATGATCGGATATTGCTTGAATACTTAAAACTATCATAATTAATTATTATTCTTAATTGTTGACATAAAATACATAAAAGCTAGAGTATGACTGGGATGAAATATAATTTCTGCTCTTTGAGCCACATGGGTATTTGTAGGGATCAGCAATGTGTCCTCATGACCAAGAAGGCCAATGGCACCATTAAGAAGATTGTGTCCACTAGGTTGAAGAAGATATTCCTCCTCTTCTACTCTACTCTGGTGAGGCCTCATCTGGAGTCCTGTGACCAGTTATTGTCTCCCTAACTCAAGAGTGAACTTCTGGAGAGATTCCAGTGCAGAGCCACCAAGATGATCAGGGGACTGGAGTATCTTTCTAATGATAAAAGACTACAAGATCTGTGACTGTTCAGTCTAGAGGAGACTAAGGGCGGGGGGGGGGACATCATTAATACATACAAATATTGAAAAGATGTACATTAATAGGATGGGTCAACCCTTTTGTCTGTAGAATCCAGTGATAGGACAAGGGGTAATGGACAAAAGCTGAAACACAAAAATTTCTACTTAAACACAAGGGAAAATGTCTTTCCTGTAAGGGTGAGGGAGCCCTGGCATAGATTTTCCGGGGTGTGAAGACTCCTTCTCTGGCAATCTTCAAAACTCTCCTAGACATATTCCTATGTGACTTGATCTAAGCAGTCCTGCTTGAGCATGGAGTTTGACTAGACGATCTTTAGAGGTCACTTTCAACTCTTACCATTCTTCCTGGAAAAAAAAGAAAGAAAGAAAGAAAGAAAGAAAGAAAGAAAGAAAGAAAGAAAGAAAGAAAGAAAGAAAGAAAGAAAGAAAGAAAGAAAGAAAGAAAGAAAGAAAGAAAGAAAGAAAGAAAGAAAGAAAGAAAGAAAGAAAGAAAGAAAGAAAGAAAGAAAGAAAGAAAGAAAGAAAGAAAGAAAGAAAGAAAGAAAGAAAGAAAGAAAGATAGATGCAGGGAAAGCTTATGTTAGTTTCTGTGTGCCTTATGGATTTTTATCTAGTTTCAGCCAAACCTTTAGTCCTGTGCATTCTCGACATCTAGGCAGAATATATGTATGACTTTGAGTTCCCTCACATCTCTGAATACACTTCAAGTGTATGAAATACTTTTATTCTTTCTATAGTTTCATCATTTAAAAATTCTTTAAAAAATATCTATGTCTTGATAATAACTAGTTAATATTTTTAGCTGAACATTTAAAGAAACAGTGAAACTTAGTTCCACCTGCCAAATATTTATTTAAATTCCATAAAGGCAGAATATTTAGATTTTTTTTAAAAATAAGCACAGTTATGTGTATAAGTCTCCAAAAGTATCAGAAGAGAAAATAATCATGCTTCAAAATTTAGGCCTTACCCTAAATACCGGCAATTTTATTAGATGACTAGGATTTATTGCATGAAACCAAAACTGATGTTTATTCCCTTTCCTCCTTCGTTAGTCCCTTTGGAAGCTTCAGGTTAATTCTGTGGGTGAGAGAGCAAACAGGTAGCATCTTAGCAGATTGACTTAAATCATCATATTTCACTTCATAGTGAAAAAATATACTGTGAGCAAAGCCGAAAACCTTCAGGTTAGAGGACGGTGACCTGCAGTAATGGACCACAACATGCTCTCCAGGATGTCTTTTACAGCTCTCATTGATGATTGTGGTATATCATACCAGAGGTTTGATAGGACTTTGTATTTTTGAATCTTGCTTCACTAAAATTGAGTTGAATCAAGTAATGCTGATTTCCTTTGTTTTCTAGTAAATGAGAGGTAGGCAAGCTGCTGAAAAGAATACAAGAGGAGAGTGACAGAACACTGAAGATCAGTGATTACAGGCATCTGTAGATGAAAACAGGGTTTGTGGCAATTATCAGCAGATTAAAAACTGCAACGATATGAGATAAAAGAAATGGAGCAGAAGATCCATCATCCTAAGTCTGATCACCTGTGTGTACGTGCCCCACTATTCGACAAACTGGCTGCTAGTCAAAACAGCCCATTGCTGGGTATTGTCAGAGACAGTGTACTGGATGAAAGACAGCCTCTACATAGCCATCTGGAACTACAGTTTAACGTGTTAGGATAAATCAGCATTGGTATTTATTTTACAGTACCTGTGCATCATTAGCTGAGCTATTTTTGCAGTGAGGGCAAAGTAACAAGTGCTGCAGAGTTTTCTGAGAAAAGACAAGCTCAGTTGTGAAATTGAGTCCTAAACTGAAAAAAAAATTATGCTATGTGGAACTAATGATTGTCTGAAAGCTTCTGCGGTGGGAAAGCCAAGATCTGAAAGATGAAAGTATTTTGTCACTTTCAGGTGATGGGTCGTAGGCTGTCAAGTCTTGGTAATAAAGGGGGAAATGCTGCTTTTCTGACAAAGCACTCACTCAGAAATGAATAATCAATTACTCTATGAATGGACGCTTAGCAGCCTTCTTGGAGATGTCTTGCCTTTCTGTACCTCATTTATCCAATTTATATGTTTACTGATGTTCTTTTAATTCCAATACACTCTGAGTAAATGCAGAATTGACTTGATGCATTAATTTCTCTGACTTGTCAATGAGTGAAAGAGGCAATTTTTTTTTTTTTTGTGTTACCAAGTTTGGTTAAATAATGCCCTTGCTGTGAAACATCTTTTATGATCATGTGACTTTTCTGATAGAGCCCTGAGTCTTTTATCTTATATCTGATATCTGATAAAGTCCTGAGTCACTGCTTAGTATGGCCATGGATAACTGCATTTTAAGGCCCCTCCTCTTTTTTCAAGTGTTCTGTTTTCAAGAGCTAATGTAAGTATGCTGCAGACCAGCTTTCTTGCAACATTACTTTGTAGAACAGCCAGATTTAGGGTATAAATATGAAACTAGGTCTTATTATGACCTTAAACTCAGTACAATCTTGCAGCTATGTGTTTTGCAGATACCAGAAACCAGAAATCCGTACAGCATAACTGGAAGAACTAAGGACTGAACTTGTTAAGGTGGTATTTAAGACTGAAAGGTTGGAAAACTGAAGAAGGCAGACTCTGTGTTGGAAGCAAACTTCACAAAACTGAATTAGGGAACAAAAACAAAGCTAAACCCTCGTCACTGCAGCTTTCAGCCTTGTTAATTCCAGAATTGTGAGTTGTTGACTGTAGCTCTCAACAGCCTTTGTTCTAGGTTCGTAGAATCAGAACTGAACCTCAATATGAAAATCCATACAGAAGTCTAAAGTAACCAATGAAGGTAGCAACTATGTGGTGACATATGCTTTTTAGTAGGCTTCAAGGCATTTCTTTGTTATCTTCCTGTCCTGGTTTTGGCTGAGATAGAGTTAATTTTATTCCTAGAAGATGGTACAGTGCTGTATTTTGATTTAGAATGAGAATAATAATGATAATACACTGATATTTTAGTTATGGCTAAGCAACGCTTACACTAAGTCAAGGACTTTTCAGATTCTAACACCACGCACCAGCGTGAAGACTGAAGGGACACAAGAAGCTGGGAGGAGGCACAACCAGGACAGATGACCCCAACTGATCATATCATACTCTATATCATACAGTATCATGCTCAGTCTACAAACTAGGAAAAAACCTGGCTGGGGAATGATGCTTGGAAACTGGCTGATCATCATTTGGCAGGTGGTGAGCAATTGCGTTGTGCATCATTCTTTTTGTAAATTCTAATTACATTATTGTTGTTTTTCCCCTTCATTAACAGTGTCACTTAAAGGTTTTTATCTCAACTCACAAATTTTACTCTTTTTTTCCCCCCAATTTTATTATCCGTTTTACAGGGTGGATGAGCAAGCAGCTGTATGATGTTTAGCTGCCTGTTTTTCTATGACACCAGTGGAGTTCTTGTATAACATTGAACAAATCAGTCTATTTTATCTGCAATTATCCTTGCTAAAATATAATGAAATGTTAAACTCTCAGGAGGTATCAAAATAAGGTAGATTAACTTAAGCATTATTGAGAAAGTCTGATAGGAAGAGAGGAGAGTTTACACACTACTGCAGAGTACTGAGAGTAGAGCTAGAATTGAGGGAGGAAGTTTCAACTGAAGTAGGGGTTGCAAGTTTAGTGACTTACCATTGTGACTGACTGACATCAAATCTGTGTTTCTACTGTTCGTGAAAAATGACTACACGTGGTGCCCAGTATCACCCTGTGGAAGAAAGAGAGAATGGAGCATTAAAAAAGATGATGAGATGGGGAAAAAAGGAGGAGTAGTAAGCTGTTTTTCTCCCAATACCTTTTGCAGTAGATAAGATACAGAATGAGTAGAAAAACTTAAGTTAGGTTATTCTCCAGATTGAGAGAAATCATGAGCTATAAAAGAAGCATTCAAGCAAACTAGGTTCTAGATCCAACACTGCTGCCTTGTAGATAGCAAAACTCTTAGTGGTCATCAGGATTTTTCTGTGTCGAGAAAATACAAAAACATTAGTACTTTTTCAAAGACTAATTTGAGACATTTTAGATTAAAACTTTTTGAAAACAGGGTTATATTAGTAAGATTTCAATTAAAAACAGAATTCTTATGCAGTGTCTGCAGGTCTCAGGTTTTTCTCTCTACCTCCTTCAGGATATAAAAATATTTCTAAATATCCAAATCAGGAGCATTGCAGTAAAGAGAAAGATATCAGAGGACATCTACAATTCTTTCTCCTTAGGTTTTTTTTTCCTCTTAGCACTCAAATATTGGAAATCCTGGAGCATGTCATTTATGAGCTTCTCATTAATAAGCCACACTATAAATATGAATGTGCTGTTTCATAACTACTATTTTTCTAAATTCTTTGTGCGCAACAAATATGAAAGTCAGATAACTGGAAACCAGTAGAATAAAGAAGCTGTAATGCAGTAGCAGTGCCTGTCTTCTTAGCTACCTTTTTCAAGCAGCCCATGACCAGTTCACTGTTACTCCTTCTTTTCCAATCATTTTCTCTTCATCCCATCAGCAAAGTCAACAGAAGAGTGCATTGTCAGTACCATTTCTGCTGAGAAATGAACTTGTCTCACTCCTAGTAACACTCCCAGTGACACTGGTAATGTTGTTGATAATAGTGAGAATCAGTGTTCTCCCTTCTGCATTTTAAGGAAGTAGACTGTACAAGGTGACTAGGGCAGCTATGATATTTTGCCTGGTTCTTGTTGGCACAGAATAGAGTGCTGTTTGCACTGGTCATCATTAGTGTGAGCTATTCAAAGTATTTTATCTATGTGGCCTAAAAGAGTGTAGAAGTTAATTACCAGTTTAGCTTTTAGGGCTACTTAAGTTTTGAATCGGTAGTTTGCAGACTGCTCATGTAAGAAGTCCTGCAACTAACCACAGTGATGAAGACAGAGGAGTTGTGATATTTTTTCAAATAAGTTAATTTCTATTGAAAAAATGCAGAAATATAGCTACTTCCATTTGAGATACATGTTAAGAACTAGAGAGGAGATGGTAACAAATCAGATTTAATAGATCAACATTTGCAGATGACAGGAAGTGTCTATCTCAGAGACGGCAAGTTCTTGCAAAACACATCTCCACTGTCCAACCTCTAGAGAACAGTCAGGTCTGTCTACACCAATCTCTGAACATCTGAATGTTATTTCCAAAATACAGATAGTGAAATTCTCTCCAGTCTGTCACCTTTTTTAGTTGCAGCTATGTTCCCTGCTGGCACTGAGCAGACTGAAGCGTGAGTTAAGAGTGACATCAAGTGGTTGTACAGTTTATTCCTAAGCGATTTTTTTAAACTTTTTTTTTTGTCTTTGATTTTGAAACATCACTCTTTCTTTGAATCAGTCTTGATTATGTTAATGAAAATTTTTGCCTTTAACTGCTTATGCACAATCTTTCACCTTTTTTACAAGCAAATATCATCTCAAAATTATGCTCCAATTCTTTCTGTCCATATATAATATTATTTACGTTAAATTTGTTTTCTCAAAAATAAGGTAATTTTTGGATTTAATGAGACTTGTGTTGAGAAAGATATGGCACTGTTCTGAAAGAGAAACAGGAAAGAAGCAATTCATAGAATCATAGAATCATAGAATGGTAGGGGTTTGAAGGGACCTTTAGAGATCATCTAGAAGCAGGTTCACCTAGATCAGGTCACATAGGAACATGTCCAGGTGGGTCTTGAAGACCTCCAAGGAAGGAGACTCCACAACCCCTCCAGGCAGCCTCTTCCACTGCTCTGTTACTCTCTGTTACGGTGAAATAGTTTTTTCTTACATTTAAGTGGAACTTTTTGTGTTCCAGTTTCATCCCATTACCCCTTGTCCCATTACTATCTACTATAGAAAAGAGGGATGTCCCAACCTCCTGACACCCACCCTTTAGACATTTATAAATGTTAATAAGATCTCCCCTCAATCTCCTCTTCTCCTGACTAAACAGCCCCAGTTCCAGCAGTCTTTCCTCATATGAAAGATGTTCTATACCCTTGATCATCTTGGTGTCCCTGCGTTGGACTCTCTCCAGCACTTCCCTGTCCCTCTGAGCTGAGGAGCCCAGAACTGGACACAGGACTCCAGATGAGGCCTCAGCAGGGCAGAGTAGAGGGGGAGAAGAACCTCACTCGACCTGCTGGCCACACTCTTCTTGATGCATCCCAGGATGCCATTGGCCTTCTTGGCCACGAGGGCACATTGCAGGCCCATGGTTAGTTTATTATCGATCAGGACTCCCAGGTCTCTCTCTGCAGAGCTGCTCTTCAGCAGTTCAACCCCCAGCCTGTGTTGGTGCATGGGGTTGTTCCTTCCCAGATGCAGGACTCTGCACTTGTCCTTGTTGAACCTCATGAGGTTCCTCTCTGCCCAACTCTCAAGCTGGTCAAGATCCCACTAAATGGCAGCACAGCCTTCTGGGGAATCAGCCAGTCCTCCCAGTTTGGGGTCATCAGCGAACAGATTTTGAACAAGACTGGCCCCAGAATCGATCCCTGTGGAACTCCACTGGCCACAGGCCTCCAACTCGACTCTGTGGCATTGATCACCACCCTAAATTCTGCCACAATTCTTTGACTGTAAAACAATAAAAAGAGTCAATGGTAAAATGTGCTTATGAATGAAGAATCTTCAGGACAGATAAAAAACTAATCATGTTGAAATAATGCACACTTCTTTCTCCTACACTTCTTTTTAACTGGTAGAAACCTAATGGCCAGTTGTTACCCTGTCTTCTTCCTTGGCAGAGCTCTGTGAAGGACAGATGTGAAGTAGCCCACTTAAAATGTTGCTGAATTAGAGTCTACTACCGGAAAGCTCTTTAAATGATGGTTTCATTCATATAATAAGTTGTTCCTCTCTTATCAATCAGTAAATGATTCTTGGTAACTTTAAGAACAGCCATTTTCTTCCAGAAAGAAAGGATCTACTAGCTTGGAGTGTTGCTTTCTCTTGGAAAGTAAGAGGACTAAGTCAAAGCAGACTTTCTTACCAAGTATTCTGATTATCATAGACAAAATTTATAGTCTACAGAAGTCCGCTACTTTCATTTTTGTTGTAAAAAATCCAAGGGAAATCAGTGTTAAAAGAACTTGGAAAAATAAGTAGAAAAAGGATATATCTATCCAGAAAACAATCCTAATGAAGGGACCCCTGGAGAGAATAACAGTGGGATATTGCAGAATGAATATTAGCTTGAATACGACTTGTTGGAAAGTCCTAGATTTGGTGCCCACAGGGAAAATAGTAGTTATGTTATTGCTTACATTTAAAATTATATGAAAGACAGATCAGTTAAAGACCTCTGAATAATTAAATAATTACTTAGGTCAATCTGCTATACTATCTAAAAATACAATATTTGAATGGTATAAAATCGTTTAAAAATACAAGTTGGTTTTTTTTTCAATGGCAACTATTTTAACTGCAGACATGAAATTGTTTCCATAAGTGAATTTTGGCAGATAATGAGATCTCTGCAGTTCATGTAGGACAAATATATTTCTCCCACTGAGTTGGAAACTCACGATGTTTTTAGATGGTGCTCTTGTGATCTCAGTGATTATCACTTCCCTTGACAGGGCAGAGTAGAGCAAAATACAGTTTACTGGTAGAGTTGTGAGAATTCAAGTAATTCAACTGCTACTGCAATAGCAGCCGATGTGTCAGGGTGAAATGAGAAAAAATCTACAAGAGATCATACCATGTTTCATGGAAAAGTAAGAGCAGGATCATCACAAAGGAACTACAGAGATTTTATATGAATGTCACATGTTGATGTTATAGTTGATTTTGAGACTTTAATATACCGATTTTTTTGTTTCAGTACACACTATGTTTAGACTTTGTTGTTCTTTTTATTTCTTGGAATTCAGAAACTGCTAATAGTGAGTTCTTCAATTTTGCAGGTAAAAAATTAGCATTTCCTCAGTCCATATATGGGTTTTATATGGAAAGCATGAAGCTCTTCATTAATGTTCCTTGTGTGCCTGTAAACTGGTATTGCTTTGGCAGCCTCTTCTTCATATCCTTCACTTACCTATTTCTTTGCTTAATGGCTCAGCAACCACTTTTATTTTGGTGTCAGTCCAATTTTTTTTTATTTCTTCCATTCTAACTAGAATTAAGTTTGTACATATTTTTTTCCTTACACTTTTGTTTCAGATTAAAAGTAGAAATTCTGGACATAAGGCATTTCTTGACGTCAGCTACCTCCCCATCTGCAGACCACAGTATAAATGTGTTTTTCTTCAGTTGTGGCATAGTTTACTATAGTGGAACTTTGTTTAGAGCATAAGGTGACTGTTTGAAGTAACAAGTGCCAGTAATGGTAAATAGGCATCTATTTCTGGCTGTGCCACTCAATGCTCATCATTTAGAGAAGCAGTGAGTTTTTCAAAAACTAGGACTATCCCAAATATTTCATTTGAAATTTTTATCTCATAGACCTGAGGCCAACACGGGAGATTGTATCAGGTGTTTTGAAATGATGGTGTTTATCTCCATTTGAAGTAGGAAGTAGATTTTTATGTATTTAATTATTCATAAGCCAAATTCTTCAGTGGTTCATGCCTGCATATATCAAGAGAGTTCTAAGACCTCAAGCAGCAGTCACTGTAAGATAAATAGTAAATTTATTTCATGCTGATGTAAGGATAGAGCAACATAAAAGCATCATTTTCCCAAGATGGACAGCTAGAAAGGAGAGCATACTTGTGTTTAAATGGTTTTAATGCTGATTACAGTCCTACAGGAAAAAAAAAAAAAAGAAACCAACCACACCCACATACAAAACAAAAATCACAAAAAAACCCTCAAAATACCTTCGCTGTCAAGATCCAAGCATGTTTTGTGACAAGGCACCATATGGTATATTGCTGAATTGTGTGATTCTATTTAGCTCTTGCTAAAGCTGTTTTATCTAAGAGATATTTTGAATTGTTTTCATACAGTTTGAAGAAGTTAATAAAATATCACATGAAACAGTCTCTGAATCCATCAAAAGTATCTTAAATCTCTCCTCTACTGACAAAACAAAAAGGCTGAGAGTTATTTAACATTGACTAATTTCCTTTGAGATGCCAATCAAATCAGCTCTAGGAAAGTGACCATGAAATTTTATAAATATTAAATAAATATTAAAAATTTTATAATTATTATAAAGAACATTAGAAATGTCACTCTTTTTAGTGCTTTATGTGTTTTAAAAAAAAAAAAAGTTCAATCAACTGTATATTTCTGGTAAATCCTCCATTGATCCCAGAAAAATTGACAAAATATATGACAATTCTAGTTATTTTTGTGCCTGCCACTAGAGTAGTGCGATACCAGACTTCTAAAGAAATCTAAAAAAAAAAAAATCATACTGTCTTTGTTTTCAAAAGCCATCAGCAGGACCAATTTCCAGTAAGAATTAAAACTTCAATGTTAGATGAAGTTAACTTATGTGAAATCTTGGCTTTTATTTCGAGACTCTGTATGTGTCCTTGGATATGTTTTCACTAAACCGAGAAAAGGTCGTTCTTAAACCCTATGTAGACAATGTAGGCAAGTAGAAGTAAGAAGTGGTATCTCATTCCACAGTTAAGAGTTATGAGCTGGTCTTTGGATTAATTAGCTGGATCAGACCATTGTTTAGGTATTTTGCCAGATAATTATCCTATTTCATTTTCAAGAAAATACCTTTTTGCTTAACGATGATAAATACTGAATTTGTATCTTTTAGTGATATACAATTGATATATTATGTGAGACTAAACTCTCAATTAGATGTTCTTATCTAGTTAATATGCAATAACCAAAATGCCTTCTCTAAGTATGCTATTGATAGTTCAACTGCTTTTTCCAGTTCTCACCAAGCTGCAATCACTAGCTCAAATACGGGGTGACAGTTAAACCAGTATCAGCCATTATATTATATCAGACATATAATATATATTACATATTATCTATTATCTGTTATCTATAACATATTATATACTATATACTATATATTATATATTATATGTTTCAGCCACATGAACAGTACTAATTGACAAGACATAAATGACTTATTTTTCAATGAGGTGGTTATGCATGAGGTCTTGGAAATCATGCAATAAAATCATTATACTGGGCATGTTAACATTGGAGCAGTATCTTAGTCACAAGGGGCAGAGAGGAAAGAAAAATAATCATTAATGAAGGACTGAAAACTAAAAATATCACCTCCTCTTTCTGCCAGAATTAAACCACCTTCTATAAGAAAACAGAATACTCTAAGCCATTTTTTTTCCCAGATCTTCTGCTTCTTCACTACACTAAAAAGTTCAACTAATCAACACAGTCTTACCATCTCTACAAGCAGATGCTTCATATTTTCTCAAGTTTCTTTATTCTTATAGATTTTAAGGTTTGAAAAATCAGTGGTATCTCTGTGCATGGGACATTTTTATTCAAATTTCTTAGGGGAATATATAATTTGTTTCTGGAGATTGTAAATTTGAAAGATACAGGAGTTCACCTAATTTTATTTCACTATGTAATATGTAATAATATTCCATATCAAGTAAGTTGTTTAACTCTGTTTGCTTTTGCTTTTCTTTGCTAGAACACCCAACACAGGTGTCCTGTGTATTTTTTTATATAGAGATCAGACTGATGACTGGTATAAATAGAAAATTAAAAGAACAGGTATTTGAATGAAATCATCCATCTCAGAATAGAAGAACCAATCTTAATGCGCTTTTAATAACCTCCACTTTTTCATGTTTATGATACATCAATGAAAAGTCATTGTTCAGTGTAGTCAAAACTCTTGTTTAGTGGAAATGTGAGTGGAAATAACTTGGGTATTTTTAACTAACAAGTCATATTTTCCTCAAATTTGAAACAGTCCTATTCATTCTTAACAAAATTAAATGTAACTATATAAATTTTTTCAAACATGGATCATCATTCTTTCCATTTCATTTATTGTATTTTAGAGAATAAGTCTGTTGCACTTCCTTTAAATGGTGGTATTTGGACCAAAGGACTATTAGAAGGTTTATCACTTTTAAATCAAATCATATGTGACAATCTCCACTGAAAATTTCTATCTAAATTCACAGTAACAGGGTTGTCTGTGGTAGAAAAACCTTATGCATATATTTTAATGACTACTTCAAAAACCTCAGAGATTAATTTCGATTTCCTGTTACATTCTGCAAGTGCTTCAATAGGATTATGTTTCCTTCAGCATTGGCAGATATTCTTGAAACAGAGTGAATGAATAAACAGGGAGACACTGTCATCTAAAATTATTTACGTTCTGTCCCTGTAAATTTTTGATACATTCAATTAAAGAACAGAAGATATGGCCAGTTCAGCAAAGCTACTTTGGAATGAGATTAGGAGCAAACGATTCTGGTTTCCAATATCAGAATTGAGAAAAAAATGTCTTAATTTTGTCTCATTTCACATCACTGGTAAATATTTGGTTGCCTTCCTAGCCCAAGTGACTTTTTCATCCTGTATCATTGTTTATTGTACTTAGGTTTATGAGGAATTCTTCACAGAACTCACTCACTCAGCAGTGATGATCATAGGGCAAATTAAATACCTGCATGATGTGCTACAACAGTGTGTTTAAAACTCTGGAGCTAAGGTCTAGTCTAGTCTCAAAGATCTTTCATGTTTAGAACTTAAGGACAAGGAAGGAAATGAAAAAAACAAATGTTTTCATAGCATAGTATTGATTTTGGTTATATAATATTCTTTTACCTTTAACTCAGTATCTCTAGTAACCACCAAGTAAACAGTATAAAGTCTAAAAAAAAAGAGAGATGATTTTACTTGTTGAGAGTGTATATATTATTTCTATCATATTTAAATAAATAATACTCCTGTGTATTTACTCCATAGTGTGTATTTGTTTTGTTTTGCATTTAAAATAAGATCTTTCCAAAACATCCTAAAATCTTGGGCCCAAATGACTAATCATGCAAATTTTTTACCTCATTTTTTATTTTCTACAATGTATCCTATTAATTTGCTCTAGAGAAGTAAATCCATCTCTTTACTTTGCTACTTTCAAGCTGCTTTCAGTAACTGCAGTTTGTTGCTTTGATGATTGTTAGCACTATCTCAGAGAAGTCTGACATTCAGGCAGCAGCATCTGATTTCTAACAGCCTCTACCCTAAGCAGCAGGGTTGTGAATGACTGCTCTGTTATGACGAAGAACCTCCTACTAAAAGTAACATTCCTCTGAAGGGATCAGTCCAGTGCCTGCCAATCGCTGCAGCATCTTAGCCACATGAGCTCAAAACAAACATCAATGTTATTTCAAATGGTAGGACTTTACTAATTTAAGAAGTTTTTATTAGAAATTGAAGATTACTTGTAATGGAAAGTCTTCTAAACAATACACTATTTTAAGATCTTTCAATTGGGGCATGTCTGCATTCAATTTTGTATTTTGACATACAAATAGCTGTTGTATCATCAATGAGCAACACTAGACTGAAGGCAATGGGATACGAAGGAGCTACAAGAAAGCGCAGAGGCAGACCTTGCCTACACTGGTAGGTAGGTCCCAGGGTAGTCTATCAGTCAGAATTGTGCAACCTTCCTAGCATCTTCCCTGTCAGAGTTATGTCCAGTGCCGTGCATTTTGCCTGGTCAGGTCATATTAAAAATACAAGCTGCTGTTGTTTAAGTCATTTGACTGCATCTGAGAGCTACAAGAAAACGCACAGGCACATCTTTCCTATGCTGGTAACTAGGTCCCCAGTAACCTATCAGCCACTACTGTGGTACCTTCCTAGCAGCTTTCCTGTGGGAGCTATCTCCAGTCTCGTGCATTTCGCCTGCTTGGCTCCTACTTAAAATACAAGCTGCAGCTGCTAAGACATGCCACTGCATTTTAGGAGATACAAGAAAGCACACAGGCTGACCTCTCTTCGACTGGTAGGTAAGTCCGGGTAGCCTGTCAGCCAGCACTCTGTACCTCCTTATCAGGTTTCCCTATGGAGCTCTTTCGTGTCTCTGAGCATCAGCCTCTATTTTCAATAGGAGCCCAGCAGGCAAAATGCATGCCTCTGGATTTCGTTCCTACAGGTAATTATGATCTATGTTGCCATCTACTGTTCGACTACGGACATCTACTTCTGCCCGCATTCGAGCACTTATAAAAACCCTTCGTTTTCCTGTGGAATCCGTAGAGTATCTAAAATCACCTGCAAAACCAGTGTAGGCAAGGTCTGCCTGTGCACTTTCTTTCAGCTCCCAGAAGCAGTGTCAGGTCCTTTAAGAAGAGCAGCCTGTATTTTCAAGAGATGCCGAGCAGGCTGCTGTTCTGTGCTACCTTCCTACCAGCTTTCATCACTATTTTGACATCTTTGAGTTTGGGGAGTGTCTGCATCGGATTTTGCATTTTGACGTACAAATGAATGTTTGTGTGGTTTAGGCCCATCAAGAAACAAAAGACCACAATTAGCCTCAAGTACCAAAGACCTGAGGATTGCCAAAGGGCAGGGAGAGCTTAATAGCCACTTAAGAATCAGGACAAAACAGATGAGGCTACTGGGCTTGGGGAAGAAAACAGAGAATAATTTAATGCAATACCAACTAAAGCATAACCATAAAACCCCAAAACATAACCAACATAAAACAACACAGAGTGGTACAATAAAGAGTCTGACCAGTTCTTTAAGACAACCTCCCCACCCCCCCCACCCCCCCACCGTGAACGGCCCAGGGGGGCAGGGTGTGGGAGTTTCAGTCTATTCCTGATAGCTTCTGCCATTTGTCTCTCCTCAGGGCAGGTGGACTCCACACCACTCCTCCCTGCAAGTCTGTGAGGTACCTCACACACATCGCAGCCCTGCACAAGCTAACATTTGTGTGGATCTGTTCTGTGGCCCGCAGGCTCTCCAGCATGGCCTGCAACATGGCTGCCTCCTTACACAGTCTCTCCCCCATCCGGGTGCACTCAAACGGAGCTGCTGGTGGCTCTCAGTCCTGTCTGCATTCTCACCACGGCTTGCAGTGGGATCTGTAGTCTGGTGCTCCTCCTTCCTTCCTCCTCTGACTGTGGGGTCTGCATAGTCACCTCCATCTTGTATCACTCTTACACCTCCTGCCAGCACTTCAAATTCCCGTCCCTAAATAGTGATCACAGAGGCACCAGATTGACCCAGCTGGGCTGGAGGTGGGTCTGAACCCGGGGGGGGGGAGAGACCAAAAACTCTTTACCGGGTCTTCACTGCAACCCCCTCCCCCTGTTACCAAGCAAAAGCTGCTTCTTGATAAATCATGACACTGTTGTATCATCAATGAGCCACACTGGAAATCAAAGGAAGTGTTGTATATTTGAAAAATTTTGTTCTAAATATTTTGTCTTTTTTAAACAGGTTTACTATAAAATGGAAAATACTATTTTGAACAAAGCTATACCAAAAATGGAAACATTTCTTATAAAGTTCCCTACATTTTTTGTGTGAAATTATTTGCCAAATTTGCAAATACTTCTGGCTTCCTGAAATGATAATGAGTGACAGATTTCCTGCTCAGCAAAAAACAAAATTTTACGTGTCTCTTTGCCAAATACCTTGAAATTCAGCAAAAAAAAAAAAAAAAAAATTGCACTTTCTGGAAGCTCATATTTTCAATTGATTAGATGGTAAAGATAAGCATGATTCCCAGGCCTGAATTAAAGCAGCCTGTGGTTTTTAGCATGTTTCAGTACCATGACAGAGATGTCTTCAGGCTTTCTGAACTTTTTTTTTTTTAATAATAAAGGACTAGAAATATTGTCTGTTTTCTTGTTAACAAATCTGAGATTCTGATGTAATCGTGTTACTGACTATAGATGCTGGCTTTGAAGGCTTCAGTATGTTCTGTTTATTCCCAAATCCGTCTCTGACAATAGCCCTGATAAGTTGTTCAATTAAATATTTTGTGCAATGATCTGGTACACTTACTTTCATTCTGCAAATGAGCAACCATGTGAAATTTATATGTAATTAGATCAGTTCCCTCCACTGCCTAGCCTTATGAGATAGAGCTAAAACATGGTTTGATGCTATATAACAAAGCTGATATTCCTATCTGAATACATTCACACAGAGAGATTGGAAGTGGAAATCAAACTGAAAGGATGGGCCCTGACCAGAGGAAAGTTTTTAAAAATACAGCTCAAAGGTCTCTTTTTTTTCCAAATAGTTTTGTACTCCTATGTCTTGGTAGGTTGACAGAAGGAGAGCACATGGAATTATTCTTGTGCCTGGATTTACTGTTTCGTTAATCACCTGCAACAACACTGTTTTTTCCATAACATAGGGCAACCACATATTTTTGATCTGATTGTTGTTAACACTGTGAAAGAAACAAAAGTTTAGGTTCCCATGAGGAAGCACTGCATGTGTGAATGCTGTGAAACTCAGCTGGAACAAAGAATAGCTGCATCTTGTGTCTTTGCACAATCACCAGGCAGAGTTTGTTGGAAGGCTCTTGGGCTTCTCTAGATGCTGTTTTTATTACCTAGGTAAATGGGATCAGAATAGTATATTAAAAATAAAGAAATAAATAAATCATTGCCATTATATTTATCCATGTTACATTTATGCTTTCTTCATTCTGTTATCCAGCATCACAAGTCTTTGTCCCCAGAGCTGTGCTGTTTTAGGAGGCTACTCTGAAATTCTAGAATGCTATTTGGTATTTACTGACCTCCTTGGTGTATGGTTGATGCCTTCCTATGCAAAGAAACATACTTTGAAAGTTGCCATGGTTACAGCACAATTTTGAATGGAGCACACTTTCATCAGAAATTGTTACATATTTATAAACAGTTTGAAAACATTTTTTCAACTTCTTTTGAAATTAGAGCTACAAGGATAGTCCTAAAGGAAGAATTCATATTTGTGTTCGGGCACAGTGACGGTCAGCCATTGGAAATGAAGGTTGGGGCCGACTTCCTGCTGAAAGCAAAATCAACTGTCAGATAAGACCAGGTTACTTGGGGCTTTATCCAGTTGGATTTTGAAAGCCTTCAAGGTTGCAGATAGCACAACTTTCCTAGGCAACAGGATAAGACGTGTACAAGACATGTACAAGACATGGTACTGCTGCTATGAAAACTTTTCCTCTTTCCAGCCTGTGGTTGGGGTAGAAAGCACTTTTGTGCAATCCATCTTCAGACCTTAATGACCTATATTCAGTGGGCTTTTCACTCCAAGCCTGCAATAAGTCTCTCCCTTCACACGTTTTACTGTCTTGCTCACAGTTTGGACTACAAACAGCAGAATCCTTTCTCTGGTCTTCTTTCCCATAGCGGTGCTCAAAGGTAATTTCAAAAACCTTCTTAAGTAAAGTGTCATTTGAGCAGATAGTTGTCCTGCTGAGAAGGTGTCATTAAAACATTTTTTTCTTTATTACTCTGCTGCATTTTATTGATTTGGCTGCATCAGAGCATGCTACACTTACTGAACAGAATGGTAACTCCTGTATAATCTCACATCACAAAATGTCTGCTGTTCAAGAGATCTTGTTTGTCAGTGTGGGTACTTGTTAATTTGTCAATGTTTAACATAAAAATATAACATCTAAACACTCACCTAGTTAATTTTATTACATTGTCTTAATTGTTGTCAGTGTCAGGACAAGTATTTCTTTAGAAGATCATGTTAAAGCCCTAAGGACTAGTTTGGGTTCAGGCTATAATTTGAGGTTGAAATAGGAAATTTTTCTTTCAAAGGACAAATTGAAACCAAGCTAAAAATGAAAAAATGAAAACACATTGTAGCATTGTTAGGAAGTATTAAGCTGGCAAATCTCATGCAATGCTTTCATTAAATGACTGAATTACTCTGGGAAAATATTTTATTGTACTTTAGTGCATTCAGCCACCAGTAGACTACAAGGAACAGAGTAACTCAGTAATTTTTTATTATATCTCTCTGTTATGTACTGGTGCTTTAGTTAGCCAGAGCACAGGTTTCATGGTTTGCTATTGGAAATATATAAGGCTTAAGGTGAATGATGTGACTACAGATGCTTTGAAGGGTATAGAGTGACAAAGTTTATTGAAGGGGGGAGATTTTTTATAAAACAGTAAGAGAAGATCATTGCATTTACAAATTATAGGATGGTCTTACAGTTCTTCAGAGCAAGTCACAAAATGTGTTCTTCACCCTTTCATGATATCATAGAATCATGGAACCATTTGAGATGGAAGAGACTTTTAAGATCATCAAGTCCAACCTTTTTTCCTAGCCCTATCCACCACTAGACTATTTCCCTAAGTGCAACATCCAACCATCTCTTAAACACTTCCAGGGACGATGACTCCACCACCTCTCTGGGCAGTCTGTTCCAATGCCTGACAAACCTTTCAGTAAAGAAATTCCTCCTCATATACAGCCTGAACCTCCCCTGATGCAACTTGAGGCCTTTTTCCTCTTGTTCTATTACTTGTTACTGGGAGAACAGACCAATCCCCATCTTGCTACAGCTTCCCTTCAGGTAGTTGTAGAGAGTGATAAGGTCTCCCCTGAGCCTTCTTTTCTCCAGGCTAAATAGCCCCAGATCCCTCAGCCATTCCTCATCTGAGACATGCTCCAAATCCTTTACTAGCTTGGTAGCCTGTCTCTAGATCCTCTCCAGCACCTCAGTGTCCTTCTTGCAGAGACTCAAAATTGGACACAGTATTTGAGGTGTGGCCTCACCAAAGCCAAGTACAGGGTTATGATCACCTCCCTTCTCCTGCTGAAACCACTGTTCCTGATCCAGGCCAGGATGCCACTGGCTTTCTTGGCCACCTAGGAACACTGCTGGCTCATGTTCAATCGGAATCATAAGGCTTGGAATAATTAACCGGTAAGGCTTGGAAGGGACCTCTATAGATCATCAAAGTTCAGCCTCCTGCTAAAGCAAGACCACTCAGATCAAGTCATACATGAATGAGTTCAGGCAGGTTTTGAAAGCATCAAGAGGAGACTCCGCAACCTCCCTGGGCAGTCCATTCAAATGCTCTGTCACCCTTAAAGTAAATAAGTTTTTTGTGTTCCAGCCTGTCCATTACTCCTTGTCCTGTCACTTGAGACAATAGAAAACAGTACTGTCCCATCCTCTTGGCATACGTCTGTTAAATATTTCTAAGTGTTAATGACACTCCTCCCTGAGTCTTCTCAAGGCTAAACTGCCACAGATCTTGCAGCCTTTCCTCATAAGAAAGATATTCTAGTCCCCTGATCATCTTGATGGCTCTGCACTGGACTCCCCCCAGAAGTTCCTTGTCCCTCTTGAGCTGGGGAGCCCTGAACTGAATACAGGACTGCAGATGAGGCTTCACCAGGGCAGAGTAGAGGGGAAGGAGAACCTCCCTCGACCTGCTGGACTCACTCCTCTTGATGTATCCCAGGATGCCATTGGCCTTCTTGGCGCATTGCTGACTCATGTTCAGTTTGTTATCAAGCAAAATCAGCCCCAGCTGGTACTCTAGCCGCTGGACTCTGCACTTGTCCTTGTCGAACCTCCTGAGGTTCCTCTCTGCCCAACACTCAAGCCAGTCGAGTTCGCACTGAATAGCAGCACAGCATTCTGATGAATCAGCCAGTCCTCCCGGTTTGGGGTCATCAATAAACTTGTTAATATGAACTCCTATATTGGATTTCTTCATTTGTGAGGGCTTAGACATAGTTATTTAGAATATTATTTCTAATACAAGTCTGCAACTCTGAAAATGAGGCAGGATTATTTCTTCTCACTGAATTGATAAATTCAGAAATAAGCCACCCCTTTTGATGACTTTGCCCGTGATTCTCATGTGACTAATTTAGCTCAAGGCTTCTTGGTATGGTTTAGGAGACAGGACACGACATTTTTTTCTTTATAATCTCTCAAATATCAGACAAATTTGCAAAAGGCCTAGATTGTTCCCTGAATCAGAAATAATTTTTCAACATATGATTATGGTTTGATTGCCAGTACAGTCTCAGAGGCAAGAAGGAAAGCTAAATTTCTAAACATCTTCACATATAATAGACATCAGGCTCTGAGTGTTGTCTGCGCCTATTCCTAAATCTTCCAGTTGAAACATTTTGCATATTTTCAAATATGTCTACACTAAAACATTTGGACATTTAATGCAAAGTGATTTCACAGCAGTGTTATGAGGAACCTTAATTTTATGAAAATGCTTGGAATCTGACATGTCTTTGTTGAAAACTAAGTTTGCCTTTAGTTTCTCTTTGGAGTTTGGGGTTTTATAAAACAATAGTTGAAACAATCCTACAAACGAAGTCTATTTGTCACTGGAAGTGACATTTTACTTTATGTGTGTCTACACAGCATGCACAGATCTTTTCTCATACTTTTAAAAAAACATTTAAAAAATTACTTTTGTTTGATATGCAAGGTTTTCAAAATACTCTCTCTGCTCTGCTCTGCAAATGACCATTTGCAAGTTTATTTAATGACCATCTCCAAGTTTAATGTTCTCATCATTGAACCTATCCTTCATTGGCATTGTTTCCACTAGTTTAACATCTTTCAGAATTTTCCCGTAGAGAAGAGAGGATTTTAGTAGAGTTATTTTCTTTATCTTTCAGCAATTGAAAAATCTAATCACTACTAAAAATCCTTTGGGCTTTTATTAAGTTTACTCTGATTTATGTGATTTACCATAAAGTTCATTAAAGACTTCATCAATTTTTCACAAAACTGTAACAGTCTTATCACTGTTCTTTTTATTAGCTGAGATATTATTAACTAGGTTTGACTTTATAAATTTCAAAGCAAGTAATGTACCTGCCCTATCACCACTTTTATAATAATTACACTTTGTTTTGTCAGATGTGAAATGCTTCTCTTCTTATTCATCAGTTCCAGTGATTATGACCCTGTATTTCAGACCAAGTGCTTCTACTGATATTTTGATCTCAGCAATTTATGTTCCCATTAGGTGTCCAAGTCTTTGGTCTTTCCCCTTTCCAGAAGAATCATGGATTTTGGCAGTTTCAATGCTAAAAAGGCAAAGAAAATTTCCATTGACTTGCAGTTCAGCTATGAACTCTGAACGGATAGATGTCAATCTGGAATTCACTTGATGTCTATTTGCCTTTCTTAGAGCTCAGTTGGTCCTTCCTTAGACCAAGGAAGCACGAAATCCCAGCAGATGTATCATGCATGTCAGACCACAAGTCTCACAACTTTCTAACATTTTTATGTATTCTAGTAAAACTTTTCCACTGTTTAATGCACCATCATTTGTGCTACACCACCACTCATTTGCATTCAACTTATTAACATTTATAAATGATCTTATTAACATTTATAAATATCTAAAGGATGGGTGTAAGGAGGTTGGGACATCCCTTTTTTCTATAGCAGATAATAACAGCACAAGGGGTAATGGGATGAAGCTGGAACACAAAAAGTTCCACTTAAACATAAGAAAAAACTATTTCACTGTGAGGGTGACGGAGCAGTGGCACAGGCTGCCCAGAGGGGTTGTGGAGTCTCCTTCCTTGGAGGTCTTCAAGACCCGCCTGGACATGTTCCTATGCAACCTGATCTAGGTGACCCTGCTTCTGCAGGGGAGTTGGACCAGATGATCTCTAAAGATCCCTTCCAACCTCTATCATTCTATGATTCTAAGACGAACCTTTTTCATTTTTTCTGTTACCAGTGTCCAAGGCTTATTAGATTCATTGAAGGCTTGCACCTGATTGTGGAAGCCTCTATCTTTGTCCACCTCTGCCCCTCTAGTACTACAGAGTCTACTCACAGTTTCCTGCAGTTCTTTCACCAGGTGCTGCAGGTCCTGTACTTGACAGCACCTATGACACATGGTTACCTCAGAAGCGTAGGTCCCTAAGCATCCTGAATACTCCCCCTACTCCACCTGGACTGAAGCGTCTCTAATAACTGTCTCTGTTTGGGTGGATGCAATGACTTTCACCTAGGTTTTGTCCACTTGAGCCTTGGCTTTAGCCCTCAGGCGAGTGCCAGGTTGAAGATGGGGCACTTCTCTGACTTCTGTTTCTCTATGTGGGCTGTGGGGTTGTTCCCTGCTCACACTGCCTGCACGAACTGCCTGCACTAACTGCCATGTCACTCCCTGTTTGCCAAGCTCCTGGTCACTCATGCTCCCTGGGAGACAATTAAATCCCCCGTGGTTGCTGTGTCTCCTCCTCCTGGCAAGACCATCCCCCTCACGAGAGCTGCCTGGTCCTGGTGGCTCTCCTCACTTCTCCTGCACTCCCTGTGCTCCAGGAACCCCTTGATTACCTCAATCAGCCGCACAGCTGTGAATAAACAAGCCTTGCCTCCACTGTGTGTCCCGTTGATAAAAAAAAATAAAGAAAAAAAAAGTTACAGTTCTGTGGTTTACCTCAAGCCAAAAGTTATTAACCTTTTTTCATTCGATAATCAAAAACCAGTTACAAAATTGAATAATAAATGTAGTCTCAAAGGAAAAATGAAGCCAATATCGATTCTCATTTTCTTTCAGAACTGGCAGTTCATAGTCTTTTCCTCTAATACAAATTAATAGCAATTAGAGAAGAAACATCATCTTGCAAAAAAAGAAATCCTGTTTTATTCAGAATTATAGTTTCAAACTTTCTTCCTTTGCATCTTCCATTTGTACTTATCCTTGATAGAGCAAAATAACTGTATAAAAAGTACCAACACTATTTGCATGCTAACTTCTGCCACCACAATATTTGGAGCCATTTGTGCCAAAGGAACTTTTCAATACAGAAAGTAGGGCAATATGCTTGGCAGACACAGAGGCTGTTCGGCACATTCAAGTGAACTCTGTTACGGACACAGGGACCTGATAAATACGTATATTGTCTCCAATACCTTAAGTTCAGCAGTTTTAATCCCTACCTTTATGAGGATTTTGATGAACCACTCATTTGAATGACTTCTGGGATGTACAGGTGACTCGGGAAATTACAGGCCTCTCAGTTTGACTTCAGTGCCCGGAGAAACTGATGGAGCAGATCATCCTAAGTTCTATTATGCAGCACATGCAGGACAACCAGGTGATCAGGCCCAGTCAGCATGGGTTTATGAAGGGCAGGTCCTGTTTAACAAACCTGATCTCCTTCTGTGAAAGGGTGACCCACTTGTTGGATGAAGGAAAGGCTGTGAATGTTGTCTACCCTGACTTAGTAAGGCATTTGACACTGTTCCCCACAGCATTCTCTTAGGGAAATTGACTGTTCTTGGCATGAATGGGCATACACTGTCCTGGGAGAAAAAATGGGTAGATGGTCAGGTCCAACAAGTCGTGGTCAATGATGTTAAGTGCAGTTGGCAGCTGGTCATGAGTAATGTCCCCCAGGGCTCAGTATTGAGGCCATTCCTGTTTAACATCTTTATTAATGATCTGGATGAGGGGACAGAGTGCACCCTTAGTAAGTTTGCAGATAACACCAAGCTGGATGGAAGTGTTGATCTGCCTGATAGTAGGGAAGCTTTACAGAGCGATCTACACAAGCTGGATGGCTGGGCCAAGGCCAATGCCATGACTTTCAATAAGGCCAAGTGCCAGGTCCTGCTTGGTCTCTCCTCCCTTGTAATAAGCAATAGAACAAGAGGAAACAGCCTTGTAGACACAAATATGACTTGGACCAGCCAGCTTGAATAAAGATGGTAGGGACAAGTTAATGCAGCTGGAAAGCTACTTCCAGTTATCAGAAACAGGTACTGCGAGTTAATCAATTGGGCCCTGGGTGATCACATGGGCAGAAGCAGCATATAAGGAAGTAGCTAGCAAACGAAGAGTGGCTTTGAGTCAACTCTGTTGGTTGTACTACGTTCCTGGTGTACATCTCTGCACGTGCATTACCTAGATTCTGTACATCTTCAAATGAATATTGCTTACACCACTACAACATTTGGTGACCCTGACATGATCAGCCGAATTTGTTGGATTAAGAACCCTCGGCAGAAAATCACCTGGATTCCTGTCTGAAAAGACAAGTGAGTCAACTAAACCAGTATAATGGGAAAGGCGATAAGCAAAGAGGAAAACCCTGTGGACACCCTCCAGTATATCCTTGCTGAGAAAGGATTCAACTATGAAAGAGAATTTATTAAGATTTGTAAGATGGGGACAGGAAGTAGGTTTCGTCGTCTCCCCACAGGAAGTATATGAAATGGGACATTGACAAAATCTAGGAGACACATTGAATAATGCTATTGGCCTGTGTAAACTAGTACCATCCATTCTACAACAGCTAGAAGCTGAGTGTGCTACAGTTGCTGCCTTGAACGCAGAAAATGCTATACCATCTGCGTTCCCAGTAGACACTAAAAGGTTCTTTGGAGGTAGTAACTTTATAGTGCCATCGCCTCCACCTCTAGAAGAAAATACCAAGAGATTCTTTGGAGGTGATAATGTTATAATACCCTTGGCTCCACCTCTAGAGGAGAAGAGTATGAATGTGAGCCCACCGCCCCCAAGAACCCCCTAGAGCACAGTCCAGGAACTGAATGCATGCATTGTTTCTCCTCCCCTCCCACCCACCCTTCACCGTCCTGCCCTGTCCCATTGTTCTGGTTTAGCAAGGAGCAGCTGGGCCAATCTGGCGCCTCTGCCATCACTATTTAGGGGACGGGAATTTGAAATGCGAGGCAGGAGGTGTAGAGTGATACAAGATGGAGGCGACCACGCGGACCCTTCAGCCAGAGAAGGAGGAAGGAAGGAGAAGCAGTAGACTGGAGACCCTTCTGCAAGCCGTGGCGAGAATACAAGCTGTGCCCCTGAAACCTATGGAGATCCGTGGCAGGACCGAGAGCCACCAGCAGCTCCATGTGAGTGAGCCCGGATGGGCAAGGGACTGTGTGGGGAGACGGCCATGGCCCAGGCCGTGTTGGAGAGCCTGTGTGCCGCAGAGCAGCCCCACACGAGAGGCAGAGAGGAGCTGCTGCCTTTGGAATAAGTGCGCGTCGGAGCAGCCCGTGCAGGGCTGCCATGCGTGTGAGTTACCCCATGGACTTGCAGGGAGGACTGGTGTGGAGTTCACCCGTCCTGAGGAGGGACAAACGGCAGAAGCTATCGGGAACAGACTAACTGAAACCCCCACTGCCTGCCCCCCCCGAACCGTTCAGGGGGGGACAGGGTAAAAACACCGGGATCAGGGCTCTGAGCCCGGGAAGAGGGGAGGGGTGGCAAGAAGGTGTTCTTAAAAAGGCTGGTTGGACTCTTCATTGATGTATTACTCTGGGTTGTTTCATTTTGGTTATGTTTTGGGTTTTTGGGGGTATGTTTTAGTTGATGTTGCATTAAATTATTTTCTGTTTTCTTCCCCAAACCGAGTGGCCTGGTCTGTTTTGTCCTGAACCTTAAGCGGCAATTAAGCTCTCCCTGCCCTCGAGCAATCCTCAGCCTCTTTGGTACTCGAGGCTAATTGTGGCCTTTGTTCCCTGATGGGCCTAAACCACGGCACCCATCCTGCTGCATGCCTGAGAGAGTACCTGGCAAAGAATGAAAGTTACGCTTTGCCCACAATACTATGGATCTGCCATTGCCCCTGGGCTCATCAATCCCTGAGTGTATTCCTCTTCCATCATCACCCCAACATCTAGTGAAGAGGAAGATCAACAAAAACAGTTGTTACAAGAAGAATTAATAAGGCACAGAGAAGATATGAAATGGACTTTGTCCCACTTGGAGGAACTGATAAAAAAGCCAAAAGCAACAGCTAATCAACTGTTGCTTAACAAATTAACTAAACCAGAGATTAAAGTTTCACCCCCAGAGGTGGTCAGAGACCCCCAGCCAGATGACTATGATCCAGCTAAGAAATGGAGAGGCCTCAGATGTGATGCAGTAATTGAAGGAGAATTCGTTCCGCAAGCCGTTCCACTAATAACAGTACGTAATAATCCTTCTTGACAACAATGGGAACCTTTGGATTGGAAGTCGGTAAGAGAAGGCCAGAAAGCTGTGATGCAATATGGCTTGACCAACCCATACATTCAAACCTTATTAGATCAGATTTTGCCAGCAGATCAGTGACTCGATTTAACTACCAGAAGGTAGCAAAAACCTTCCTGAAGCCCACTCAGGTATTACTATGGGAGTCTGAATGGGAAAAAAGAGTCAATGTGGCAATAGTAGAAAATATGTCGATCCAGACCATTGCTATGGACAAACAGCTCCATCAGATCATCGGGGTCCAACAGTAGATTTAATGGCAATTGTTACAAATGTGGCAAGTTTGGACATAGAGCCACTGAGTGCCGCTCTCAAGAAGCCAGACACATAACAACTAAGGGAAACGGATTAACAAGCGCAAAAAGGGCAAGCGCGATGACACAAAACCACCGTTCAATACCAATGGCTGCCTGAATGGCCTCAGATCAGCCACTGCATGATGCTCAGGAGTGGATATGGAAACAGTAATAGATGTAACCATCCACAATACGGATATAACGGTTATCTCATCCAATGCTAATTGACCCCTTGGTTATGGTTTAAGTGCTCTGCTTTTAGGACAGTCATCGGCCTCTCGACAAGGTATTTTCTTGCTCCCTGGTGTTATTGATGCAGATTATCAAGGAAACATTGGAATAATGGTTAAAGTTTGGCAGCCACCAGTTTATATACCTAAAGGAACTAAAATAGCTCAGTTAGTTCCTTTCAGAGCTAAAGTTCCATTTGCAGTTAGTCATGACCGTCGAGATGGTTGTATTTCAACATCCAAATGGTGAACAAATGGTTGGATACAATACGTTACTGGATACGGGAGCAGATGTTACTATTGTTCTGTTATCCTATAGAGCAAAAAGCTGGCCTTTAGAGAATTTAGAGACCCCTGTTGTCGGAGTAGAAGGCACATAGATGACAAAAATTAGCAGAGACTTGATTTCGGTATGGATACAGGATGAAGAAAATAGAGGTGTACAAATGAGACCATATGTGATGAATACCTCAGTTTGGCTTTTAGGTAGAGACGCCTTAAGCCAAATGGGCTTTCGTTTGTCAAATGAAAATTTTTGATGGCGGTCATTGATGGACGACCAATCCTGAAGTTAACCTGGCTCACAGATAAATCAGTTTGGATTGATCAATGGCCACTAAGCAAAGAAAAGCTCACCCAGATTCATGAATTAGTAAATGAACAATTAGAAAAAGGTCATATTAAGCCATCCACTAGTCCATGGGATACACCAATTTTTACTATCCCTAAAAAATCAAGGAAATGGAGGCTGTTACACAATTTAAGAGCTGTTAATGCAGTAATGCAGGATATAGGTACTCTACAGCCAGGATTACCCTCTCCTGCAATGATTCCAAAAGAATGGCCCCTATTGGTGATTGACCTAAAGGATTGTTTTTTCACAATTCCTCTACTTGAGGACGACAGTGAGAAGTTTGTTTTTACAGTACCATCTATCAACAAACAGGAGCCGGCAAAATGGTATCAGTGGACTGTTTTACCTCAGGGAATGAAGAACTCGCCCACTATTTGTCAAACATATGTTGCCTGGGCTCTAGCACCCCTGCACAAAAAATACCCTTGTCTTTTATTTTGCCATTATATGGATGATATCCTGATTGCAGGTAAAGACCTGGACCGGCATCAGATTCTACAAGAAGTGAAGTGACAATTGGGCATCTCCAGGTTAGTGATCAAGCCACAAAAGGTACAAATGCATGCCTCTTGGAAATATTTAGGTAATATTTAGGTAATATTATCACCAGTGCACGCATTTATCCTCAGAAGGTGGTAATTAAAACAGAAATTGCTAATTTAACAGAAGTTCAAAAGCTAATAGGTGTTATCCAATCGGACTGAACTATATGTAACATCACAAATGAGGATCTTGCGCCACTAATGCCTTTGTTAAAAGGGTCAGTAGAAGCTGACAGAGGGCGAAAATTGTCCTGGCAGCAAATACAAGCAATAGAAAAGATAGTAAACAAGATAGTCAATAACTACAGTCACCAATATGATCCTGACTTGTCTATTAACATTGCTGTGATAAGTCAAAACCAGCATGTAATGGGATGCAGTGGGATTCAGTAGCAAAAGACCCATTGAGGATCCTGGAGTGGATATTTTTGCCATATAATTTGCAAAAAAAAACCTACCACAAGACTAGAGGCAATTGCGAAAATAATAGTTAAGGCCAGGAAACGTCTGCTGGAAACAGCAGGGACTGAGGCAGACGTCATTTTCGTTCCTCTCACAGATGAGTTCTTGAACTGGGCACTGCAATAATCTGATGAATTACAGTGGGCCTTATTGTCATATCCAGGGACTATAAATAATCATTATCCGGCCCAGAAATTGTTTTCTGTTAAATTTCAGATGGTAGACCAGCCATTGAGGTCAAAATGGTAGACCAGCCATTGAGATCAGCAGTACCGGTTAAAGGCCTAACGGTTTTTACCGACACGAGTAAGATCCAAGCCAAAGCAGGAGACAATGGACAATGGCAAAACCTAACAATCTTGAGGAAAGAATCAATTAATCCACCCTCAATCATTCACCCTATTAAAATGTAACCCTATTAACCCTATCACCCTATTAAAATGTAAACCCTGTCAACTGTGGTACCACGTATGCTGCTGTAAATTCCTCCAGCAATCTGTATCTCATTAAAAGAATTGAAGAACTTAACAAGACGGCCAATGGAAACTTGAAAGCAAAAATGGTGTGTTTTCTACAGATGAAGAGATATTTCTAACGTACAGATAATGCTCACAGATAAGCATGCTAAAGAAGTGGAAGAAAAGTCCAAAACTCCATTCAGGAAACAGAAAGTGGAAGTACAGAGAACTCATCCCTTCTCACCAGTATGTGTCCCTCCTAGCAACATATATCAGATTATGTTTATTTTGAGTTTATGGATTTTTGTATTATATTGTTCAGCGATGTAGCTGTTATTGACCTTTTGTTGTAAACTCATGGCCATGGGTAAAATTATTTATGTTTTCTTCATGTACCATTAATTTTGAAATGTGTTGCTGAAGGCTGGCTGGTCCAAAAAAAACCAGGGGGGAATTGTAGGCACAAATGTGACTTGAACCAGCCAGCTTGAATAAAGATGATAGGGACAAGTTAATGCAGCTGGAAAGCTACTTCCAGTTATCAGAAACAGGTACTGCGAGTTAATCAATTGGGTCCTGGGTGATCACATGGGCAGAAGTAGCATATAAGGAAGTAGCTAGCAAATGAAGAGTGGCTTTGAGTCAACTCTGTTGGTTGTACTACGTTCCTGGTGTACATCTCTGCACGTGCATTACCTAGCTTCTCTACATCTTTGAATGTAGCTTGCACCACCACAACACGGCCTCAAGTTGCATCAGGGGAGATTCAGGCTGGGATATGACGAATTTCTTTACTGAGAGGATTGTCAGGTATTGAAGCAGGTTGCCCAGGGTGGTGGTGGAGTCACCATCCCTGGAGCCGTTTAAGAGATGGGTGGATGTTGCACTTAGGTCTAGTGGTCTATAGGGCTTGGACAAATGCTGGACTCAATGATCTTAAAGGTGTCTTCTATCTGAAATGATTCTATGACTCAGTTCACATAGTGGTTTTAGAGCTGTGTTGCATATGTTCACCTCCTAATACTAAAGAGAATCATAGAATGGTAGGGGTTGGAAGGGGCCTTTAGAGATCATCTAGTCCAACCCCCCTGCAGAAGCAGGTCCACCTAGATTGGGTCATATAGGAACATGTCCAGGCAGGTCTTGAAGACCTCCAAGGAAGGAAACTCCACACCCTCCCCGGGAAGCCTGTGCCAGGGCTCCCTCACCCTCACAGTAAAATATTTTGTTTCTGATATTTAAATGGAACGTTTTGTGTTCCAGCTTCATCTCATTATCCCTTGTCCTATTGCTAGATACCATCAAAAAAAAGGATGTCTCCTGACACCTACCATTTAGATATTTCTAAATATTAATAAGATTCCCCCTCAGTCTCTTCTTCTCCAGACTAAATAGCCCCAGATCCCACATCCTCTCCTTATAAGAAAGATGTTCCAGTCCCCTGATCATCTTGATGGCCCTGTTCTGGACTCTCTCCAGAAGTTCTCTGTCCCTCTTGAGCTAAGGAGCACAGAACTGGACACAGGACTCCAGATGAGGCCTCACCAGGGCAGAGGAGAGGGGGAACAGAACCTCCCTCAACCTAATGGACACATTCTTCTTGATGCATCCCAGGATGTCATTGGCCTTCTCAGTCACAAGGGCACAGTGCTGGCTCATGTTCAGTTGTTATCAACCCGAACTCCCAGCACGTCAATCCCCAGCCTGTACTGGTGCATGGGGTTGTTCCTCCCCAGGTGCTGGACTTTGCACTTGTCTTTGTTGAACCTCATGAGGTTCTTCTTTGCCCACCTCTCAAGCCGGTTGAGATCCTGCTGAATTGCAGCACAGCCTTCTGTTGAATCAGTCAGTCTTCCCAGTTTGGTGTCATCAGTGAACTTACTGAGTATACTTGCTTAGAAGGCAGGTTAGAGAGGCTAAGGACCCTTTGCACACATTAGAAACTGCTTTAAAGCAGGAATATGTTCTGACATTTAAGCAAGAGTTTATTCAGAGGTATGTCCTTTAAGTTTAAACTTTATTTAGTAGCAAAAAAGTGAAAGCATCTCAGCTAATCATACTTCTGACTTTTCCCTCTCAACAGATGGGAAACTATTAATATAGCTTTTTTCTAATTCTCATGATTCTTACAAATACTGCTTTTCTCCTGCACATTTTTTTGTCTGAAGAGCTAGAACAATCTGTTTCAGCATGGGAAACAGAATTGCCATCCTGCATCCCAATCTCCTGATCATAGTCTCTGGAGATTATATACTCCAAAATGCAAAAGCATCTAATAACTTCTCATAATTTCCAGCATGTGAAAATTATATTAGACTTGATTAAATGTTTAAATAAAAATATCTTGTTTTATTTAAGGTTCTTGATTAACCTTTTTAGAACTGTTGTTCATCAGATCTCTAGATCAGTGGTATTTCCTGTTCAAATTGCACTGAAGAGGTAGATTCTATATCTACACTAGGCAACTATTAACTCCAAGGCACTGGCTCACAGAAAATTTACAGCATTGATGATAAGATTAAACTTTCTGATAACGTACATGTGAGATAAATTAACTTACCTGCAAGGAAACTGTAGGACTAGGATTTCTTATTGTATAATTGAAACTTTGAGTTCACAAAGATGAAAAGAAAACAAAGAAAAACTAAATCAATTACTTTCAAAAAGTAATGGTAAAAAAATGATATTACTGTGATAAATTCTTAATGGCAAAAAAATGAAAGAAAATCTGACAGTCTGCAATAAAAAATAAACAATCTCAGCTTTTCAGATGATAATTTAATTATTTCACATAAATACAATTTTATAAATATTTATTTTTAATTTCATTTGAGACTGATCAAAGTTTCAATGTTTGAGCACCTCTGAAATCATAATTTAAAAGCTTTTTAATAGCCAATATCTTTCAGGATAGGGAATGCTGAGAGCCTGAAAAGCTGGGGAGAGCTGTCTGTGCTGTGTGTCAGTTTGCAAAGACATTCTCCAATGCCCAGAACAGACATGAAAGCCATGGGGAGGGGGAGGCGGGGGCAACTTGATGAGATTAGAACTAAAAATATCCCAGCCACATTTTAGAGCACAAACAGGATATGGAGCCCTGATTTTACTAGAACTATTTAGAAGGAACAACAACATATTTATATAGACATAACAGATGCATTACAAACCAGCCTTAAACAGATCTGGTAAAAAACTGGCAAAGCACTGTTAAGTGGGAGGTAACTGGAAGTACCTGATAAGTGGAGGTAACAAAGGGAGAGCAAGACTTTTTTGTCTGTATTTTAATTAAAATATTCAATTTTAAAATTCTATCCTGTGATCAAATTGCTTCTCTGACTGATCTGTATTTGAGTAACCAATCTGTTATATTCAGTCCTGAGAGATGTTATTTGTGGCTTTTGAAATTATTTTTTCCTGAAAAATTATGTAAATCAATGTACAGACCTGCAGTTAATCAAAATCAACTGTGATTCTGTTAGATTTATATTTTAAATGTCTTCTCTTTGTTCTTCACAGCTGAAATGAGAAATATTTCTATTTTCTAGTGTGCCAGAACAATCTGGCTTTTGTGTCCTCTAAGACGAAACCCTCTTCCAAGAAGTGAACCTTTATGTGTTCACATAAAACAGAACAGATGTAATGCTAAATTCAAGTTACCAAAACATGAATGAAAAGACATTCTTATCAGTTTCATTTCACTTTTATTTCTTATAGTTGTGACATACACACATATATGGAAATAATAACAGAGGTGAATCAGTGCAGAAGTGTGCTGCATTTGCATTTAACAGATCTTTACTGTTCTCTTCCCACAGCTATATTTCTTTGGGTTCTAATCTAGTGTCTTAAGCCCCTAAGCAATTTCAAGCAGCCAACAATTAAAGCTCTGTTAATAAAGTTTCCTTTTCCACTAAGTATGCTATTTCCCCTACTTTTGCATATGTTAGCTTAGTGGGTGTCTTGTACTTGGTGTGTTTCTAGACCTACACCTCAAAAGTGACTTGTGGGAAAAAATTGTCAACAGAAAACTGTCATTTTCCCTCTGTTTCCCTATAACTGAAATCTAAAGCCCAGTTTTAGTTCAAGGCAATAGGAACTGATATGTTTTAGTATCTCTAAATTCATCTCCTCCATCTCCATTTCAAGCTCACCTTCCCTGCCAGTCTGGCTGCCCTTCTCTGTTCCTGGTGATTGTTCAAATCTTGTCAAGTTTAACATTAATCCAAGTTCTTGCCCACCTTCTGTGTGCTCTTGCAGGACTTTGAGGTCTGATTGCTGTAGCTTCCTTCTAAATTTTTCTCTGTTCTTTTTCTCTTACCTTTGTATATGTCTGGACATTGTACATTAACACCAAAGTAAAGTTACCACTATTAAATAATACGTGACAGTGCAGCTTAAGACTCACTCACAGGAAATACAGGCAAGTAACCGTTATTACTTTGGTAAAGGTTAAATAAGCAAGTACCATGGAAAAATTCTTAGGCAAGGTCTGAATTTCACCATGACACAAAAGACTTGACCTTATAGGAAATGCAGCTCTTTGGCATTCTCTTGATGTAACACACTACAGAATTCTATCAGAGAGCTAGGAAAAGAAATGGTAGGTTAAACCAGGTTATGTAAAAGAAGGTACTGATTATTTCAGCTGTATAACAAAGTCTGGATTTAAGTTAAACATTGACAAGCTGCATATATTTCTTAAACTCATGACAATCACTTAACATTTGTGTTCTGATTGGATAAATCATGGAAAGTAATGCTCTGTCACAAATGTAGTTCTTGATTAACACTGAATAACTGCTTTACCAAGCAGCTCTTGCTACTCCTAAGATAATGGAAGTAGCTGCTTATTCTCCATTATACGCTTATCAAGTTCTAATCCTTTTATAGACCATAATCTAGCTTTAGGCATTTTCCCATCCATAGCTATGACTCTAATTCAGTTTACTTAGGAATTGAATTATGCACTTGTCAGTAATAAAACTGATACACTCATTCTATTTCTCAAGCAGCTAGCCATGCAAACAGACATAATATCTGGCAGAATCTTGTTATGTGTCTGTCAGCTCAACATTTTTTCTTCATTTCTGTCTAAAATACCTTTTATCTTCAAAACAATTTACAGGTTTCTGCTCCTTCCTGGAAGGTGGAAGAGTCTATAATGCTGCAGTCAATGTGGTGTGAACAACACAAACTAATCAAGTTATTGTATTAGTCTGTATTTTATTTTAAAGAAGAAAAAAAAGGAAAAAAAGAAAAAAAATAACTATTTACCTAAAGCAATCTACCTACAATCTAACAGGACTTGGAGCTGCCATTCTGCTTCAATTAGATTCAAAGAAATGGTGTAAGCAAATTGGAGGAAGTACTTCTCCCTTTGAAGCCAATTTTGAACCTGGAAATGGATATAGAAAATACGATTTTGTCAGTTAATCAGTAATACAGATCCAAAAGGCATTTCCTAGTTTCAAGGAACTTTCAAATGAAATAGCAAGGGGGAGCAGACAGCTACAACAGAGGGACAACATCTTAAAAGAACAATATAGAAAGAACTAGAGTAGTTTAGACATAGTTCTCAATCAAGAGCAGTGCTTGGTTAATTATGTGATTGGTACAGAGGATCATGATATTCACAACAATGCTTATGGGCAGAGTCTTGGAAGGAAAGAATAATTGAGTTAACTCAGCCTGCAGTCCAACATAGGCTAGCAGTGATTGTTATGTTTAGTATGCCTCTGGATCAACAAAGAGCTGCAACCCATTGTGAGGGATATCCAAAAAGTGGCCATTAAAAGAAATCAGAGGTGAATGTTTATTAAAAAATAAAAATTTCAACAACAGACATGAAACAAGTAATCTTTCAGATCTAGATACCACAATGCATCAACAGCACAGCCCAGAACTGATGAAGATTCTACTGTGAAGAAAAAACGTAGGTAACAATCCAGAAAGTGACAGATTGAGAGTGAGACATGATGCAATACACAGAATGAGATGAATATTAAGCGATACTCTTACCATCTCCTTGAACAAGGCTGCACTCCTACAGATGTATTTAACTGTCACTGTGAAAAGCATTGTTGTTCTTCAGGGTGGAAAGGTCTTTTAATTTACCAGAAATATCATTTCATTGTCATTTCAGATTGGTACTGTCAGAGTTAAAACACTCCTGTGATGAAACAATGAAAGTTTAGAAATAAAGCCCAGTGGATGCAGAAGCAGGCAAACATTTCCTAGAAAAAACATATATACTAAAAAGCAAGCCAGTCTCTGATATTTTCAAACTCAAGTGTTTGCTGTTGCTACCTCATATTCCTGTAAAGCTGACGGGGTTGAATAAGAGATGCTGTAAGGGGCTGATGTATATCCATGATATACATATCATGGATGCTGACATGATAACGTTACCTCTGAATGGAGGAGCACCTCAGAATTTAGTACCAGTATGTTGGACACAGAGCATTTTAGACATCGTGACTAAGTGTATGCCCCTCATGCTCACAAAAGAGGAAGTCTTCCTATGGCTAAAAGCTTACTTATTATGGTACCAGCTCAAGTTCCCTGTGGTTCAGCAAAAGTCATGTTTCCTTCCTGCATTAACTTACAGCAAGTGTTTATATTTTTTGTTTGTATTGAAAAAGTATTTTAAAAATGTGAATTTTGATACATCATTGCTTTTCTGAATGGTGCCAGAATACCATTAAATAAAGCTGGTTTTACCAGTGCTTTAGCTTCTCTGAGCTTGGTTTCACAATATTTTATAATAGAGTTTAACAGCCTTTCTGTGGAGTTATGGTATAACACACAATGTTCTGTTCATCCAGCCTCCTGATCATTTGCAAGTATGACTGGCATTCCTAATACTTACCAAGAAAATAATAGCCTCTGTTTCTCAGGACAATTTTAGTGTCTAAACCAACAAATCTCCTCTTCTGAAGTTTTAGAGAAATTGGCTGTTCATGGCATACACTTTCCTGGGTGAAAATCTGGTTGGATGGTCAGGTCCAAAGAGTCATGGTCAATGGAGTTAAATGCAGTTGGCAGTCACTCACAAGTGGTGTCCCCCAGGGCTCAGTACTGAGGCCACTCCTGTTTAATATCTTTATTAATGATCTGGATGAGGGCACAGAGCGCACTCTTAGTAAGTTTGCAGATGACACCAAGCTGGGTAGAAATATTGATCTGCTTCAGGATAAGGAAGCTTTACAGAGAGATTTACACAAGCTGGATGGCTGGGCCAAGGTCAGTTCGATGAGTTTCAATATGGCCAAGTGCCGGGTCCTGCCCTTCAGCCTCAACAAACACCAGCAATGCTACAGGCCTGGGGAAGAGTGGCTGGAAAGCTGCCAGGCAGAGAGGGACCTGGGAGTGTAGATTGACAGCAGCTGAACTCGAGCCAGCAGTGTGCCCAGGTGGCCAAGAAAGCCAGTGGCATCCTGGCCTGGATCAGGAACAGTGTTGTCAGCAGGAGGAGGGAGGTGATCATTCCCCTGTACTTAGCTTTGGTGAGGCCACACCTCAAATACTGTGTCCAATTTTGGGCCCCTCTCTACAAGAAGGATACTGAGGTGCTGGAGAGGATCCAGATGTGTACCACCAAGCTAGTAAAGGATTTGGAGCATGTCTCAGATGAGGAACAGTTGAGGGATCTGGGGCTGTTTAGCCTGGAGAAAAGAAGGCTCGGGGGGGGGGGGAGGTTCAGGATGTATATGAGGAGGAATTTCTTTACTCAGATGGTTGTCAGCTATTTGAATGGCTTGCCCAGGGAGGTGGTGGAGTCGCCATCCCTGGAGATGTTTAAGAGATGGTTGGACCAACGTTGTACTTAGGGAAATAGTCTTGTGCTTGATAGGGCTAGAACAAAGGCTAGACTCGATGATGTTAAAATTCTCTTCCAGCTGAAATGATTCTATGATTTATTTCTTATAACCTTTCAGATACAATGCAGCAAAAAGGGCTGAAAAATTTTATTTAGAATGTGTGTCTTTGAGTGCCAACAACTGTTAATCTGACTAACCACGAATGCTAATTCATCACATCAATATTTTCATTGCAATATTAGCAGCTTTCCCTTTTTAATTCCAAGTGGCTTGAAGTAAATTTACAAAGAAAAAAATCCCAGAAATTACAGAGCATAATTGCTCCAGACAGTGAGCTTTTACAAATCTGCTTATTTCTATGGCTGTAATTAATACTAATAGATATAGTGCCTTTGTCAGTGAAATATATTATTTCTTAAGTAAAGCTTAGGGTATCTAAAATACTTTTTCAATTTCAGTACTGCTTCTAATAAGTCAGAGAATAACAGACCATTTCAGCTCATTTTACTTGAACAATGCCTCACCTCAGACTTGGCATACATTTCTTTTAGATAGCTAAATGAGATTGCCTCAGTATAACTAAGACCAGAATTTAGTCACACAGAAAACATAGAAAAGGGAAAGTTTGTTTCCTAGGGTACTGTTTTTATTTCATGCCACTGAACTATGAAGGCATCCAAGAACACTCAAGTGTGATCATTAAGCATATAAGGAGTACTGAATGTGAGCAAATTGGGAGAGTGGGAGAAATATGATCTCTAGAGATACAGAAATTTGCATAAAGCAATACTTTGTAGAAGATTTTTTTGTGTTACAAAACCTTAGCGAACTGCAAATCTGGATACATTTTTATTATGTGACGATCAACTTTAAAAATTCCACTATCAGAGCTAATAGTTTTGTGGTGGTTAAGGCATGATCAGAATAAGCTGTCTTTATTGTGTATTGTAATGTCATCTTTCCTTTGCTTATAATACTAAAACCTATTTTATTAGGAGATTAGGCAGATTTGACTTGGAAGATACACTCTGATATATATGACATTGTTGAAGGTACTTTTTCCTTCTTAAGCTTAAAATTTGGTTTTCCCCAGTAAATTCCCTGTGGTGAATACTTTTTTGTTTATAACATGTAGCTGCTTTTCTTCTCTGAGGTAAAATTACTGGGCAGTTTCTTTTTATTTTAATTTCCTTTTGGATAAAACTTTAATCTACATCTGCATAGCAGGTTCTAAAGTGGTATAAATGGTACACAATTCTTTTGGAATTCTTTTTTTCCAGAATACAATTAAAGTTTGGGAGGGTTATATCAGAGAAAAGGCACCCTGCTGCATCACATCTTCCTCTTGTGGCTTTATACAAGAATAACAAAATAATATTCTTTTAACATTGTTTTCTGTCTATAGTCTCTTCTATGACTTCCAGGACACAGCAAAAGTCAACATAATTTTTAACTCAATTTTCCAGTGATAAGTATTGCATTATTCTTTTGATGGGTCTAACACTATGTTGATCCGTAAAGAGCAGCAATGCAGGGACAACAACAAAGAACAAGGAAAGAGTATCACTTTAAAATATTATTGGCAAACTGACATTTGTTAGAATCCTATTGAATGACTGAATTTGAACAGAAAAAGGGAGCTGATGTTAGAAAAATTAATATATATGCAGTTAAGTCAATATACCAGAGGTATATGGTCTCTGTTCCTGTAAGAAATATGCTGTCTGAAGATCTTTTTGCCACATCTAAATATCCACAGTGTCTGCTAGCATGTTACCTCCTTTCTGCAGATCACCAGAAAATTGTCCTCTCATATCAGACCCTAATTTGGCAAGAGCACTGTATGCACACAACTTCTAGGCTTAGTCATTCTCCAGGCAAAATGTGGCTTAAATTTTCCTTCCAGGTACCAGACTTGTTCTGATTTAGGTGTGCTTGAGTCAGACCAACAGCTTTTCTCTTTGTCTCTTTTCCCTGCTCCATCCTCCCAATTACACAAGCTACAGCAGTATCAGAGTAATGGCTCTGTGATGAATGGTCTTTAAACAACTCAAAACTATGATCTAATTCATGTAGTCACTTATGTTCTAGGTGTAAATATTTTGACATGTGCTCTCTTGCACCAGTCCCAGAATTCACAGTGGCTTTTCTTCTGTAAAACAAAAAAAAAAAAAAGGAAAATGAGGAAATATAATAACACCAATATGGTAGCACAAAATATTAACAATAGTCTATGCAGCCTTTTTGGCACAAAAAAAGAAAACAACCCATGATACACTAGAACACAGAAATAACAGAATCATCCTGCTTTTCTTAGGAACCTAAATGAAAGTTCGTTCCCAATTATGACTTAAAGGTATGGTATGCCCATTATAAACCATAGCATCTTCTTTTTTTGTTACATGGTCTTCTCAGACCCATTCTTTTAGACAAGTTAAGGATTTTCAGTACATCCTGTACTAGATTTGTAAGACATTTGCTGGTATCTCAAGATGATGCCACAAGTTTTACCTGTGAGATTCCCAAGAAGGTGAAAGAGTATGAAATTGCCTTCATAATGAGTCAGGAGGAACCTTCAAAGAAAAGATGATTGATGTAGCATGTACACAAAAAGCATTAGAACGAAATAATGCTCTCAGTTGTGGGAAAGTAAGAATTTGGATATGAACACTCAAGATCAGACTCAAGTAAACACTAACAAACCAAATTGCACTGGTAAACAAAAGGTAAGGCTTGTTTCTAGTTCAAAATAAAAGCTATTATTTAGAGGGGGGTCTGAAATATGAATTATAGATGCTGCATCTGCAAGTATACCTAATGACATTGCTCTGGTGATCTGGCTTTAATGTACAACTTTAAACATGAAGCTGACAACCCAATAGCATTCAAAATATCAAATTATTGTTTTGCATCTATTTCTTTATTTATTTAAAGTAGCCATTCAGATTAACTGTCATGAAAGATGACTTTGTTCAAAGGACGATATCAACACTGCAAAAATGTCTGACAAATAATTACATTGTCAATGTATTTTAAATTATACAAATAATCACAGTTTATCTTCATAGAAACATACTCTGGACAAAAATAATTGTCAGAGATTATCACCGAATATGCTTAATTCTCTTGCTCAGATGGGGCAAATGTTGTTTTAGGGCTTGGTTTAGTGCTTGTGGAAGAAAAAGGAAGAGAAGCGAGTAACTTCCTTGCACTGGACAAGCATTCCTGCTTTTATCCTGCAAGTCCCTGGAGACTGGCTGTTTCTGGGCTTTTCCTGTGTGAACTGCTCATTATATGGAACTGTGTAGCAATTTTGTGCCATTCAGAAACTACGTAACAATCTCCCTTTCTCTTTGTACAGAATCTCAACTTACTGATGCAGTACAAGGCTTTTGTCTGGTTTCAGCTCAATCACTGAGAGTCTGCTACTGTAAAGTGACTGGAATTATTAACCTTCCAGTCCAACAGTTTTTGTTTTTCGTTAAGTAAAATTTATTTCATTATCTGAGCTTGTGAAGTACTGTAATGTGCACCTTTCTTGATTCATAGCTCAAGATAGACAGTAATGGAGAAGTTATGAAAACAGTGGCTTTTTGGACCCCAGAAATGGCAGTTTTAGGTGCAAGTCTGATATTTTCTCACAATCATGGTTTAGCAAGGAGCCGCTTTTGCTTGGTAAACAGGGGGAGGGGGTTGCAGTGAAGACCCAGTAAAGAGTTCTCAGACTTTCCCCTGGCTCTGGGGTTCAGATCCACCTTCGGCCCAGCTGGGCCAATCTGGCACCTCTGTGATCACTATTTAAGGATGGGAATTTGAAGTGCTTGGGAGGAGGTACAAGGTGGAGGCAACCACACGGACCTCACAGTCAGAGAAGGAAGGAGGAGCACTAGACCAGAGACCCCTTTGCAACCTGTGGTGAGAACACAGCTGTGCCCCTGCAACCCCTGGAGGCCAATAGCAGGACTGAGAGCCACCAGCAGCTCCAGGTGAATGCGCTTGGAAGGGCAGAAGACTGTGTGAGGAGGCAGCTACGGCGCAGGCCGTGCTGGAGAGCCTGCGGGCCACAGAGCAGATCCACACAAGAGGCAGAGAGAAGCTGCAGCTTTTGGGATGAACACATATCAGAGCAGCCCATGCAGGGCTGCCACATGTGAGGTACCCCACAGAGGTGCAGGGAGGACTGGTGCGGGCCCACCTGCCCTGAGGAAAGGCAAATGGTAGAAACCATCAAGAACAGACTGACTGAAACGCCCATTCCCTGCACCCCTGAGGAGAAATTAAGGACACTGGGATCAGGGGTCTGAGCCCGGGGAAGAGGGGAGGAGTGGGAAGAAGGTGGTCTTAAAGGGTTGGTTGTATTCTTCATCGTTGTACCACTCTGTGTTGTTTTGTGTTTGTTATATTTTGGGGTTTTATGGTTATGCTTTAGTTGGTGTTGGATTAAATTATTCTCTGTTTTCTTCCCCAAGCCGAGTAGCCTGGTCTGTTTTGTCCTGGTCTATAAATGGCAATTAAACTCTCCCTGCCCTTTGGTAATTCTCAGGTCTTTGGTACTTGAGGCTAATAGAGGTCTTTTGTCCCCTGATGGGCCTAAACCAGGACACTCACTTGTTTGAAAAGAGAGAAATTTTACTTCTGTGATGACAGGAAGTCTCTTCACTCATAAATGGATATTTAAATCATGGGAAATTAGGTCCTTGTGAAGATGTAGGGCTTTTTTACAGAATGGATGTGTTTGTTCTCTGCTGGAGAGCTTCACCATGGTTTATATAGCACAACTGTCTTCCAGTTGCAAGAACGAAAAGTTTATTCTGCTGTGTTTAAATCAGATGAAAAAAGTAAAAAAAATCTGAGTTTAACTACTGAGTAATTTACAACTTCTTTCAAGGCCCAGGAGATTCATCAATAGACAACATTTCCATCAGATTCTTAATTTCTGGCCAGATGATAGCAAGAAACATTGGAAATCTGACTAATAACCTGTGGTGTTTTTTAACAGCTCCATAGTTACTGACCTTCCAAATACTTCTCCTTCCAAGTACCTTCCAAGTACCCTTTGAGATTCTTCTGTTAGTAATATTAATACAGGTATTTCCCATTTTCTTTGTCAACTTAATGGAATCAAGATAGGATAAGATATTACTATGGGGCTAGAAGGCCTTTATTCTACAAATGCCAGCATTAAAAGTGAAGGCAAATGCAACTACCAGTGCAAGATAAAAACCTGCATAAGAGAAGAAAATCAAGGATCTATGGCAGTTGTCTGAAAATCTTATTAGTTCAATGAATCACATTTATATAGACACTAGCAATCATAATATAAATAAGGCAGTCAGAATAATGTAAAATAGTCCATCATAACACTCAGTATGTCAATGTTATTGCCATAGTGTTACAATTATTGAAGTTTAATAGAGAAATATAAGACAGAGAAAGTTATTGAGATAAAAGAGCACAGTAAATTGGTATAGTATTGCAGCAAGTGATGAGTTACAGTTATGAATTTCAATAAGTACAAACTTATAGAGAGTTTTATTTCTCTTATCCCAAATGAACGATTGTGTTAAAGCAAATAATCCACACTCCTAATATAATTCCCCTACTTCATAAAGGTTTGTTAAACATCCCACCTGGCTTTTCTGCAGTGCTGCTCTACTTGTATTTTAGTGTTTCCTCTGCAACGTTATTTGGAGATGAGGATGTTCCTTGAAGTGTTGTAGAAAGTTTCTGAACTTTGAAGTGTCAGTCCTGAATGTAGCAGACATGCCATCAGCATGCCTGAAACCTAATGACATTTATGGATCTCAAATGAAATAAAAAAATTTTTTGGGGGGTATCCCTTACACTAAAAATATCTCTCCTTTACTGACTTTAACCTCAGAACATTCAACGGGGGCAAGCGCAGAGTCCTATACCTGGGTAAGAACAATCCCATGCACCAGTACAGCTGCTGGGGAGCAGCTCTGCAGAGAGAGACCTGGGAGTCCTGGCTGACAGCAAACTAAACATGAGCAATGTGCCCTCATGGCCAAGAAGGCCAATGGCATCCTGGAATGCATCAAGAAGAGTGTGACCAGTAGGTTGAGGGAGGTTCTGCTCCGCCTCTACTCTGCCCTGGTGATGACTCATCTGGCATCCTGTGTCCAGTTCTGGGCTGCCCAGCTCAAGACACAATTCTTTCTCCTGTAGCACCCTATGCCAGAACAAGAGGTAATGGATGCAAGCTAGAACACAGCAAATTCCGCTTGAACATAAGGAGAAACTTCTCTGCTGTGAGGGTGAGGGAGCCCTGGCCCAGGGTGCCCAGGGGTGATGTGGAGTCTCCTTCTCTGGAGGTTTTCAAAACCTGCCAGGACATGTTCCTGTGTGACCTGATTGAGGTGAAGCTGTTTTAGCAGGGGTTGGACTAGATAATCTCTGGAGGTCCCTTCCAACCCTTACTATTCTGTGATTCTGTGATCCTTGGAGTGGTCTCATGCGCCTCTGCCCTTTTGAGTAGCTTCTTCAGAGGGTAACGAAAATTGACTGCATTAAGGAAGAAGGAAAAAAAATTAAAAAGAGTGAATAATCCAGGAAGATACAGTAAGTACTTGTGTTTCTACATTTTGATGATGAAAACACAGAACAAAGGTTTTATATAACCAAAATAATTGTCGTTATAAGGAGCAAGTTAAATGCAGAGATATACTAAAATTCTAGCAAGCAAGGCAACTTGGTGATACCTTGGTGTGATTTACCTCAGAAGATATATTTCTGGAGAAGAATTTTCATTGGAAAGGGACAGGAAGGGATTATGCTTGTGGTTTAAGGAGCAACGAATACTGAAGTCAACTGACTGAGAATTTGTTACTACTCAGAAAACGCACTAAGTGAAATGCTTACATGGTCAGATATCCAGCAAAAACCTTGTTGAGCTTTTTTCCATGATGAACTCCTCCTTATTGAACTCACTAATTCTGTGAGTTCTCTCATTTGTTCAGACGTCTATGGCTTTTCTGAAAGCCCTATCAAAGCCCTCTGGCCTTATTGCACTACTGGTTTGTGAGTAGTTATCTGGTCTTAATATAGTCTGAAAATGAAGGTGACCTAGTTTTCCACACCTTTGCAACATCTACCAATTAATTCTTCAGTTCCCAATTCTTCTTCCCTCCTGTTAGTTGCACATGTGTTCCTCCTGCAGCTTCTTCCTCATGCCACCTTCCTTAATCCTAGGGGGCTGCAAAGGATCTTCAGCCTGACTGTCCCACATAGCAGGAAAAAAAGAGGTGAGATCATTTGATTTAGTGTAATGGTTGGGGGCTGAGAAAAAAAATAAAAGATGCAGGTATCCTGATATTCCTCAATGCTTTTAATGAATTAAATTGTGCAGTGGATGAAATGTTTTCAAAGAGACTAGGAAACCATTTTTGAATGTTAGCAAGTTCAATTTAGTAATTAATATTTTACATAGACATTAATAGGGGAAAAGCTAAGGCTGGATGAGACTGAAAATACCTGTTCTGAATTTGAATTTTTGCAGAAAATCAGAAGTACAATTAAAAGGATAATGTGCAAATTACAAAGGAAGATAACAGCATGAAAATTCGTTACAGTGTCAAAATCTTTTGATTTGCAGAACCACTTCAGTATAGTATGTAATAATTTTTGCAGCATTCCTAAAATTTACAGTTTGGAAATCTTCAAACTATGGAAAAGATCAGAGGTTTGTGCCTGTTTAACAGTATCACCTATGAGTCTGAATATAAGGAAAAAATATGTGATCTGGGAGACGAATTACTGCTGGGACATTCACATGCATTTTCATGCCACTGTAGGAATGTATAGATGATCAGTGTGGGACACTTTTTCTCTGGAAGAAATTCAAGAATTCATCCATAGGTCTTGTTTTTCAGCTGGTTTTCTTCAAAGGTATCAAAGTGAGCTCTGTCAGCATAAATCTTTCCATGAAAGAGCAGCATCTGCAACCCGACCCATAATACACACACCATTTTTCAGACTGCTTCATGGGAGATTAGCTGTCATGTCTGATGAGGGGAAGAAGCAGTGTCAATTGCCTTTTGTATGGCTTCTTTAAAAAATTGTATCCAGGATGAGCTATTTCACAAAAACCAAAATAACTTCTTGTTGTTATGAAGAATGACTGCTTAATGTTCCTATATGTCAGCTTAAGTAGGATATGACAACACTAGTTGCTACCACCATTTTTGAAGGATTGCGGATGACTGGAAAGGTACCTGAGGACTGGAGAAAGGCCAATGTCACTCCAGTCTTCAAAAAGGGTAGGAAGATGATCCAGGAAACTCCAGGCCATTCAGCCTCACGCCCATCCCTGGAAAGATAATGGATGCCATCCTGGATGCCATCTCAAAACACATGGAGGAAAAGATGGTTATCAAGGGGAGTCAACATGGATTCACCAAGGGGAAATCCTGCTTGACCAACTTGATAGCCTTCTCTGATGTCATGTTTGAGGAGAGAGCAGTGGATATCATCTATCTTGACTTCAGCAAGGCTTTTGACACCTTCTCCCATTACATCCTCTTGGAAAACCTCGGGCAGTGTGGGTCAGATGAATGGAAGGTGAGGTGGATCAAGAACTGGCTTAATGACAGAGCCCAGAGAGTGGTGATCAGTGGCACAGAATTGAGTTGGAGGCTTGTGGCCAGTGAAGTTCCACAGGGGTCAGTTCTGGGGCCAATCTTGTTCAAAATCTTCATCAACAACCTGGATGAGGGGACTGAGGGGTACCCTCAGCAAGTTGGCTGATGACACAAAACTGGGAGGACTGGCTGATTCCCCAGAAGGCTGTGCTGCCATTCAGTAGGATCTCAACCAGCTTGAGAGTTGGGCAGAGGGGAACCTCATGAGGTTCAACAAGGACAAGTGCAAAGTCCCGCACCTGGGGAGGAACAACCCTACGCACAAGTACAGGCTGGGGATTGACCTGCTAGAGATCAGCTCTGTAAAGAGACTTGGGAGTCCTTGGTGGACAGCAAGCTGGGGGCTGATCTGGGGCTGTTCAGCTTTGAGAAGACTGAGGGGAGACCTCATTAATACTTACAAGTATTTGAAAGATGTATGTCAAGATGATGAGTCGACACTTCTTTCTGTAGTGTCCAGTGATAGGACAAGGGATAATAGACACAAACTGGATCACAAAAGGTTCCATTTAAACACAAGGAAAAACTATTTCACTGTGAGTGTGAGGGAGCCCTGGCACAGGCTGCTCAAGTAGAGTGTGTAGTCGCCTTCTCTGGAGGTTTTCAAAACCTGCTTGGACACGTTGATCTAGGTGAATCTGCTTTAGCAGGAGCTGGACTAGATGATCTTTAGGGGTCCATTTCAAACCCTACCATTTTGTGATTCTGTGTGATTATGTGTGATTCTGTGATACTGATAAGGCCAAATCTATCATATGAAAAACTATAAAGTACTGTTCCAAGTCTATACTTATATATCTTTTTATACAGACAAATTACTAGGATTTAGTAAAGTAAAAAGCTGAAATATACTTTATATTAATAGAGAGTCAAAGTAAAGAAGGCATTTATATTTCTTAAATGAGCTGTTTCTAGCAGCATTTTCAGAATTGTATTTGTTACAGAAAATCCAAATCATAACTTTTCGCAGTAGTTCATATTCAAAAGGGATGTAGAAACCTTGAAATGCTTCATATGATTGAAATCCTTTTCTACCACTAGTTATACTTTAATTAGTTACTTGTCTTAGTGCTCCTTCCCCCATAAAAAAGCCAATAAACAGTATTCAGAGTGTTAGTCATTGAAGTATTCATATAAACATTAAAAAAAACCTTCAGGCTTTTATAATATAATGATGGATGCATTCCTTTCAAATTCTGAACCAGTATCCACTGACATCAAAGAACAGACCTCTTCTGGGAGACTAATCACTGGTGAAACTGGATAATATTAGTTACTGAAATGACGATATTGTGTTACCAGACTCTCTGCCCATATTATGAATCTTAGGTGAAGGGTCCATTATTAGTTTGTGCTTACATCAAGCTTTACAAATTACTACAGTATTACTCAGTTACCACAGTGATTTTGTATTTTGTGTTCAGATTTCTTCAAAATTCTCTCTCTTTTATTAAGTTATGTGTAAAAATACTCCTAGTTCATAATGAGGATGCAAAATTTATACATTAAAAAAAGAGTATTTCTCCTTTGAGGAAGCTTATCAGTAAGCTAGAAAAAAAACAACAAAAATCTGTTTACCCGTAAAATTAACACATCAAACTTTATGATTCAAAAGAAAAATATCTTAGATACAGAAGCTCAAGACATATGTACAACTAAGACAAGAAATTTCATGTAATCTACTGCCACATTTACTAGTATTATATTAAACTGTCCTTCCCTGCATTTATTTCATTGAGCCCTGATAACATTTGTTTGTCTTTCTGAATTGAAATCATGTTAGCATGACAAACACTAGAAGTGAAATCTGCACAGTGATTTATGGGAATAATTCATGAGGAACTTGGTACAGCAGCTTTTAACAATACCTAATCCTGGAATGTTAGGCATGACCTTCATTAACACAAGAAATGTTGCCAATTATTAAAAAATATTAACTTCAAGTGCCAATTTTTACTTTACATCTTCTTATGGATGACAAAAAAAATCCCGTTTATAAACCAATGTTGAGTAATTATTGAAAGTCAAATACTGGATGCCAAAAAACAAGACAAAAAACACAGATGAGTCACAACAGTCAGTTCCCCAGAGGTCATGCCACCAACAGTGCCACTAGGCCGTGTCAGTTGGATAGCCTTCCTCACTGTGCACTGTAGTCAAGAGGCATCAAGTGGATTAGAAGCAATTTGTTCTGCTGGGTTGCTCCAGCATCCTGTGGAACACAGACTCAGGTAGTACAGTCCTATTCTTTTATACAAGAAGGGGGATTGAGGTAGCATGCATTCAGAAACCTTTCTGAGAGGCACACCAATAAACTGGAGAATCCATGAGCAGCTAGAGCTCTTGTTTTATATGGTGTAATAGGTATTTTTGTACAATATGACATTAAGTATAGCTGTGATCTACAAAGACTTGGTAATAAGGGACATTTCTCCTCCTGGAGAAAGGTACTACTTGGATAGTTAAATGTGGTGGGAACTATGATTATAGTAGTTATAAAGTCTCCCTCCTACTGCAGGACAAAACCACTCCTTATCATGCTCTGTGCTGACAGTCTGTGCTGGAGAGTTGGAACAGGAAGTATGTACATGGCTGTAAATCCGGCACAAGCCCTTCCCCTCTCCTTCTGGAGGAGACATAGAGCAGTGAGGCTATGGGCGTTTATTCCTTGGCTGTGTTAGATTTGCACAAGTCCTGGGTTTGGCCAGGATAGAGTTAACTCTCCCCAGCCGCCGCCAGGGGGCGTTACGAGGCTATGCAATCCCGTGTGACATCACGCTCAGGGTATGGGGGCAGCAGCCAGGCAGTGGTGGCGCTGTGGCCGGTGCGGGAGCTGTGGCTTTCCTGCTCGGCTGCGCATCGGGCTGCGGGCAGTGAGCAGTTACACTGGGCATTGCTCGTTTTCCTGTGGTCTTTGGCCATCATTGTAATTGCCTACTCTTTGTGGTGTTCTGTTAAATTGTCCTTATCTCAACCCAGAAAGTTCTAGAACTCTCTCTTGATTCTCCTCCCCATCCTGCTGAGTTGGGGAGGAGTGAGTAACTGGATGGTTTGGTTATTGTTCAGCTAGGGCTAAACCACCACAGCACACTATCATGTACTTGCTGTGTTTGTTTTCCTTCTATCAAAAGAAAGATTTTTCAAAACCGTTGAGAGTAAAGTACAAATGTATCCATAATCCATATGTTGCTATTTATAATTATTTACTCTTAGGACACCCAGCAGATCTGGTTATGAAGCAGGTCCTTGTTGTGTTCAGTTACAGTTCTGTTCATAAACACTCAAGTCGGAACAACTAGATACTGCCATGCCTGCACTTAAATTGCTCATTGTAATTTCACATCAGCTTCTATTCCATATCCATTTTCTGTGTTATTATAGTATCTGCTGTTGTGTTTTGTGGAGATTGTGTAGCAAGAAGCCTAATCTAAAACATCTGCAGCAAGACAATTGCGTAAACATTATTTCTTGTGGAGGTTCTGTCTATAAACTACACTGAAGAATGTTTCCACTGCATCAGCACAATCCTACAATCACATTTACTTTTTATCATCCACATGGTGAACAAAGGAAAATAAAATGCGAGGGGAAAAGTCAAATTCCCAGGCATATAATCAGTGTGTTCAGGCAGAGTTGACAAAGCTCTGAAAATTATGTCCCTAATCTGTAAACCTGTTCAATAAACTCCATTAAATATCACTACTGAGTATCTGTTTATATGTCTTAAATTCCCAGTAAGCCATATGGAATATTACTTTCTAATGTGGAATCATCAGAGCTTTTTGATAGCAAAAACTCCACACACATGCTAAACTGTTCCAGAGTAATTAATGTAGCTGGCAATTTGCAATTTTCAGAGCCTAATGTATACGGTAGACACTTAAGGGTTATCTCAACTTCAGCAGCAGCACTGTGCTCCATCATATTACCCTGCAATAGAAGCCATGGCAAACAGCACAGTCCTGTAAAAGACAGTATAAATTATCATTGTAGTCAAAATTTAACCTTGAAGGTTGGTGTCCATACCCAAGCAATTTCTCTTCAATGCCCTTTAGGCATTTTCCAAAGGATAGTAATGTGTCCTTGTATCAGACATGTTTCAGCTCTAAAAGTACTTACGTGCAGCCTCATCTGCCTATAAAATATAATAAGGATGCAGCTTGCCATCAACACACAAATAGCTTTTGTCAGCAAACATGTTAATTGCAAAAATATGTGTTCCAAAACTTTCCATGTTAGTTCCTTAATGGAATAAACACATTAGGTATTTTCTCATTACATCATTTTGAATGTGAGAATGAATGCAAGTCCCAACACAGGTTTCAAGCATTAGAAAGTACAGATTATAAAGATTCACCTCAGTAGTTGAAAAAATTCACAGACAAAAGTCCCTTTTACACAGGAAAATGCTCTGAATGGAATATCTGTTAAACACTTAAAGCATGCCACTTGGAGATCAGTGGATCCCCTCTTACTCTGTAATATTTTATTAATAAAATCAAGTCTGCGTGATTTTTAGATTCCTATTTGATCTTTCAAGTTCATAATATTCTTCAGCATCCTCGGTGGAATATAAGCAGAAGAGTTACATATTTGTACTTCTAGATGCCTAGAAGGATTTTTCCTGATGATCCACCAAACTGTAGCAGTTTTCTATTAATAAAGCACACTCTTATCTCTAATAGGCCTATAACATGACATTGGCCACTGTTATGAATGCAAATACTCAAAACTTGAATGTCTGGTTACAAGTAATTCATCTTGTATAATTTTAATAAAAAATGATAAATATTGTATTTACTCCTTTTGCTACTTCAGCAGTGGAAGCCAGGATAGTTTCTTTCTTATAGTCTTATACCTGGAAAAATCCTATGGAATTGCCCCCACAAAATGGAGGTTTTTTTGTTAAAAACAGGAAGCAAACTCGAGGGAAGAAGGCTCACTTCCAAACTTCCAAACTTGGCTATATCTACTAAAGTAAACTGAGGACACAGTACTGTTAGCTGCTGTTGAATTCTCTTCTTTGGACTTTAAGAAGTCTGGGAATTAAATAATGACAAACGTCTGTGGATAACATATAGAGAACCTATGTTTCAAATGGTTATGAAGGAGAAGAAACACAGTCCTATGGTACTGACTTTGGTCTCAACTCACGCTGTAATCAAAACTCCTGTACTTAGAGCCTTACTGACACAGGCACCAACATGTTAACAGATCACAGGTATAATCACTGCATCTTCAGTGGGGGAAGGAAAGAACTGTGAGAAAAAAAAGAAAAACTTGAGACCAAAAACTGCCTAGAGCCTAAACACTGGCAATGACTTCACTTTTCTATTTAGGACAGAAAGGAGGGTAGGAAGTCCTATTATGTTCAGGGAAGGAAAAAAAGTCCTTGAGGCTCATTGGTGAAGTCTATGAATTGAAATGTACTAATTTAACACATGGATAGTAAGTGGAATGATGGCACCTCTGCAAATGAATTCATAAATTAAAAGGTATTTCGTATTCTTAGGGGAAAATTTTTGTTGGTTATAAAGAAATAAGAAAACTGAAAATCTCCAACTAATACATTGTAATTGGATTCACAGGTTATCACTGAGCACTTGTGTTAAATGAGGAAAATAGCATTTACAAAGGTTTTGAGATTGAAACGAAAACTGTAGCAAGTAATTCTAAGACAGTTTAGTTCCTGGCAACTCTTCTAAGAACACATTGACTGATCTCTGCCCACATAAAAGAAGAGCCTATACTTAGTGTCTTCAATACATTGAAGATTTGGGTATTACAAGACAGTATGGAGAATATGGGGGAAATACAGATTTTTTTAAAGAGATTTTTTTTTTAAATGCCAGGTATTTTCTTCTCTGTAGTTACTGTGCTCAATACAGTGAAAGCTGGGTGAAATGCACTGCATATGGAATGGAAGCCAGGCTAGGTGAGCCCTTCTGACCCTAAAATGGAGATATAACTTACCTGAGTTTTATGAGACTCAATAATACAGGCACATGGCCAAAATAGGCTTTGTGAGAGTATTCCTTTGTGTTATAATGGTGTATTTAATGAGACTTCATACTTTCACTGTAATTCAAATTTCTTTACCAGGCTGTTTCCATTCTTCTTCTTGTGCCTTTATGCTTTGTATTTCTTTTCCTTCATATCCTCTTCCTCCCATTGCTTGTTCTTTTCCACTTTACTGTCCCCAGTAAATAATTTGCTGCTTTGATAGTGCACCTTTAAAGTATGTGTCACTGCTAAAAACAGAACAGAGACCTTCTGCCTTACTGGACAAAGGCCTAACTTAAAGAACATTTCTCTTTCACCAAACTGAAAGAACCTTTATTACAATTATAGTATACAGAACAGTTTTGTAAGACCTTTCTCTTATCCTGCATCTCTGCTTTTGAGACACAGACATGTTAGGTGTTCTGTTAGCATTCAAGTAATTAGTAAGAACATTGGCACCACTTGCCATTAAATGGAAGTTCTTTCACAAAGTTATACCATTTCTAAATCTACTCCCACCTTTTTCATACATCAGTTAAGTTTCATTTCTGTGATTTTATCCTCTTCATTGTCATGCTATGACCCAAATTATACATCAAACTGGCTTCCAGTGCACTCTCTACAAAGGATGCAGAAGACACAGAAGTGTCTCACAGAACTCACTGATCATGCTGCGATTTATTATGAAATAATGAAGAAATTGATTTGCACTAATTTCAAAGCTTTGAATTGGGCCTTTTGAGAATGGATTAAATTGGATTGTATGATGATATAAGCTAGCACTTTTAAAGAAGAATTTTTTAACTTTGAGTTGTATTACAAAAGATGCTGAATGTTTTTCTTTTTTTAAATCAAACAGATATTCACTTATTTGGTACATCAAGAAGAACAAGGCAATCATTTTACAAAGCTGAACTGTTATGCTTCTAGCCATCTTCTTTATTGTCATTGTTTAATCCCCACTGGCAACTACGCACCATGCAGCTGCTTACTCACTCCTCCTTTGCTGCAGGGGGATGGGGAGGAGAATCAAAAAAAAATTAAAACTCATGGGTTGAGATAAGCACAGTTTAATAATTGAATTATTATTATTAATGATAATAGTAAAAATAATAGTGGTAGTTTAATAAAGAGAAAGATAAAAAAGAGAGATAAATAAAACCCAAGGAAGACAAGTGATGCACAGTGCAATTGCTCACCACCTGCTGACCAATGCCCAGCCAGTCCTCCAGCAGCAATTGGCCCTCCTCAGGCCAGCTCCCCCCAGTTTACATACTGAGTATGATGCCTTATGGTATGGAATATCCCTTTGGCTAGTCTGGGTTAGCTGTCTTAGCCATGCACCCTCCCAGCATCTTGTGCACCTCCTTGCATGGGGTCTTTTCAGACCTTGACTTAGGATTAGCATTTCTTAGTGACACTAAAACATCAGTGTGTTATCATTATTGTTCTCATCCTAAATACAAAACTTAGCACAGTACTAGGAAGCAAATGAACTCTATCTCAACCAGGACACCCATCTATTTTGTAATTAATTAATTGCTTATACGTGTGACATTCTCACTACAAGATTAAATTAATAATTATTCTTTGTTCAGCAATTCAAAGTAAAAACATTCATTGAAAATATGAAGGCTCTAATCAAAACTATTTATAAACAATTAATACTAAAGTAATTTTTCTGTATCCAAAATTTACCAGTGGGAGAAAAATGAACTCTCTCAATTATTTGTAATAGCACATTTAACCGCTTCATCAAATAATAATTAATTTCCCACTTCTATAACTTTCATTGCTGACAATCTTGTTTCATAGCAATTGCAGCTTTCTTACTGCAAGAGAAACTGTTTTTGATTTAAATTTCCATAGCATCTTAATGTTTCACTTGAGCATGCACAGGATCAGCATTTTTTTTTAATACTTCTATGAAATTATAAAAAGAAAGGCATTTTATTTTGTAAATGAGCATTTATTCATCTTAAAGCAAATGATTGAGTGTGTACTTTGTTCATTATCACAATTACTGACTTAGCCAGAATTAAATGAACTCTGCATTTAACCTAATATGCTATAAACAGCAATGAATAAGGGCACCTAAACAGCAATTTAAATGCATCCATTTTGGTGGAATGATTATTATAAAAAAGAGACTTAGTTCATATTAGAAATAAATTCCTACCCAATTCAACATCTTTATATTATCTCCTGTTCTTATTTACTTTTCATATCATTACCACTGTTGTTTTGACAGACCTTTTTTTAAATTATAACATCAGCATCTATCAGCCAAGAATCTTATTTTCCTAAATCGCTTCTCATATTAAATTTTTTTTGAAACTAATGGTAATTTGACACTTGTTCAGGTGATATTAACGACTTTCTAGACATCCAGAACTAAAAACATACTTCCAAAATAGACAATGGAAAGTAATCTCACTACCAAATGTAGGTTCCCAATTCAGCTGATGATGCTGACCAACACTAAGCCAGCAAGTCCATTCAAGGCAACTCTGTACTCTACTAAAAGAGACAGAACTATTCAGTTCACTGTTGCTCTCTGTGTGCTACTTAGGCATTCTTTCTCTCTGGTGAGATAACTCGTGTGCTGCTTGTTAGGGTTGATTCTCAATTTATTAATGTTTGTACCTGTTTATGTATGATGACACTTAAGTTTCTTATAAAAAGTAAACAACAGGGTTGTTAGAATTTTATAATGCAGAGTAAATCAGAATTTCACACAATGGCATTCATAACATGTTTGCACTAAGAACTGATGTCTTTTCAGAAAAGACATCAATTTAAGGCTAAATAAGGTAAAAACGGATTTTACATTTTTATAGCTGTTATATTCAATATTGCTTTTAATGTATTCTGAACAGCCAGACTTCAGTAATGAATGGAAGCATGATTTTTTTACAAGTTTAGCTTAACTTGTCATTTACTTTGTGTAAGGTGGAAAAATGATTGTTTCATAATTGGGATGGGACAGATGAGAGTTATATAACTGACACAAGACTAATAGTGAGTAATTTCAGTGACAGGACAAAGAGTAATGGGATGAAGCTGGAATACAGAAAGTTCCATTTAATCATAAGTAAAAAACTATTTCACTGTGAGGGTGAGGGAGCCCTGGAACAGGCTGCCCATGGAGGTTGTGAAGTCTCCTTCTCTGGAGGTTTTCAAAACTGGCTGAACACGTGACCTGATCTAGGTGGACCTGCTTTGGCAGGGGGGTTGGACTGGATGATCTCTAAAGGTCCCTTCCAGCCCCTACCATTCTGTGATTTTATGATTCTATGATTCTATGAATTGTAGATTCGGGAAGCTGTAGATAAAAAGACATTGTAGATGTAGACAGTAATACTACCTTCTTCTCAGATCCATGAAAGGCTTAGAGTAGCTGGAACACTATATTCATTGTATCTATTTAGCCATCTCCTCTCCATGAAGGTTGTAGTAGATATCTCTGCTGTTTTGGCTTGAATAGTGATTTTTCTTAACAGTAGCTGATATGGGCAATAGTTTGGATTTGTGATGAAGACAGTGTTGATAACACAGGGATGTTTTAGTAATTGCTGAGCAGTAACTCACAATTGTCAAGGCTTTTTCTGCTCCTCATTCATCCCACCAGCAAGTTGTTGGAAGGGGGCACAGCCAGGACAGCTGATTCCAACTGATTCAAGGGATATCCCAGACCATAGAATGTCATGTTCAGCAGATAAGGCTAGGGGAAGAAGAAGGAAGGGGAAACATTTGCAGTGATGGTGTTTGTCGTCCCAAGTAACTGTTAACACATGATGGAGCCTGGTTGTCCTGGGAATGGCTGAACACCAGCCTGCTCTTGGGAAGTTATGCATTAATTCTTTTTTTTTTCTTTTTTTGCTTTTCTTGCATGTGTGCCTTTACCTACTAAAATTTTTCCCAGCCCATGAGTTTTCTCACTGATATTCTTCCAATTCTCTCCTCCATCCCACCAGAAGACAGTGAGCAAGCAGTTGTGTGGGGCTTTGTTAACGTTTCAGGTTAAATCACAACAGTATTTTACCTGTTTTCACCTGAATGAGGTGTCAAAAGGCAAGAGGAAGTAACTAAACTAACATGATCAAATGTCACTGAACTTTGCATGGATAGCAATGGCTTAATCTCAGTTCTATCATCAGTTACATCTGTATAAAGCCTTAAAAGTTCCAGTTACAGTAATCTGACTGAAAGCAGAATTTGGTTGACCCTTTTTTTTATCAAGCCAGGAGGAAATGGCACAAATGCGAAGTTCAAAGTCAGTGTTTCCTAACAATTCCTTTCCCATAGTGTTTCCTTACAAACTTACACAATCAGTATCTATACTCTATTGGATATATACTGGAGGCAATGAATACTAAAGGAATAAAAGATGGTGAAGAAAGTTCAGTAGCTACTTAGAAGCCCTCAGAAACAACATCTACTGAATAAAAATAATATTGTGTTATAGTACTGACACATGGGACACCAACTGGGATATGCACCAATTCATCCTCAGATCCAAATCTCCCTTCAGCCCACATTGTGACTGTATACTCCTGGTCAAATGCATTGTGTATACAGGCTTGAGTACCTGCTGCTAAAAATCCACCTATTGCAGCATAGTTTGATGGGCATATTGCTCATTATACATTCTGGTTTTGATCTTGATGTCACTGACCAGTACTAGGGAGAAAAAATATCCCTTCCTTGAGAATTTGGCATCATCTGCTGCAGCATAGATGAGAATTCTGGGCAGCTTCATTTCAGGCTGCTGGTATAGCAATGTGGAGTTCAGGTCCTGAAAAACAGTTGCTGTACATCTAGTACCAAGGATATGCAGACTCATGTTTGTTTCCTGTAATCAATAAAAATGTAGTCTGGGAAGTTCTGAAAATAGCTGTGTATGTACAGGAATACTGAAACATTAAAACCACCCTTTTTAAATTAATCTGAAAATTAACTTATATTAGCATAAGATCAATCAGATCAAAATCTAACAGAGATTCTCTCTGGGAACACTTTCCCTGTGATAGCACTTCATGTTTAGGTCTGCTGGTCTATTCTACAGAAATGTTGGAAGGGAGTGAGTGCTATTATAGGACATGGTTCAGAATAACATCTAAATCAAATAGAGCAGCATGAATAGTCCTTCTTCCTTTATGTCTCATAAAACTAATTTAGATGGCACAGTCTGATATTTAGTGAAGATAAAAGCAGCCTTATATTATCCTTCAACTTTCAGAGATGCTCTAGATACTAAAATGGCACCCCAAATATAGTAGCATAGGCCTAGAGAGATTTATACCAACTTTATACTGCTTTTCCACTAGTGGAATCCTGACCTAAGCCCTTCAGACTAAAATCTTTTGGATCTTTTGGTAACTTTTTTTCTGGAGTTAGTTATCTGAAGAGCCCTGAAACAGCACAACAGCTTCAGGGTGGTGCAAGACAAGAACTTCCAGGAGCACAGTCTCACTGCAGAGAACCTGGTAGGATACTTTCCTAGGCTATAAATGATCCTCACTCCTTTGACAAACAAAAGTGAAGGTCCAAACAGCTCAGCCATAGAGAAGTTCTGCTGTTCATAATTCAGGGAACAGAAAAATGTTCCACTGACAGCAATTTTGCCAAGAGTGTCAGTGGTGTTTCTCAGGGCTCAGTGGTGTTTCTGTTCCCTGTTCTGTTTAACATCAACAGAACAGGTGGTATGCTCTCTTTAACATTTTTATCAATGATTTGGATGAGGGGATCGAGTGCAACCTCAGTAAGTTTGCATATGACATGAAGCTCGTCTTGAGGATAAGAAGGCTCTTCAGAGGGACCTGGACAGGCTGGAGCAATGAGCTGGGGCCAATTGTATGAGTCAACAAAGCAAAGTGCCAGGTTCTGCACTTGGACTACAGCAACCCCATGCAACACTGCAGGCTTGGGGCAGGGTGGCTGGAACCTTGTCCTGCAGAAAAGGGCCTGAGGGTGTGAATCGACAACCAGATGAACATGAGACAGCAGTGTGCCCAGGTGGCCAAGAAGGCCAAAGGCATCCTGGCCAATATCAGAAAGAGTGTAACCAGAAGGACCAAGGAAGTGAATGTCCCCCTGTACTCAAAGCTGGTGCAGCTGCACTTCAAGTACTGTTTTCAGTTTTAGGCCTCTTACTACAAGAAGGACATTGAGGTGCTGGATTGTGTCCAGAGATGGGCGATAAAGCTTGTCTAGGGTTTGGAGCACAAGTCTGATGAGGAGCAGCTGAGGGAGCTGGGGGTGTTCAGTCTGGAGAAAAGAAGGCTGAGAGAAGACATGATCACTCTCCACAACTACTTGAAGGGCGGTTGTAGTGAGGTGGGGGTCAATCTGTTCTGTCCAGCAGAGAATAAGACAAGAGGAAATGAGTTCAAGTTGCATCAGCAGAGGTTTGGATTGTACATTAAGAACTTTTTCCTAAAGAGGGTTAATAAACATCAGTCACCATCCCTGGAGATATTTAAAAGATACATAGATGAGGTGCTAAGGAACATGTCTAGTGATGAGCTTGTCAGTGTTAGGATAGTGGTTGGACTTGATGATCTGAAAGGTCTTTTCCAACCATTGTAATTCTATGATTCTAAGACAAATCTCTACAGTTATCATCCTGCTAGTTGCTTCATGTAGACTCTTTACTAGACTGCACTGGAAGTTTGGTGGGTTGGAAAACAAGGCGCTTGCCTTAGACAACTCTTTGGAGAATGCTAGTGACAATGCTTTTGTAAGCCTATCTCATTTTGTCCAGCATTAAGAAAGGGTCTAATAGATTTCATGGCATAGTGTGGCTTAGTTGCTTGTGTCTTTTTTCCCTCTGACTCTTTCAAAATGAAGACTGTAATTTCCATACATCCTCACAGGCTATACACTGTTAGTGATCATAAAGGCCACAGCTGTGTATTTATTTCTGTACCTGATTTCACACTGTCTCACTGAAGTCTTTACTTTTAAAGTCATCCAGTCTTCTCTTGAATATGTGAATAAGAGGCCAGCTGATTTTTTCCTGAAGAGAATCAAATTCCGCAAGAAGTTTCTGTACTGTTTTTTATACAATACTATTGTCTCTAAGGACAGAAGTACTTTTTAAGTCTCAATGTTAAAGGAAGTCAAAGGCAGGAAGGTGAATCAACTAACATTAGGATGAGGTAACTCAATGCTTTCATACTGCAGGATAGCTATTTCATGATCTTTTGCTTGCAAAGAGAAAAAGCAGTTCTGATTAAACACTATTTTATCTGTGCTCTTTGTAAGCATAACTCAGTAAAGATGACGGTATGATACGGCTGAGTTTTGAAGGCTTGTGCTTAAAAGTCATATATCTTTAAGGCTAGTACCTTACATGGATTCTCTCCTAATTAAGAACACCTGTAGAGGCCTGATCAGATCCTGTGGTTCAGCAGCAAAAGTGCCGAAGGGCTCTGAAAAAGACAGAAACTTTGCATTGTCTTTTAACCTAAATTTCAAGCCTGTGCCAAGCAGAGTAAAACTATGTAATTTATAAGCTATGAGGGTAGCTCTGGGCCGTTCTGAGGTGATTTTTATCGGTACAGTAGCATAAACAGTTCTTCTTTACTTGAATATTGGGAACAGGGAGCACTGGTAAGTCCTGCCTTATAAAGGGGATCCAGCCTGTGCTACTATCTGATGTAGCCCACAGATACTCAGGTAAGTGTGTTTGCATTCTTTTTTGAGCAATGACTGAGGAAGAGGTTGTGCTGAGTTCTGGAGTTTGCTAGAGACTGACCATGGGGTGTATGCTGCATGACTGTATGAGGTGCAGATTAAAGACAAAAATTTGGAGTTTACTGTTAAAGTGTTAAAACTTAGAGAGGATCTTTTCTACTTTGACTTACTGTCTGTATTTGTTTTAGAAGGCTCATTTGTCCTGAACCTCACCAGTGATATAGTGGGGTTACCCACAGTAATACAAACTGTACTCAGCTGTAATGCCAGGTTTGGGCCCTTGCTTTGTGTTTTGAAGAAGTCTTATTTCTATGCACAAGCAAGTGTTATTTAAGCACTGGTCCTTGACTTCAGTGAAAAACTATTAGATATGAGCAGAACATATAAAGAATGTTTTTATTTGATTGCTATGTGTTAATGCAGGTATATATAAACCGTAAAAGATGGCTTGTAATAAACTCAAAATTACAGTATTGAACAGAACTCAAGGTATTAGATTTCTTTTCTGTCAGGATTAGGGTATCTTTGTCAGACTTAAATAGTAAGCTATTACTGCAGCTTAAATAGTAAGCTATACTGCAGCTGCATGTTCTTTTCAGCCAATGCTAGGCAATAGGTGAGAATAGCCTTAAAGTATCAGCTAACTGGAAATGGAATTAAGGCAATGTCCAGCTGACTCACCTCCAGAAACAACAGATAGGCTTCAGGAGCATCTGGCTTCTGTTTCTGTCTCAAAAAGTTGAGTGTTTTTGTGGTGAGGATGTTTTGGAGTGATTTGGGGGGGGGGGCAGGGGGGTGATTCGGGTGTTTAACTGTCATTTTTATTTAAATTGTTATAGGGAAAGGAGCACTTTGAAAATGTTAGTGCTTGTTGTTGTTACATTTATTTCTAATAGTATTTGCTGCTTTATGTCTCCTGCAAATGAGGTTTACAGTGCAGTGAAAACTTTGAAATCTTGTGTTGTTCAAAAGTGTGTCTTTAAGCACATATAATTAAAAGACATGTACTTTTATATAAACACTTTGGTAATCTTGAGAATTTTTTCTTGATACTAGCTGTTACTGGGATATTGATTTTTCTTGGGCATCCTGTTCTGAAAGCATACTTCTGGCCTAGCTTCTTTATGTAGTCACATAAAATTTATGCCTTCACTATTCACTACTATGGGGTATGAGTTCAACTTTTTTCCCTCAATGCTTGCTTTAGGAAGAGAAAGGAAAATCTGGGCTGAAATAATAGATCCTGGGCTTTGCCTACTGCTTTCCTTATTCAAGGTTTTACAATTTATTTTTTATCTGATGAAGCAAAACAATAAAACAGTGTAAGCACAGTGTCATGGTATATTGATAGGCTGTTAAGATGCATAAAGACATAGCTGCATTTACAGGCTGTGTTTCTCACAAAGAAGCTAACTTGATGTATTATTCTTCCCTCCGTAATGAGTCTTTCTGTTTCTCTGTCCATTTCCCATATCACTTCCATCCATCCCCTCTCAAGAACTAACTTTGGTGTCTCTTTGCAGATGGCTAAGAACAGTACCACTGACAGATAAGTCTAGACCTGTAAGTGGAATTCCACATTTTACTTGAGTCACTATACCAGATATGAATTCTAAAATGCATGTTTAACTCAAGACTTCCTAAAGACATGCTTGCAAAATCTGTAACCTGTTACATGTAATAATTATCTGTTTCATGCTCTGTGTTGATTGCAAGAGCGGTACATACTGATATACTGGAGCCCCAGGAAAGTCAAAGGAAACCCTTCCTTTGAAGTAGGAAGTGACTCTTTATTCTTGCTACAATAAAGACAGCATGTTAATTTTGACAAAGCTTGGTTGGGTGATTTTATAAAAGGCGACTTTGCAAGCAGCTGATGTTCTGTATTGTGGCAAGTCAGATCTTTCCAGTCACATCAATATTACCCCAGATAATTCTGACTCTGCCATCCCAATTAAAACTAGAATTCAGGCAAATTACCAGACCTTAAAACAGCCTTGAGGATATCCAAACGAGTTTTGGATAACACTCTATGGGAGGTCTGTTTAAGTGGAGTATAGATCAAACATTCTTTAAGACAACATTTTGGGACATCAACATGACTAATGTGTATAGATGTGAAAACCTACTGAAGCTTCTGAAACTTATAATAAAAATCCTACATTATTTCAGTGTAAGTAACCAGTTTTTGAGCAGTGTAAACAAGCACAACTCTCCTCATTGCAGCCTAGTGTTGGGGAACTACATTTTAGCTTCAGTGGTGCACGTGCAAGGTCAATTGGAAGAGTTTGTCCATTACTGTGTCTGGATATACCTCAACAGATGAAAACTTCAGTTTGGTTTTGGTTCCTGATGGTTTCTGGTAAAACAGACTCAATAGTTTGTGCCTTATTTTAAACTTTTTTTAAAAATTAAAAATAGAGCAACTTCAAACAGGTTTTTCTCTTTTTTTTCTATTTTTGATTTTTTTCTGTATTTTTACATACTATGACTGCTGCAGAGGGAGTGGTGGGAAGATAGGTTTCAGGCTTAGCCTGCCAGTTGCAGCAGAAAGCAACTTGTTTAAAAGTTTTTTCTTGATGAAAAGCTGGAGTAATGCCCTCACTAAGCACTGCCAGTTGGCATAGCTCTCTTGTGCTGCCCATTTACACCCCATAAGTCTGGGATAAGAAGCACTTCTTGCTAAGTGATTAAGAGGGAGACTCTTAGAAATGTTTTACAACATTACATAAGAACTGAGCCAGGCTCTAAACTGTCCTTGGACTTCAAACATCTAGGGCCACAGTTCAAGCCCAAACATGAGCTCAGTGCTCTCATCTTGGGGTTCTTCAAACTTTTAAGCCATTATGGTCTATGACTAACTCTGCAGCTTACTTTGGCACAATCTGAAACAAAGGTATTTCCCTGCATTTGGAAAATTGTGGATGCAGTCAATGGCCTTTTAAGGCATGCTGCAAGAAAACTATACAGCAGCTAGAGGCATCGTGTGTAGGTTGTATAATTTCTTCAGCATCATTATCCTTTTAATAGGTGTGTGCAAGTACCATAATTCTGCTTTCAGAAATCCAGTAGAAGACCAAATGCTTGACTAGTTCAGACCAATAACTTCTATGGAAATTACACTGGGTTTTGTTGTGCATAATGAAATGAGTTTGTTCTGTAAACAGAAGACCAAGGTCATTTTTGTTGTATTTTTCTGTTCATCGTGAGTCTGTTTAGCTTTGATACAGAAGGCAAAATGAAAAAAGAAAGACCGTCTGGAAGCTTCCCTCTTCCCTGTTCCTAGGACTAGATCTGAGATGGATATTCTCCTTTGTTTCAAAGAGGGAACAGAAAGTTTTGCCTTGGCTGTATCAGATATGCTTTGTCCATAAAATAAGATGTTGAGATGGTCACCCTGTTTATTGCTGTGAATAAGCACAGAACACTGGCCAGATGAACCAAGCAGCATTCTCCTTGGACATTTAAAAATATGTTGCTAGCTGTGGTGAATTTTTCTGTAATATCTAGTGGAACATCTCCCAAAAATAGACGAATGATAAAGCTTATTTTTTTTTTCTTCCATTGTGCATATTTTGCCACCTGATGGACAACAGCAGTTGGCGAGTACAGAGGTAAACCCACCTTATATGAATCTGGAAATCAACTTGAATCAATCTACACTTCAAGGCAGGAAGGGCAGCAGACTTGGGAAATCTGAGCATTGTATGAAAGGAAGCAAGGTAAAAACAGATTTTGTGGAGAAGGTGGCAAATGGTTTTGAATTTCCTGTCACAAAACATGTTTTCAAACTCTTGTATGGGGAAACCAAAGAGATTGAGAGGAAACTCAATAATTTGCCAAACACTTTCAGTATTTCTAAGCGGTGTGCAGAAGTGGTATAACCTCTGCTACAGCTTTTATAAGCTTCATTCAAATGTGTAACCTGAGGTAACCAAGGTTTGTAGGATAATACTGCCTCATTTTCCCCTGACATCTTTGGAGATGTTGGCCACTTTCAACTAAATTTGAAAGGAGACTTTTTAAAGATAGTGAAGTTCACCAGAGTTTAATGAGAGCTGTTGTACAAGCAGGAAGAGAGTTCCTATAGCTACTCTTAGAGGATTTGTCCATGTTAGGTGTTGCCCATGATGATCCTCAGAAGATCTGAAAGAAGCTGCAGGTTTTTCTCCCAGTAAGCATGGTGTGGCACAAGAAACACAGGGGAGTAGGATAAGCCAAGGGTGTGGTTCTGAGGGTAAGACCATGGTTCTGTTTCTCTAAGAGAAATGTTTTCTGCTGCTAAAGAGGTAATTTTAAAGCAGCCTTTTGTAATAGCTCGCTAATGTACTCTGCCAATGCTGTAAATTCCCCAATTAACGTTTTGGAAGCTATGAGGGTTCAGGACTGTCACGAAGTGGAATTCCTAGCTGGAGATGACTCTTCTCTCCAAAAGTCAGGGAACATACTTGTTCTCCTGGGGAAAGAGCTGTCCTCCTAACTGCTTCATTACTGTTTAACAAAGCAGAAATCCCACTTTTCTCCTCTGGTATGATGCAATGGACCCAGTTTTTTTACAATCTATCAGCACCACCCCTTTTCATAACCCAAACAAAACTCAACGATCTTGTTCTCCAGAACCTCTTCTCCTATATTCATGTTACCTATTGTTATCATTCCATTTGTTTTAAATAGGTAGTCACTTTATCCTCTTAGAGATCCTATCTATCCTACACTTGTAAGTCCATTTCCCATTCTCACGAGCCTTTGGAGTCCATGTAACTGTTTGCAAAGTACTTTTGATGGCCCAGGTGCCAATGTAAGTCCAACTTAATAAATCCAAAATTAACTAAATATAGCTGTTCCACAGGGAAGCACCTTTACTGATAAGGCCATCAAATTACAGGAAAAAATAGAGATGTAGAACGTAAGTCCTGTACAGGCAAGAGCAATTAGTAGTACTCAAACAATGGCTGATTCAGCTGGGTAACAAAACAACTTTTAATGTAGCCAGAAAAAATTATAAAAAACAACAATGCAGTGAACTCTTTATGTAGTGCTGTTCAGGCAGCCTTGTATTGCCTCCTGATTATCATGAGGCTTCCATCAAGGAAAAAGGCCAGCCCCATGGATGTGGTACTAGCAAGCCGACGATGATAGTGGATGTCCACTGCAGGTGGGTCAGGGAGCATAGCTGCTTCAGGAGTGAGCAGAAACTCAGACATTTTCCATAAGACTAGTCTGTTTCTTTCTCTCAACTCTTACCTTCTGTGTAGTGTTTGGTGATGTTGGAAATACTCAGTGGAGCAATGTCAGAAAGGCAGTGGAGATGGTGAAGAACTAGGTATTAGTAAGATATGATCTCTTCATATTTTACAAGTTATAGCATAGAGGTAAAGACCAGGAGCTCAACTGGAAGTAATATACTGGCTATATTTTCCTATGTAGGTTTTTCCTAATAGTTACAACTCAGTTTTTTTCCTCCAAAGGTAGTCTTACTGATCTGCATAACTACACTGTGCATAGTAACAATAACATTCAACAGGGTCAATATCTTTGTGTAGATTTCATCCTCCATTTATGATTTGTGTTTCTTGCAGAACATGGATCCTTATATAGCCTGCCTAAACAAGATATTACAAAACCTCTAATCATTGTTTAGGAAGTAAACTTTCATCTGCAGAAATGAAAACAGGATGTAAACTAGTACACGTTCTGCAGCACAAAATGTGCTTTCAATAAAGATTCCCTGTGGGACCATACACAGCATATTGCTAGAGGGAAAGGTGATAGATGGAGCAGCTAGCTGCCCTTTCTTTTGCCAGTTTCTCTGTAGGGGGCAAAGCTGCACCCATATCAGGTGCAGTGGGGAGAAAAGGAGATTTGAAAGAGATGTTTATTCTAGGAACTGAATATAGCCCCGTTGTTTAATCTCTAGTGGTACACTAAATCTATGTGCTGTATTCCAATGTTTATTACCAGTACAACTGAGCCATAGATGGTTGGTTTAAAACTGGTGTAAAGGAAATTAAGGGCTGGAGTCAAAAAGCTTCTAATTCACAAGATCTAGGAAAATAAATATGAGACAGTGGACAATGAAGACAAAATTAGGCAAGTATGAAAGAGGGTACAGAAATGTCAGCACACTAGCAACACTCTAGAAATCTCATAAGGTGTAGGAAATTACCTTAAAGTTCTAAGGGCTGTCTTTCCTCCAGTGAAGTAATGCAAATGGCCATGAGAGAAGTATTCAACCTCCTTGACCTATAGGCACTTTGAGCCTTGCTACTACTTCAGCTAGTGGCAATCTATCTGGCAGAAGATGTAGTAACATAGTTATGGTTCAGAGATAAAACAGTCTTCTGTATCAGAAAGAAAATTAAGTTCTTAAGGGCTAGCAGTTAATGTTCAAATAAAAGATAGAGAGCAAAACACAAGACAGATAAAGAAGAGAACACACTTACAAGTGTCCTGATGGAGAGAGAGCTTTAGATTGATATTAGAGGATATAAACACAGCAGTGAAAGAAATCTGATCAGTGTACCAGTGAAGAAGTAAAAGATTTAATCAGAGCCTGAAACAACTACAAAAAGTGAAGCAGTCAGAATGGAAGGATTGTCAAAGGTGAAATCTTGAATCATTCCCTTGTTTTCCACCCTCCTCAGTGAGATTTGTTTTAGTTCTGGTTTTTCTTGGTTCTGTTTTTGCTTGCTTCCCTTTACCTTCCCAGTGAAATTTCTTTGTGGTCACAAATGATTTGTCAAGTTTCTTTGGGTTCTCTCATAATCTGATCTTCCTTTTAATCCTGCAGCTGAGAAGTTTTAGCATGGTGAGATCTCAAACATGTTTTTTAAAAAAAAAAAAGAAAAAAAACCCCAAAGCATGTGCAGACTATCCTGTCTTACATTAGTTCTGCTTGGTTCAAACCAAAATATTCAGAACTAGATAACGGTCTCATCTGAACAATTGTACTTTTGATTCAGTCTCAGTGTGACTTGACAGTAGAACCATCTTCATGATGTTTTTATAAATACTATGCCCTACAGAAAGCAAGACTGTAAAATCTTTGCAATATTAAGATTAAGGATAATCCACCCTTAAATAACAGTCTATTGAGGAGTAGACTGCTATTTGAAAATCTGAAATAAGTGAAGGCAAGTCTTTGTTCGCAGACTGGCTGAACTGTGGTTTCAGCACACAATAAAATTACAATATTTTACAAATAGCTGACTGCCAAATGAATTACAGTAACAGTCTATGTGAACACTCTTTGTCTTCTCTTTTATGATGTAATGAGGTTGCATGAAAAAATATAGTGTCTTTGGGAGTAATCCACTTCAATATAGAAACACTGATTGTATCAAGGAAACTGAACAGACAACAAATCATTTTACTGCCTCTTCAATATAAAACTCAAAAGAAAACAGAGTCTTAGAGCATCATGGAAATAAATCCTAGTGGTCTTGACTAAAACACAAGACAAATATTGTGGCAACACCCCCAAGAATGAGTTCTGAAGCTTCTGGAGATATAGTAATTATTTTAGGATCACAATATGTGTACAGTGAAAACTGAGACCTCTTTTAAGCTGAAAACTCTGAACTTTGTTAAGCTCATTTTACTGCTTCCCTCTCCAGTAGACAAGGAACAGAGTTTTACACTCATGTGATAATTTTGGGGGCTTTAAAAAACCAGTGTGCAAGGGACTGGGTAATGAAAATCCAACATGCTTAGCTGGGAAACAGGTGGGTAAAACTTGAGTCTATAGCCTATGAAGACTTCCTTGTATGCTTATTTTGTGCACACAAATCATTTTTTTTACCTCACTGAAGTACCTAAGTAAGCCTGTGTATGCACGTGAAATGCCTTCTGCTGATCCTGCAGTGACTGCTGGCCTATATAAACCAGAACTTCTTGCAAGCCAATATTACTACATTTAATCTATGTGCATGTGCATTGTTACGTGACAGTGTTACATCTCCATTAAGCATTCCAAAGCATTAACCCATTTCTGAGAACTTTATTACTGACTTAGTGGTAAGCACACAGAAACAATGAAGAAATCAGCTGCTAATCTACAGGTTAAAAGATTTAATAAGCAGTAATTTTCACAGTCCAGTTGCAATAAATATTGTGAGTCTTCACTAACAGCAGATTGATCTTACTCCAGTGCAAAGCCTAACTGTAGCAAATTTTATCAGCATCATGAGCTATTATCAGCAGCAATTCTTGCTAGTTGCACTGAAAAAAGGTGAATAATCTTTAGTAATCTGGCCTGTATTTGAAATGTAAACATATGATTTAACAGATTGTTGGAAGAGATTGTATATTTAAATGAAACTCAATTGTGTTGCTACTTTAGAACACAAACTAAGGTTAACAAATGTTGTATGAAGAAAAGGAAATTCCCCAGAACTCTCCTGACAACAGTTTAAAATACATGAACCGCTAATTGTATATGACAAGCAAACAACTAACCCCAGTAGGAAAAGATCTAGAAAATGGGTTCTTGATTGTGTTGGCAAGTATCTAACATTGTTTTGAAACTGAATTCTGAGTCCATCTCCCTGATGTTGCCATTGTGTTACAAAAGTGAGGGCAATCATACCAAACTTACATCATTTATAATCCTCTAAATGTTAAATAATTTTAGCAAGTGATGTGTTAGTTTATGACTTCAGGATGAAAAAAGTATGAACTTGGAAAGAAATAAATTTTCAAGTACCTTCTACTTTTTTTGGTTCCAAAGGACTTAAAGCAAGGAAATAGCAACAATATAAAACAAAACACACAAAAAAAGGTTAATCCCAGTCTATGTTGTCATTGAGTAGCATCTAGTGCCAATAGCCATTACTATTCCTTCAGCCTTTCTATCAGATGTGCTAATCATTAATTAAGCCAAACATGCTGGCTGGGTTTAGAAATTCTGTAGGAATAATTCAACACTTAATAGAGATACTTAATCATACCTTTCTTCTTGAAAGCAGACTGCCTATTGGAAATAGTATTGGTAACCAGACCTTACTTTTCATTTTTACTCCTTTATCTATTATATACAAATAGATTTGGTCTGGTTTTTGAGTAGTGATATCTTATAAATATGTGTTGAAAAGTAAAAGTAATTTTAAATGTCAATCAAGCAGAAAAAATTCAAGGGACGGAATTTGTAAACTTTTAAATAGTCATGGATTGGAGGGATTGTTTGGAGTTTGTGTGCTTCATTGTTGTAAGTATTAAAATGTCCCATTATGTTTGGTTTGTTTTTCTGTTTCACAGGTAATGTTTTAGTGAGAAAACTTAGTAGAGATCTAATAGCTTACAATAGTATAATGCCCAACTGTATTTAGAATTTCTTATATTTGTACAAGAAAAATGGAAAATCAAAGGGCCTAGTTTTTAAATTAACTCCCTGAGCCATGTGATCTAGCTAAGCTCCCAATGAATGAAAAGTATGCTTAATCTGGTAATGACTTGTTTGATCCTATACTACCAAAGCAACATAATTGGTACTGATTTCTCAAAAGTTTCTCAAATCTACTTAACTTTATTCTCAATAACCTCGAAAAATACTCCCTTACACTTTTAAAGCAAATATTTAAGGCTGGGGTTTTTCAGAGTCCAATGAAGCATAGATGTCTAATAGCTACTGAATTGTAGTGGACAGAAAATGGACTTTGACAAGAGGATCAGCCCAATGTGGGGGGTTTTCCACCATCACTTTCATTTAAAGATACATTTCACTTCACTGTGACTGTAACTGCCATGATGGAAAGCTCTGATATTTAAAATAGGTCTCAACAACTTAGTCTTTAGTGTTACATCTTCCTATCACTTCCTCCCCTGCTCTGTCTCTTCTGTAACCTCTGGAAAAGAGACAGGTTGGGCACCTCCAGTCTATGGCCCATCTACACGCCAGTGCATAGTTCAACTCTTCTCAAGCTATAGAGAACTAAGGAAACATCAATTGTATAGGCACACGCTTCTCATCTTGTACCATACTTCTATCTAGGCCCGCTGAGGTTTGTTTTTTTTGACTGGGGGGAGTTGCCATATGAGAAACTTGCAATCCACCCTGCAGAGAACGGATAATCATGGTTAGTCAGTGTTAAACACCTGATCCATGTTGTTAATCCACTGAAGAAACGAGGAGGTGAAGAAGGTTTCCTTTGTACTCTTTATCTAGCCTCTTTCAGAAGCTGCTGTGTATTGTAACTGCTAGTGGCTGTGGTGCTAATGCCCTCTACACCATAACTTATACCAATGAGGGGATCTCTTTCTTAGTTATTCTGTGGTGGACTTTTTTGAGGATTGGTTTTTTTTTTTTTACTTAGTGCTGCTGGCTTGCTCTGTTTCATTTATGGCTTGCAATTAACTGTGTATTTTCAGTAGCTTTATATGTACCTATAGTTAGCTTGGACTCTTAGCATGGTCCTAAATGGGTTCACACATGTAATTTGATAATGAAATATAATATGTGTTGTGTAGAGCTGACAATATAGCCACTCACAGTTTCTTCTAGATTCTTCATTGAAAACTGATTTATTCTTGATAGTTTTGGGGTTGTGTTTTGGAGGGTTTGTGTTGATTTTTTTTTTTTTGTTTTAAATCTGGGGAGTTTTGTTGGGTTTTGTTCTTGGTTTTATGATCCTGATAATCTATTGTTAAATCCAGATGATGCTGTCAGCAGTGACAACCTTTGAATGTTAGTGAAACTATTTCTGTGTTCTCATTTTACTTCCTTTCAGTTCAACATCACTAAAAACTTGTAGTTTTGTCACTTATGGTCAAAAGAATGCAAAAGCTTTTTAACTCTTTCCTGACATGGGTCCTGCACAGGTCTAAAATATAGTATGCTGCCATCACAGTAGTAGGTTGTTTATTTGTGTGAAATGAAAGGGCATTGTTCCACACCAATTCAACCCTTTCCCACATACAAACTCTTAGTTTCTTTCCATATGCCAGTAAAGGCCAGCATGAACCTGAAACATGATTTCTTGTCAGATAATAACTTAAAAGACTCTACATCCCTATTCTTTCCTATCTATGCTAGTATGCCAATTCATTTTATTTTCTTGTTCACTCTCTTGACATGCAGGTGTTAAGACTTCTGTCATGAAGATTTTGCTGTCTTCATGCTGGAGAAGTACTGCTTAAACTCCAGGTCACTGTAGACATACTGGTTATGCTAAAGGTTTTTCTTAAAAATAATATAGCAAGAGATCCCTTAAAATATCACATTGTACTAACTACAGCAATGCTGCAGTAACCAACGTTAGGATGTGGCCTTAGGTTTATATTCTCTTCCACACTAGATTCTTTGGTGGCTCAGTAAATGTAGCAAGGGGTGGTGGGAGCAATCACTTTCCTACCTTTCTGACTGCATGAGATAAACTAGCATTTCACTCCTTTCCTGCACACAGCAACCTCATCTGCAAAGTGACAAGGGTAGAAGAGGAGAGGAGAGAGGGGATTATCTTCATGATCCCCATGTCCTTCATCAGGACTGTCTTACCATGCTGTAACCGCTGTCCTCCCTCAAATCTTTTCTCAATAGGATCATTACCATTTGTAATAAAGTTTAATAATCATTGAAGTAGACAGTGGACAAAATGCCTCTGTATTTTCACATCTGTAGCTTGATATACCTCATAAGTTACTTACCACACAGTAAGGGATTTGGTTCTATGTAGAGCACTTATCGTCAACCCACCAGTTAGGGCAAGTGCTTTGAATGATAAAGTTTCCTGTATCAAAAGAATTTGTGTGTCCATATATGTATGTAGCTATCGCTTGTTTGCTGTCTTGCAAACACATATATAGGCTGTATTACATGAGGTTTTCTGTTTAAACATATTACAGAAAATTCTCAATTAACAATGACCATGAATTGCAGCACTCCGATTCATAGCTAAGATTAACATACCTCAAAGCTGAGAGTTCCTTAGATTTTATTTGGATTCATCTCAAATCCATACTAATAGCAATTTTCTGCCTTTTTCCTGCTGCCACTCCCCCAAAGCATTTACAATACTTGCTTGCCTTGAGGCTTGGGAGGGAAGTAGTCTTTCCAGCCAAACTGCTGTGTTAGCCTTTGATCAGTTGTCAGGGGGAGCCAAAGTTAAAACTCTTAAATTTTTTTCCTGTATTTTTTACTTCCCAACTTTCCTTCATTCTTTGTTTCTTGTAATCCTAAACCTGTACTTTTGCATCCACTGGGCACCAAAGGTACATGGGGCTTTGGAGGCAATAAAAAATGTTTATCTTCTCAATAAAGAGAACAGTAAAGGCTTATCAGGAGCACAGCTGTTGCACTAGACTGCTTTTATCAAAATGTTTATAGTCTATCTGTAGTGGAGAAAGTCTAAAATATGAAAATTGATCACTAGATTTAATAGTCTGATGGATTCTCTCTTTGAAGTTTTTCCAAAACTGCCTTTCCCAGAAGCACAGGATAACTTTGAAAAATGAAGACATGCTTCGTTTAGGCTTTCTAGAGCTCCATTCACTCTGCAGCAGAACTAGTACTTGTCTCATTTTCATCTTCTTCCTATTTTGGACATGCTAGAAGGAGATTGGGGGCCTGAAGAAGCAGCATTTCAGTAGAAAGGTCAGTAAAAATTCCTGTGTTCCACCAGGGTTCAACTACCTCTGAAACTGACTCTCCCTGAGCTTGACACATTTTTAGCTGCAGATGATTTAGTAGCATGACAAGCATGACCTTCATATTGGCAGACACACCGGTTTAATGTAAGAAAGGACTTATTCCATAAAAAAAAAGATGATAGTCATAAACTTGGGGAAAAAGCTTGGGAAGGTGGAACAGGAAGGAGGTTCTAAGTGAAAGGAAGATGTCTGTCTTCCCTACTGGAAGATATTTTCAGTTTTAGCAGGAATCACCTCTCTATTCCTAGTTGTTAATCAGAGTATCCACAACTAAAATCCATTGCATGCACCACCTCTTTGTCCTCTACAGTCAGTTACGACCAGCAGCAGCTACTAATTCCAATCCTACATGGCCATGTTTGCCCAGCTATGCTACCTTCAGTTCTGGTTCCAGCCTCAGGATCTTTACACTATGTTCCGGTCTATAATGTAGACACCTTCTGAGATCATCACACTACCTTATCTTAAATGGGATGCTTTTCCTAATTTAGGATCATTGATTGTTTTGTCCCAAATCTCTCTTTCATAGACCCATCCCTTTTACTAACTCAAAAGTTGGAAATATTGTGAAGAGTTGCAGAGAAGAACAAGATAAGGTAACATACAATGTCACTAAATCAGGCAACCATCATATACTTCTGAGTGCAGTTTGCAGTGATGACTTTTCAATTCAGCTGATTAAAGAGCCGCAAACAAATATGTAATACCTGAGATGTGTATATATATATGAGTGTTGATTTTCAGGATGGAAAAGAGCCTTGAAAATTCTTAAACTATATAAGTTTTTTAACTAGGCTTCCCGCTCAGTGCAACCATATTATGGTCTCTTGGCGTGAAACTGTCTCTGATGGTTTAATTTTTCTGTGAATAACTAATACCCCACTAGAAATTTTATTTAAGCACAGAAGAATGCATGACCTTCAAACACATCATTTTTATTACCTGAGAACCTGATTGGGAGCTGTACCAGAAGCATGCAGAGCTGGCAATTGTACCATGAGCACTGACACTTCTTTTTGTCTTGTACCTGATGTCATCCTTAGGCAGTCTCTGACCAGTGTCACTGCAGTGAAGTATCTCTAGCTTATTCTTTGTGAGAACAAAGGGCTTCGCAACCTGGTTGCAAACCTGATTACTTCTTACATCCTTTCAAAGTGGTTCACCAGGTGGTAGTTCTCTTGCCAAAAGGGAGTCAAAGATCAGCTCTTGACTTCCAGACTCACTAGGAGCTGGATAATGCAGAATGCTTTCAGAGTGCTGTATAAAGCAGGAAGACATGTCCTTGGTTACCAAATATTTATTATCTACCATTACCTTTTAGCTGCTACTTGGTAAAATAGGTAAATGGTTGTAATGCTTGAGGTGAATGCCAACAAGAAAACAAGCATTTTCATGCTTCTGTGAGCTGTTTCCTTGCTCACAAAAGCCTAAGTTCCAGGTATGCTCATAGCATGATCTTTTGATACTGATGTTGCTGCTCAGAAGTGAACTGGACTTTGCATTACCATGGGGAAATACATGTCTGATCTGGAAAGGGAAGCAAAAGATACTAGTAGTAGCATTTACACAATTCAAAAACACCATTTTCTCTAAAACATCAATAACCTTCCACGTTAGCAGTTTTCTCTGTCAAAAAAATTTTTACAGGGACAGCTACTCACACCAAACTGCTGCTGGATGAGAGGAGGTGGATACAGCATCCCCCTCTTGAGAATATGCTGAAGCTTCAAATTTCAGCATGGTGCTGTTGCTGCTGCTAGGCATCACAAATCTGCTTTGACTTTACTTTATGCAATGAGTTACTCTGTTCCCTTCCCTCAATGCTAAGTAACCAAACTTGGATACAATGCTGCTGAGAGAAGCAGCTTCAGGTATTGGCTCTGTGAAGACAACTTTGTGCTCAGAAACTAGTCCAGATTTTAATCCCACTGTATAGGTGACTTAAAGCCACTATGTAATTTTGATGATTAATACCTGTTACCTTTAGTCACCTTAGTGGAAGAGGATTCTAACAGCTGAACCTCAATAGCTCTGTTGATGGGTGTCCCCAAGAAAAAACAGGGAACACTTACAATTTTGGGATCCTTCAACACTAGGCTTCCTGGTTGTGAAATACAGAGGTATTGCAAAAGGTACACTTGATAATAAGGATGTTAACTATTAGATGAATACCCTGCAGCATGATGTTCTTTCCACTAAAACAGACTGTACCAAATTGTACTGGATAGGGAGTGTTAGGCAATCCAAACCGGATTTGGACAGGAAGAACACCACAAAGAGTAACACATCCCCACTTGCAAACAAAAAAATGTCAGAAATAGACATTAAATTGTTAATGACCATATATAATCAGAACTTTGATCTTTATTCCAAGAAAACATACCTCAGGCCATTAATTGATATCTCAAAAGCTGGCACAGGCATTGGTTTAATAATGGCACAGACTAAACTTGATGATGCTGTCTGCTGCTGGTTCTCTCACTTTGCTTAGCCTATGCCTACCTACCTAACTGAAAAAAATCACAGAATCATAGGCATTGGAAGGGACCTTTAGAGAGAATCTAGTCCAACCCCACTGCTGAAGCAGGTCCACCTCAATCAAGTAGCACAAGTATGCATCCAGGTGGGTTTTTAAAACCTTCAGAGAAGAACTCCCCAACTTCCCTGAGCAGGCTGTGCCAGGGCTCTCTCGCCCTCACAGTAAAGATTTTCCTTGTGTTTAAATGGAACTTTTTCTGTTCCAGCTTATGTCCATTAGCTCTTATCCTATCACTGGATACTATAGGAAAAAAGGATTGGCGTCCATCTTCTGGACGTCCACCTTTCATATTTGTAAGTATTAATGAGGTCTCCCCTCAGTCTCCTCTTCTCTAAGCTGAACAGCCGCCGTTCCTGCAGCTTTGTCCCATAAGGAAGATGCTCCAGTTCCCTGATCATCTTAGTGCTCTCAACATGGTCTTTAGTAATCCATTATATCTTTCAATCTTTCCAGAGGCTTGTGGGTGATAGGGGATGTGGTATATCCACTCAATGCCATGTTTCTTTGCCCAGGAGTTTATGAGATTATTTCGAAAATGAGTTCCATTATCTGATTCAATTCTTTCTGGAGTGCCGTGTCGCCACAAAACTTGCCTTTCAAGGACCAAGACAGTATTTCGGGCAGTGGCGTGGTTTACAGGGTATGTTTCCAACCAACCAACCGGTAGTTGCTTCTACCATGGTGAGTATATAACGCTTGCCTTGATGTGTTCGTGGTAGCCATCCAACATAGTCAATTTGCCAGGCCTCACCATACTGAAAACCCAGCCATCGGCCTCTGTTCCAGGGAGACTTGATTCGTGTGGCTCGCTTGATTGCAGCACACGTTTCACATTCATGGGTAACCTGTGTGATGGCTTCCATGGTCAAGTCCACCCCTCAATCACGAGCCCATCTATATGTTGCATCTCTCCCCAGATGTCCTGATGTTTCATGGGCCCATTGAGCTATAAATAGCTCACTTTTATGCTCCCAGTCTAGGTCTACCTGAGCTACTTCAATTTTGGAAGCTTTGTCTACCTCTTCGTTGTTCCCATGTTCTTCAGTGGCACAGCTTTTGGGCATGTGAGCATCTACATGACATATCTTGAGTCATGTTTTCCACCCGAGCTGCAATGTCTTGCCACAGTGCAGCAGCCCAGATGGGTTTACCCCTGTGCTGCCACTTTGTCTTCTTCCATTGCTGTAGCTAACCCGATAGGGCATTAGCCACCATCCAGGAGTCAGTGTAAAGATAGAGTACTGGCCACTTCTCTTGTGCTGCAATCTCTAGAGCTAGTTGGATGGCTTTCACTTCAGTAAACTGACTTGACTTACCTTCTCCTCAGTGGCCTCAACAACTCATCATGTAGGACTCCACACAGCAGCTTTCCATTTACGATGATTTCCTACCACGCGGCAGGATCCATCAGTAAACAAAGCATAATGCCTCTCATCTTCTGACAGTTCATTATATGGTGGTGCCTCTTGGGCACGAGCTACTTCCTCAGGCAATGCTCCAAAATCTCTACCCTCTGGCCAGTCCATGATTTCTTCCAGGATTCCTGGGCCATTAGATTTCCCCAGCCGAGATCGTTGTGTAATCAACGCCATCCACTTACTCCACATAGCACTGGCTGCATAATGTATAGAAGGGGTTTTTCCTTTGAAAATCCAGTGTAGCACAGGCACACGTGGTGCCAAGAGGAGATGAGCTTCTGTGCCAATGACTTCTGAAGCAGCTCGAAGTCCCTCATGTGCTGCTAGTATTTATTTTTCAGTTGGGGTGTAGTGGGCTTCTGATCCTTGATATCCTCGTCTCCAAAACCCTAATGGTCGACCTTGGGTTTCTCCAGATGTTTTCTGCCAGAGGTTCCAAGTGAGACCATGCTCTCCAGCGGCAGTGTAGAGGATATTTTGCACATCTGATCCTGTACGGATGGGCCCAAGGGCGACTGCACGGGCTATTTCCTGTTTAATTTGTTGAAAAACTTGTTGTTGCTCAAGGCCTCACTCAAAACCGTTCTTCTTTCTGGTTACTCTAAAGAGAGGGCTCACAAGCTGACTATAACCTGGGATATGCATCCTCCAGAATCCCACAAGTCCCAGGAAAGCTTGTGTTTCTTTCTTACTAGTTGGTTGAGACATAGTCGCTATTTTGTTCACAACATCCATAGGCACATGCCGACGCCCATCTTGCCATTTTATGCCCAAAAACTGTATCTCTTGTGCAGGTCCCTTTCCTTTGTTTCTTTTTACAGCAAAACCAGCTTTTAGGAGAATCTGAATTATTCTTTTCCCCTTCTCAAACACTTCTTCTGCCTTGTTGCCCCATACAATTCTGTCATCTATATACTGTAAATGTTCAGGGGCATCACCCATTTCCAGCACAGTTTGGATTAGACCATGACAAATGGCAGGACTATGTTTCCACCTCTGGGGCAATCGATTCCAGGTATATTGGACACCTCTCCATGTGAAGGCGAACTGTGACCTGCACTCTGCTGGTAAGGAATTGAGAAAAATGCATTGGTGATGTCAATAGCAGCATACCACTTGGCTGCTTTTGACTCCAGTTCATACTGGAGCTCTAACATGTCTGGGACAGCAGCACTCAGTGGTGGTGTCACTTCGTTCAGGCCACGATAGTCTACTGTTAACCTCCACCCTCCATCAGATTTTTTCACAGGCCATATGGGACTATTAAATGGGGAATGAGTTTTGCTGATTACTCCTTGAGCTTCCAGTTGATGAGTCAACTCAAGGATGGGAGTCAGGGAATCTCAGTTCATGTGATATTGCCTCCGATGCACTGTTCTGGTAGCAATTGGTACCTGTTGTTCTTGAACTCACAGCAATCCCACAAAAAAAGGGTTTTCTGAGAGGCCAGGTAAACTGGAGAGTTGTTTGATATTCTCTGTGTCTAGAGTGGCTATACCAAAAGCGCATCGATACCCCTTGGGGTCTTTGAAGTACCCTCTCCTGAGGTAATCTATGCCAAGAATACAAGGGGCCTCTGGACCAGTCACAATGGGGTGTTTTTCCCATTTATCCCGTTATGCTCACTTCAGCCTCTAATACAGATAATTCTTCACATCCCCGTCACTCCAGAGATCCAGACAGAATCTGTGCCTCTATACCTTGATGGCATCAATGTACACTGTGCCCCTGTGTCTACTAAGGCTTTATACCTTTGTGGGTCTGACGTGCCAGGCCACTGAACCCACGCAGTCAGATTCGGTCATCCCTTTCCTCCTCCTGGCTGGAGGCAAGGACCCTCTATTTCTGTTCTTCATCAGAATATTTGCTATCCGATCCTTGTAATTTTAGACCTGAAGTCTCCTCATTGGGATCAAAGGAAGTGATTGCAATTCTTCCATGTCTTGGAGATTGATGATTGTCTTCTGTTTTGGCAGCTACTATGCTGACAGCCTTCTTGATCCTTTTCTAACAGCTGTCTTCCCCCTTAGTTCATGTACACGAGCTTCAATCTTAAAAGTAGGTTCACCGTCCCATTTCCTCATATCCTTTCCTTGGCCACGCAAAAAGAGCCAGAATTCATTTCATGATGTACTCCTATGTCTAGGACTTCCTGGTTGGAGCAGTGGATAACTGAATTCTTGAGGCAGTTTTGACAGTCAGGCCATTATCTCACACTGGTGATGAAGTGCAGAGGATCTCTTCATAGTTTTGCAACCAAGAAGATACCCTCTCCACTGTTGGTATATCTATGTCTGAGTTATACACCATTGCCAAGATATTAGAATACGTAGCTGGGGCACTCTGAATCACTTTTCTCAACATGGCCCGTGTACACTGGACATCGTCTGGATCTGTGGAAGCCTCAGCATTATCTAGATCACCATAGATGACTTCCAGCACAGCTAATTCCCTGAGGTACTGGATGCCTTCATCTGCTGTAGTCCACTTTCCTTGGGCATTTACAAGGTCTTCCTTGAATGGGTATCTTGCCCTTACACTTGAGAGGAGCCGTTTCCAGAGACTGCAATTGAGGTCTTCTTTCCAATGCCTCTATCAATTCCCCGGTCCCTAGCAAGAGATCCTACCTGTTGGGCTTCTCTGCCTTCCAATTGCTGACTGTCAGCATCCGAGCAGCCAGGCACCAATCTGCTCAATTGGCTGGCGATTGTAATCTTTTCACATATCTTGAAGTTCTGATGAGGTCAGGGACTGAGTAGTTTCCATTTCCTTTTTTATTTCTTTCACTCCTCCTGATCTCCTTACTGAAGGACTAGCTGCTGCTTCTAACCTTTCCTCTTCCTCCTCTTCGGCACTAACTAATCCATAATATGGACTTGTTGATCTCCTTATCCACTGTTTCTTTTTCACTACTGGGGCAATCATTTTGGTTGATGTTTGATTCCCTGACTCAACCATGGTGGTCTCAGACACGGTTTGAGTTTCCATCTCAACCATAGTTCTCTGAGAGGACTGGAGTGCAGCTCAGTAGGCAGAGACTAGGCCCCAGTATAGTGCCTGAACCTGATGGGCCTCATTAGGGTAGGTAAGACACCCTTCTATCAGGTAGCGTGCCAGTAAAGCAGGGTTTTTTATCTATTCAGGTGTAAAATCGCAGGTTACAGGAGGTGATAACCATCCTAGGAATTTGCCCAAATTCATCCACACACCCTGCCACCCAGGGACTGGCCGCTTCAGGAGGCATTTTAACATGTTTCCATCGCAAATTTGTACTCTCTGATACCCAGATAAGTCCAGATTCCACAAAATATGTAATATACCAGCCATGTTAATTAGTAATATTAAAACTCTCATATAAGGGTGACTAAGGACCTGGGAAGTCTGTATAACAAAATTGTCTACATCAGTCCAAGCTGAGGGGAAGGAGGTGTGTGCCCCATGACCTCCACAAGATAGCTCCCACAGCACAGTAAATCCATCAGTAAGAGAATGAGACTCACAGCTATTATTTTGGGCCATCATGTTCCCAGGCCCTTTCATCCTTTTCACAAAATCATACAGCCAACTTAGCAAAGCTATCAATATTATAGCACAGGACAGAGTCCTTGTTAGTAGCAGAATGTTTCCAAACATTACAAATTGAAAGATAAGCTGTATAACAGCAAGACTGTTACCAGCACAGGAGCTTTGCACTCATTAGCTTACTATAATTATAATGCATTTAATGTAAAATTGCCATTATCTTGCCTCATGTTGGGTGACAAAAAGACTGTGGTAGTTTGACCCTGTCTGGATGCCAGGTGCCCACCACACTGCTTTATCACCCACCTCCTCAGCAAGCCAGGGAAGGGGAGAAAATAAGATGAGAGTCTCGTGGGTTGAGATAAAAGCAGTTTAATAAAGAAGCGGCAAAGCCACACACACAGGAAGCAAAGCAAGAGCAAATAAAGATGTTACCCTCTGCTTCCCATCAGCAGAGATGTCATGTGTAATGATTGTTTTTGGAAGGCCAAAAATGAATCTTACCTGCTCTTCTCCCCCAGTTTATATTACCGAGCTGATGTCATATGGTATGGAATATCTCCTGGGTCAGCTGTCCTGGTCATGGTCCCTCCCAAGATCATGCCCACCCACAGCTATTGGTGAAGGTGGGGGAAGGAATGCTGGAGGGACAGCCCTGATGCTGTGCAAGCAGTAGTCATAATATTGATATCAACAGTAAGCACAGCACTGCCAGACCTGCTGTGGAAAATCACTAGCATTCCAGACCCACTACTTCTACTTCTCATTACCAAAATGGTATGTATGTAGGTATGCTCACATTAATTTTTCATCTAACTTTAAAATTTCACCATATAAGATATAATTTCTTCTAGTAACATAAGATGTCCATGTTAAATTATACTGAGAATGCACTAATGCAAAAATGAGAAGTAAATTTGATTACCTAAATTAAGTCTTGATAATTAATGTTGATACATAATCTTTGCCTAGTAGGTACATAATATGCCTTCCCAAAACAATTGTATCAGATTTCTATTATTTTATCCTCCTAGAGGAATAAAAAGCTACTATTATTTGACTCTTTATCATACGATTGTGCAACTCCAAAGCCCTCTGATGCTCCTAGAATGACTTGGATAAGCAGGTCTCTCACACATAGTAATGAGACTTTCCTGGACAGAGGAACATCCTTTCCTACATGCCTCTTTTCTAAAAGAATCTGTCCCCTTTTGCCAGCTGCAGCTACTGTTCCTCTAGACCAACATGTTGCCCAGTGGCTGCATCACTTTCTACCAGCTGCAGCTATTTTTACAGGTGTAGAGATGGGGAGGCTTATTTATTTGTGGTGTGAAGAAAGTGCTGTTTGGTGCTTGACTAGTAACAGCTTCTGGGGGTAATGCAAATTTAGGAGTGAAAACAACTTAAAAATGTATTAGGAGCATCTGAAAACAGACTTAAAAATGTGGCACAGAACAGCCTGACTTTGGTTTCCAGCCATGTCATTTTTCAAGTGCATAGCTCTATCCTAGTTAAATAAATAAATATCTAGCATTTAAATATGGTTTTGTAATGAGAGGAGTTTCATTTGTTACAGTTACATGAGCAAATACTCAAACCTACAGATCAGTTGCCTTGGTTTGAATAATGTGCATATTTAACACAGCAAAACACATGTCTAAACTTAGGTTGTAATGTTGAAGCAACTTAGATATTTGACATATATTTGGTATCTTAGATACATACAGCTGATAACTGAAGTTTATCAGCTTGAAGGTGCAGGATTTCCAGCAGAAACACAAACAATATTAGTATCATGCCTGAACAAACTACCTGTAATTACTTCCTGTCAAAACCGACGTAAAAGCTACAGGAAACAAGTTAACTCTCTCTTAATTCTTTGATGTTTGATGTTCTATTGTCTAAAGCAGGGAGCTGGGAGGAGAAAGGAAATAATTTGCTTCTACCGTAATCTTAATTCTGTAGCACAGAAACAGCTTCAGAATTACATAACCATGTCCTTTGCACACTTTGGTGCCTTTTCTTTGTAAATCGTCTCAAGGGAATGCACAAAGCCACTACTGGTAGTCAAAGACAGGAATTTTACGTAGTTTTCAGGACAAGATTTTTCCCAAAAGTACTGTCTTTCATGGTCACTTCCTGGTCTCATTTGATAAACATCCTCCACATGTTTTGGACCTGTTTGTCCACAAAATGTTACCGCAGTAGTCTTCTGGGCCACTGCTTTGGATAAGAGGCTTAGGATAATGTTTCACTTCTATTGGAGTAAAATCTCCAGTCTCTTTTCTCCCCCTGTGAAGACAGAGTCCAGTCATTTCCAGGACAGATAGTAAGTATAACATGTTATTTCACTTCCTTCTGACTTCCTAACTAATGTCAGTTTCCTAACTGACATTATGTTACCAGACAATGAACTGGTGAAATATAATAAACTTCTACAGAATTCTTAAGAAAGCTGCAGATGCAGAGATGTCTGAGTCTGCTCCAATCTCCCTAACTCTAAGCCTGTAGGTAAACCCAAGCACAAAATTTGGTTACAATATTAAATCCTGAGTTGCAGGAAGTCAGTTAGCTTTTCCTGTCCTGTAGGCTGTTTATGAAACATCAGAGGGAGCAGAGAGAAGTATTCCTTCAGCTTGTGAACAGAAACAGGAAACTTAGAAATTTAGTTTTATATTTTTAGATTAAAGTTTGTTGTAGGCATAAAATACTCTTCCAGGAAGTTGGTTCACATGGTACCAGACATAATAATGACATGTTGGACCATCTCTTGTATTAATTCACAAGTGTTGCAAGTTTTGTAACTTCTTCACTTCAAAGAGGTTGAGTGTTAAAGTTCTAAATCAGTGAAGGCTGTATGAAGCCCATTGCACACTAAATGCACCCAGCAGCTTGATAAATAGTGTGCAGTTGGGCTAGCAGTATGTATCGTTTAGTTTGTAAAATAGACCTGATAGACGATCAGGGAAAAAAAGAGTAGATATATATGGAATGAGTGAAGCAAATAGCTGAATCAGGTGTGTTATGCAGCAATGAATGGGAGAAACATGCTGTTAGTGCATTCATCACCTGTCATCATAACTATTTTTCCAGCATTCATGTATAGAGTGCTAATTGTATATACTCAGAAGCTCAAAAAGAAACAAATTACATCATTTCCTCTTGAACTGTTCTTTAGAGTTGTGTTAGACATTAAACAGACAAATAGTAATATCAAATTGATAGAGCAGAAGGTAACTCAACTGTACAAACAGATTTACCAAATACCTGCATTTAAAAAGGGTTATGGTAAATTTATTACATTCTTATCAGGCAATGAATGTTATATAGTGTTTTTAAGAGTCTCTTTTTTAGATGAAGAAATGTGTCATAGAACTGAAAATGTAATTTGCCCATGATGGATCATCAATAGCTAGAGTTAAGGGAGGATTAGGGGTGCCACTTAAGTCAGATATTGGATCTAGGGGTGGCAAGACCATGGTGTCCCCAAAAAATGTTTTCTGGGGGGAAAAGGTTTGGAGAGTACTAGGGGCAGTCTTCCCAAACCCATCTTTACAAAATGCTGAAGTGTTTGATTTCAGATAAGGTCTGGTCTTTGTTAAACTGAACATAAACAGTTATACAATTATATTACATCAGACTGGCAGGTTATATATGCACATAAAATATCGGATTGTATGATAAGCTGTGTGCAAAAAATCATCAGTGTGGGTCTTGAATTACTTGAAAGAATATTAAAACTTTATTTAGGATTCTGGAGCACCATTAGCATAATCTGTTTACTATCTAGGCAGTTGATAATTGCTCCTGGATAGACCTAAGGGAAATTAACATTTTTTAAAGCATAGAGGGATGTTCAGTGGCAAGGAAGGAGGAATTCTGAAGGTACTTGGAACTGAATAAATACTAAGAAATTCTTCTCAGCAGAGTGGAATGAGAAGGAATCTTAATAGCTCCATAAGAAAGGTGTTGGTAGTAGGGGGAAAAAAAAAATTCCCAAAGCAAGTAGAAGAAACTTCTGATCTTGTGATGAGTAGATTTTGTATGGTTTGTTCTCATTTCTCACCTCTGTCTGTAAATGCTTTGTATGTAATTCTGTTCTCTGTTTTACATTTTGTACTAAAAGTCTTGCTACTTGTTCTTAAAGAACCTGAATTTTTATGATAATTTACAATGATTATCTTCTCCATAATTTGATCTATTCTCATCATTATTCTCTCTAATTCACTCTATTAATCTTCCATTTTGACAATAGTATGTCATTCCAGGTACAGTTGTCTTGAAATACTGGCCATTAAATTACTTTAAAGTAATAATCATAAGTTATGCTCCTTTCTTCTAAAGAAAATCAGGCTTTATTGACAAGAAGACAGAGTGAAACCTACTGTCAGAAATTCTGTCTTGCATTTCCAATTGAGAATCTGTCCTGGTATGTAACTTACTGTGATTTTCTTGTGTTTCTGATTTCAACATTCAAGCTTAGGTATTACAATGATGGTCACAATTTTCACTAATGTACTTGAATTATTTGCATTGTTTACAAGTCTTGTTCTTCAGATCAGTAGAAATTATAGTGGTAATTCAGTATATGTAACTTGGAAGCACTAAGCTTGCTTTTAGAACAAAGGAAATCTACTGAAAATCAAAGTTGGTTGGGGTTTTTTTGTATTATCATGGGTTTTAAGTCACTTTTATTGCCTCAGCATAGGGTTGCAGTGACATTATTAATATTAAATTCAAATGTCAATTTGATGTTCATTGCCTAGAAGAATACCTTGACACTAGTGGGAGACAGCTCTAGAATTTTATGTTCCTATTAGTTAAGGCTGAGTGTTCAATTCCAATTAGAGTGAAAAGATAACATCTCTGAGATTTTATGTAGGTTGAAGGACCTCTCTGCCTACAGCTGGCTTGAAGAGGAAGATTGGAATCACTGTATCTTCCTCTTTTTGTCTGAGGAGAAGTGGCCTATACGGAAATCTGTCATACTTCAGGGTTACTGTCTGTTAGTATAGGAGGCCTGGGAGGATCGTTTTGCAAGGGGACCCTTTGCTGTGGCACATAAAGGGAACATCAGACTTCCTGCATGTAAGCTGCAGTAGGACGCCTGCTCAATAGATGCCCCAGATTTCCAGATAAACGCCAAGCATGAGTGGAAAAGCTTTTTGCTGTTACATGTATCTACAATAACTAAACAGAAGGAGCCCTGAAGTCTTTCACTGAGAATGGAATCAATATATCAAAGCTATTTGTTCTCTCAAACAACATTTTATCTAGGAGAAGAAACCTGGAAACACAAAAGCATCATTGGTCTGATCCTCTCATACCAGTAGATCTTCCAGGGGATCTCCATGTATGTAGTGTTTGAATATTAAAAGTATTAGAGTATTTGCTGTTGCTGAGGTAGTTCTCTATTGCTAAAGCAATTTTTTAAACTTTTTCCCAGAGATAAAACTGAGAGAAATCTAGAAGCAGGAAGCTTACTCTAGTCAGAATCTGAATATTGGGAAGAGGAATGTATAAACATCAAACAGCTAGAACTGCTTTCCAGAAGCTTCAGTGACATTCTTGTACAGTATGAAAATTGCCAAAGCTGAAGATAAAAAGGATCTCTCCTAACCTGTGTCACTTGAAAAATTTGTTAAATATGTCAAATGAGCTGCTTTAATGTTCTTATACAGTTTGTTTCAGGTCTTCCTCCAGCTCACTAATACCTTCTGAATTTTCCCTGAAATACTGCTTCAGTGTATCTGCCATTAAGCTTTCCAAAGGGAGAAGTATGAGCAAAAAGCTTTTCAACGCAGCCAACTCCTTCAGGCACCTGATTCAAGTGACACTCTCTGTTCCAGATTAGTTTCCATTTTGCCTCTCTTCAGGCAAAACTTTTTTATTTTCTTCTATTAAAGCAGTGAACTTAAGATCAGGTGCATTTTTCCCTTCTGTCATTTTGTCTGAAGCTGATTCTGACCTTTTGTTTTTAAATTCCCCTGTGACAGTCTTAAACTATATGTAACAGCTCTTCGTGAAGCAAGACCATGCTGTACATTTTTATTACATTTTTCAAATTGAGGAATTCTTGCTGTCCAGTCTTCTGATATATTTGAACTGTACCCTGAAACAGATTTGTAGTTAACGCTCAGTTCCTCATTCCCTGTCAAATTCTTTCTACAGAGTAGTATCTCTAGCTAATAAGAACCCTACTCCAGTTCAGGTGTAGAATAGCTAGTAGACTGTTACCTTTTCAGCTATCTAGGAAGGAAGTGAGGGCAAGAGAGTGCATCTAGTTAATAGCATGATTTGCTCATTCTGTGTCATTCTTCTATTAAGGTTTTTAACTTTAAACCTGTTGGTAGGTAAAACTGAATTGGATTCACAAGAATAAAAATTAGCAGAGTTTCAAAACTCAGGGCTTTTTATGACTGTATATGTCTTGTCTTGGCCAAGAGGAATCATTATTATAATTCCATCTGGATAAAGGGTGCCTACAATCTCAACAATTTGTTCACTGTTTCCTCTGTTGGTGTGCATCCCTATACACTTTTCCACTTTCTTGTCACTGATTGCTGGCTCTGGAAGAAAACAACAAAGAGGCAGGACTAATGGGAGACTTAAATTAGCCCACTTTCACACACCATCTTCAATAAATCTACACCTCAATAAAAGTCCTCAGTAGCCAGAAGGAAGAAAAGAAGGTAAAAATTGTAGTTCAAGCAAGGCAAATCTGTGACTAACTCCTCAGATGAAAGACATTGCAGGTATTCACTGCAATGATGTCCTAACCTACTGTAGGGGAATGTCAGATATAATGCTACTCAAGCCATATCTCTTTGGCATAGTTACTGGCTTAACCTTAGACCATTCTCTCTCTCACAAAAGAAGAAAACACTATGGCTTTGCAAAGATGGGGTGGCAATCCTCTACAGTGAAACACTACCCCTGTTACTGTAAAAAGAAACCTCATGCAGATAGTGGAATTAAGGTCATCTAAAAATATAACACCCAGTGTCTTCTCTTGAATAAAGAAAGACAAACCACCGCTGGAATTAAAAATCTGTCTTTACTGCCTTAAAAAGGTTTCCTCTTTTTTTTTTTTTTAATTTTTTTCTCTATCTCATTCTGTGCCCAAAAACTCACCAGAAAAACTCAGATATTTAACAACCTGTTGTTATGCCCATAATAAATGCAAATTTTGTGCCCCTTTTTCAAGGCCAAATAAATAAAATTACTTTTTCTTCTGTCTGTTCTTGAAGGGTTAGATAAGTTATTATTAATCCAAATCACTATGTTTGCAGCAGGAAAAAAGGCAGTAATTATTGTTGTAGTGTACATTTGTATGTCTTGGGGCAGGCTGTAGGCAGTGTTCTTTTTTCTTAAAGTAACTATAAATACTTACAGGATGGATTTTTTTTATAACAGTCCAATTTTAAATTTGCAACGTCTCTGCTGTGTATCTTAGAGTTGAATCTATGAATAAATGTCTAAGTAAGGAAATTGAAGAAAACGCCACCGTTAATTGTAGTTACTATGAAATCATTGAGAGGTTAAACCAGATACTCCCACAACAGATATCCCATTCTGAAAAGAGCGTGATAATTTATGCTTGATAATACAAAGTTAATGTATTTTTCAGTTTTATAGCAGATAGACTGAGAGGCTTTAATCGATCATTAATCTGTCTAGTAAAACCCCAACCTACTAATAAAAAAACTGATCATATGAGAAGTGTTAATCAACAGAGATAGAGTCTGTCTATCTGAATGCTGTGTACCTAATAAGACTTGGCTGAGCCAACTGCTCTCTGAACATGACTTTCTATGCCTTAGCTACAAATCCATCCTCAGGGCAGAGCTAATTTTCTATTCCTGCTATGATGCCTTAATCTAGTAAACTTCCACCTCTGAATTAATAAAAATGTTTTATTTACTTAATTACAACATGCTTGCTCCATTTTTCTGTAAGACCATTTATCCATATTCCATCTCTGCATTAAACATTTTTAGATTTGGGCATATCTATGCATTAGCAAAACAGAATCACAATTCATTTGGACTGTTAATTGAGAGATCCAACCCCTGGAAAACAAGTTGTGTTAGTTTGAGCTAAAACTAATAAGTTTTTCTTGTAAGTCTTCAGACATTGATGGAGTAGTAATGATTTAGATACAGAATGGGTGTTTGTCCAGATTCATTGTTTTTCCTATCAGAATTATTCTAAACTGTCTTGAAGACATAAGGCACAGAATTGTAACAGACCCAGTTCTGTTTATACCCAAAGTCAAGGGAACATCAGGTTTTGGATTTAGATAACATCATAACATCATGCATTGTTGCTAGTAAAGTGTTACTGGGCTTGATTCCTGATGTCAGTGGTCTTTGGATATCGGTCTGGGTGTCTTGGTCTTCTGTAAATGTTATGATTTCACTTTCTATGCTGCATAAATTGATTTAAAACACATTTTAAAGATTACCATAAAAACCTGCAGTGGTCAGACTGAAATGGCATAGTCAGTTAAATGTGAGGCAGCTTAAAATATTTTGCAGTCCAACCTTACTGTCATGGCTTAGGAAGTCCATTAAAGCAGTATCAATGATTTCTGTTTAGTATGCTGCACTGCTAGTTCAAGCAAGAAAGATGATCAGCTGAGAACCAAATAGTTACCTAATATTTTTAATCTTCAAAATTACAAGGGAAAGATGTCCAAAAGAACTGGCTAAATAATGCTGTATTTAATCTTGCAAAGATGAATGACTGGAGTGCTGCTGTTCTTTTCAGTATATTCTCATGAAACCTTGGAGAACTCATTGCAGGTTCAGGCTTTGTGTGTCCTGGGGAAAATGAAATAAAGTATTATTCTTGAGTTTCTAAGTAGTCTTTTGTTTGTAAAACAAAATGCTTTTCTGATAATGGGCATTATTGTAATTCCAAGACTTACAGAACTGGGACTGAAATTACATGTGTTACAAATACAGTTTGTCATAAATTTGTACAATGCCAGCCAGTAGCTTTAAATGTAGGTTTTGCTTCCTAGAAATCAACAATGAAGAGATTTTGGTGGATTTGAAATTTAGCAAATTGTGTTAACATAAACATAGAGTGATGATAAGAAAATTGTTTAAACTTCTGCAAAAATACAGTAACTCGTTTTTAGACATCGCACAATCTCCTTCTGTACTTAGTTCATATGGTTTATTCTCTTTTATGTATCCTTTAATTTATAATGGCACGTTGTTTGGTCATTTTACTTTCAACTTTTAGAGGAATGGGCCTGTGCTTAATCTATTTGTAGAGAAGAGACTAGTACATGAGGCTCAATGTGTTTGGAGCCTGAGTCTCTGGCTACTTGACATGTATGGTAGCAGCTTCATTCACCTGCTGTCCTTGATGATTTGTTACACTTTTCTGACAGTTGATCTACAGCAGTGGGCTCCAAAACAGCAATGGAAGAATTTCTACAAAGTAGCAAAACAAGAAATACTTGCTCTTAAGTATAATGTTTTAACTAAATCCCCTGAGCAAAGAAATAGAAATATTTTTCTCCACACAGTAAAGTGTGTGAAGTAAACTGGAACAATTAAAGGCCAATAATATGAACATGAAGAAATTAAGGCAAAGCAAAGAGATAATGTATTAAGATAGATTTTCTTGAAATCACATCTATGCTGAAGCAGCATCTGTTTTCTGCAGCAGCTTTTGGCAGCTGAAAGCAATGAAAGACCTTGCTGCTTACAGTGAAATATAAATCTTCTATGATGGCTCAAAGAAACTGAAAGCTAAAAGTTTTCTTGAAGTGGTGAGAAGGAAGGGATCCTTTCTTCATATGTAAAGATCTCTGTGGGAAAGAATGTAAGCCATCCCATTTAATGATAGCTGTGCACTACTGTTTAATTGTAGATGTTGGTTTTATCTTTTATATTTTCCACTTCCATTGTCATAAAAAAAAATCTCTCTGAAAACTGAAACTTGAGTAAGAAAGTTAACTTTGAAGTTAAATACAGAGTTTACTGAATTAAGCATGTTAATTAATGCATCAGTCATTTGATACACTGCATCTCTCTCAAGAGCCACGTAATATATGAGACTAGGATACAAATACTTCCCTGCATACCAGAGACACCTAGATGTTACTATGTCAGCATGTGATGTCAAATCACATCATCAAGGTTCATACTGAATTCAGTGTGTATGAAGCATTTCATTTAAAAAAGCAGATTTGTTTTGCTGTTACGGTGATTGTTATGCTGTCACATACCTGGCAGAAATCGAGATATTTTTTTTTAATGTCTATGTAGAAAACAAAAAAAACCATGACTTTCAAAATGCAAGCACCGAGAATTTCTCCAGAAATGGCATAATCTGGAAAAGATCTAAATGCTTGATAGTCTCAAAGCAGGAAACGTTCCGTGTAACATCCCTCCTAATTCACATGCACACACAAGCTTCTACCTTCCATAACAAATGCTCTTGTCCTAATTTGATGCAAGGTAACACCACATTTTTCAGTAATGACTGTGTCATGCAAAGGACGTGATTCAGCGGGACCTTAAATCATGTGCCTCGTGCACATTTGCATTTCCATTGATTTGAAAAGAGCTACTAAGCAACTGACCTGAGGTAAATACTTGCTGGTATAAAGCCAGCAATAAAACTCCTGAATTGGAGGCTGATAAAGCGTGTATTGCTGTATTGCTTTATAAACTTGTTTTTTCATCATTTTCGGGGGGGGGGGGGGGCGGGGGGAAACAAACAAGCAGGCTTTCTTTAGGTTTGCTAGGTGACTACTGGAAATGACTACTTCGGGGTACTAGAAACCACATAATCTTTTTTCCCTACATTCTCTTGGAACTCCATCAGTCAGGAGAGAGGAAAGTCTTACATCCCATTGTCTCCACAGCACTCACGGCTTCCTACTGAACATCAGTGTAAATTTTTCCAATGACTTACAGATTTGTCAGATGGAAAGTGTCTTTCTGCCAAAGATAGTGTATCTGTTCTGGGTGTGTGGGTAAAGAAGAAAATTGTATTACTCCCATATGGCTTGACTCTTTTATAAGCACTTCAGTAACCATTCCTAGCTGGCAGTTTCTGGGTGCTTTGCAGTGCATTTTGGTATCACAGACTATAAAAAAAACCAAAAAGCAACTTCACTGTAAGTCTCACCTCAGCACAAATTATTGAATACAGAAGTGGTATGCTGCTCTTCTTTGCTCTACCTAAAGGACAGACACATTGTTAGTTACTTTGGCAAACATTTTTCAGTTGCTTCAACGGCTGGGAGTTCAAAAAGTTAGGCTCTGTTGAAGTATGCCCTGTCAGAAAAGGATATGGCAATGCTGTTCTCAGAAAGAACAGAATTGCTGGCCTAGTTTCCTACAACTGGAAATCAGAATGTCTGTCTTTTGGAGACTCTGCACAGATGAGACCATAAATTTAAGTCACGTCGAGATAAAGAAGGGAGAGTCTTTTTGCTGAGATTCTTGAAAATAAAAACTACTGCTTTACAAAGACTGAATCATCTATGAAAATGTTTATATGGACTAGTTCTTTTCACTATATCTGTCAGGCAGATTTTCTAAGGACAAGTGAGGAGATTTGTATGCTGTCTTTATTTAGATAGCTTTATAACCCAAAACGGATGGGTGAACTCAGTGATGGTTCTAGACAGAGGGGCTGAATGTGAGACATAGTAAGACAGACAGCTCTGGGATACCTGAGTAAGACAGAACTGCTTTGGGTGCAAGGAACATTTTGGGCCAATTCCACCATCCCCTGCTAAATTCTCGAACTCTTGTCACTCAAAGTCCTCTTCGCTCAGCTTTTTGAACAATTGCTGATCAGAATCTATTAGCACAAAGATTGCCTTTCTGTCTTTTGCCCTCATGAGATTATTGACTTTAGAAATTAATGCTGTTTCTGTACTGTTTTGCAAGGAAACACAACTGACATTAAAAAAAAAAAAAAGCCATCATTTTCATCCACACTCATCTGTAAAAATTACTTTGCATTAATTTTTGGATTGCAACTAAAATTATCAACAATAACCTCTGAAAAACAGGCTACTGCTGCTTTGCTGTGCACAGTAACTGGGGCTTGTACACTGCACACATCAGTGCTCAGCAGTTAAAAGTTTTGTTCAGCAGTTTGAAGTATTCTCTTGTGAAAACAGAAGCTCTGGTTTTAGAACTAAAGTACTGCCATAATATTGTTTTTACTAGCTCAAGGTTCAATTTCAATATAATAATAAACAAATAAATAAAACCCAACCCTGTTCAAACAGCTCCTTAAAAATACAGTCATTTTTTAAAAGAAACTTTACAGAGTAAATTCTTTCTGTTGAGGGAAGTGACTAAAGGCCATTCAGTCTCTCACTCGTGTAAATGAAGAAGAGGAGAAAAAGAAAAATGACAAGAAGAGAAATGACAGTTCTGTCCTGAATGATGAAGCTGGCACACAAAATCATGTAAGTGAACTGATCCATTCTGTAATGTGTGCGTGCAGCTCTCAAGAAGGGCGTGTGTGCCATAGTTTCAGGCGTGTCACAGCTGGCAGTTCATTTTTTCATTCACTGCTGTTTAGAAGCTGCATAACAAAGTCTATTTTTGTGGAATTAGTGATGCTGTGATACTGTTAGTATTTTCTGAGATAATAGGCCTAAAATGTGTATATTTCTTTTAGGGTAAGAAGCACAGATTATGTTAAAATTGAAGCCCCCTTGGGAAAACAGTAATGAATTTTTGCCCTTCTTATGCTACGAATTTGACAAAGCCAGTTATATAAATAAAGTTTATCCTAGAATCACACTGTCCAAACTTTGCAGTCATCTGAGATAAACCTAAGTAAAACTCCATGAGCTGGTATGGAGTTGTGAATTTCCCAGAGTCTGGCCTTGATTTCACATGGGAATTTGGCAATGAGCCTTCCAAGCCCAGTTATACATGAGCTAGAAAGCCTCAAGCAGTCTCTTCTCAAGTAAGTGATTTACCTAAAATATTCTTATTCCAAGCTTCCTTGCATATTATTAGTAGGAACTGATTTTAGTTTTAGTTTCTGTTTTAAGAAACAATGTCTTGAAACTCCTGTGTACAAGTTCCTTCTTTTTGGTATATATATTCATTTGCCAAAGTAGATTATCCTGTGCTTGAGAAACTTATCCTCAGAATTTCAGGAAACTGGAAGTTTGATAACTACAGTTTTAGATGTCATTTGCAAATAATCCAGTGCATTTGCTTCTCATATGTAACATTTTAAGGATAGAAAAGTAATTCTAAAAACATGAATGAAATTATAGTGTTTACCCAGCTACAAAGACTTATACTAAACTACCTGCAAAAAAATAGAGAAAGATTACTCTCTGAAGTAAATACTGTTCAAAGTAAGGCCATAGTTCAAACAACTGTGTTAAGGTATTAAGTTTAGGTAACTACATTAGGTGGTTTGTTAGCCAAAAATCTACTGTTTAGAATGTTTTCGGTGAAGACCACTAGTCACTCGCTTTGATATATCAACAGGGTGAAGCATCTTCCTGAGACTTTTCTTAGCTATTTCTTAGCAGAAAAAAAAAAATCTCAGCAGTAACTTCTAATGAAAAACTGTTCAGAAGTTGTATGGATACACTCTTCACATATTTAGATAAAGTCATCTGTTGGGAGCAGCTCCAGAAGCAGATGTATTTATTGAGAGATCTCATCATAATTAAATGAAAAACTACATATCAGTTCACTCCCAAGACCTTAAATTTTGCTCCTACCTGTCCAAAAGGAAGCAGTATTTCTTTTCCTTTTCAATTATTGTTCAGTCTTAAATTACATCACTGCATGCTTGTGGAGCATTTTGGTATACATTCAATAACATAAAGCTGTTATAAAGAATAGCTTTTGTTGTTCAACATTTTATTTTAAATGTTCTTGGAATGCTCTGCTTTACCAACAATAGGCATGACCTCAAACTCGTATGTTTTTCTTGGAGAAGGTCACAATAATTTCATTAGAGCTACCATAAAGGTATATTTTCAAACATAACTTTTCTTTCTTCCCAATTTCAGTGTTGACAAAACTGGCATTAAGTTTGTCTCATACTTCTTTGAGTTTGACAGTCAATTGGCTATCTCAGCAATGTTAGTCCAAGCCAGCCATTGCAGAAATGGCTTTGTTTTCTCTCTACTTGTTTACTGGCTTTCCCACCGTTGACTCTTCTCAGAGCTCTCTGTGCTCTAATACATAACAAATACATCACTTGAAGTGTCAGCAAAAAGACATAACCACAGCTTCTCTTTCACAAGTAGTCTTACTAGTCCCATGCTTGCTTCAGGAATGCTTCAAAACCTCGCTTCCTTTTTTAAAGGATAATGAGATTTATTCACCACCATATTATTATCCCGTCCTTCTGATGCTCTATCTTGCCTTCAGTAGACTTACTACTGGTTTACAGCAACAGGCACCCTGTGAAATTGCTAAGTCATGCTGCTGAAAACTAGCAGTGCAAAAAGGTCTCCCTATTTCTCTGCTTTGTTCACTACTTCTAGATGTGCAATATTCACATGGCCTGTCTCTCCATGTAATTTCAATGGTATTTATCACTGACTTTCACATTTCTTGTCATTTACAACATATTCTACGTGTCCCTATGCTTCATCTCTTTGTATATCAGCTAAAGTTTGCTCTATTCTTCATCACTGTTTATGCTTAAATTCACACTCCTACTTGTGTCATTAAAAAGTAACTATCATCCTGCTGTGTAAAACATTTTGGGGCAGCAGCATAGAAAATAAAACTGCGGTAGTAGTACTGCCAAATGGTTGTAGTTAAAGTGGAAATCAGGGTGTTTCTTAATGTCATTCATACTCTTCCTGGTGCCATCTTATTTATTTTCTGTAGAAATGGGGGATTTAACATGGTTTTACATTGTGGAAATCAGGGAACATATAAATATAAATTATAGGGGAAAAAAATCCAGCAACTTCGATGCGTGCCAGCATTTCAAAGCCAAGATCATGTACTTTTAATTCAATGACATCCTGAAAGCATCCTCCTGCTCCCTCCAATTGCCATTTATGTAATTATCAGGCCTGGAAGGATAAACACTACTAGCTCTTTCTCTAAACTGTGGGACTGTCATTAATAATTTTTATTTTGATTGTTGATTTTAGATGTTTGCTACTGGTGCAGTTGTTTTAAAGGAAGCAAACAAAATGTCCATTTAGTAATTTGCTTTATTTCTGCAAACAATATCTATCTCTATTTTCCCTGCCAGTGCACGTTCTTGTCTCCTGTTTTATCTCTAGGTGTCTCTTTGAGGCTTAGGATCATGATAAGGAAGGGATAAGGTTGTACAGCATCCTTACCCATTAATTCAAGCTGAAGATAGTGAACCATGTCCACAGTAGCTCTTATTGGCTCTCCTTTCTGTTGCTGAAATGTCACAGATAATTAGTCCTTCCTCAGGTATTCAAAAGAGGTAGGGAGTAATTTAAGCATGTCCTGGCTTCCTGATTCTGTCTGCTGGTAATGGAGGAACTGCAAGAGTTTAAAATTTGTCATTTCCGTGTGTAAGAGAGGCGAAAGCAGTGGGGAACTTCACTTGAGCTACCTACTAAAAATTCAGCTTTAGGAGAGCTATACTTGAATTACTGGCTAAGTCTAGGTCATGTCTAAGACTACCAGTCACCAAATTAGTGGTTAAAAACTGCCAGGGACTGAAACAAAAGATACCAACCTTCATTTTCTTACATTAATGTGCTCATTGGCTCTTTCAAATAATGTCAGTGACAGTCTCATTATTTTTTTCCATTCTGTTTGGAAAAGGGCGTAAAACAAATACCTCAGCATGTAAAGAGATTACATGTCAATATTTCCTCTTTGATCAGGTGGGTCTTTTTTGGAATTGATCCAGTTTGCTCTCATAATCACAAGCCTTTAGAGGAATTTTCAGTTTACTCCACCCAGCCAGCTACCATAGCTTTGTTTAATGTTTTGAACCCTGCCTGACTCCAGCAGAGAATATCCTGTATTCAATGACACAGAGCTTTTCTACAGATATGACCATAAATTCTTTGTGCCCAGCAATCTGACCCCAGTCATGTGCAGAAGGAAGCAGCTGACTGGCCTTTCCCTACCAATGTATCTTTCATTATGAAGATGGGATCTTCTGCGAGTGTGTACAGACAAGATGCCACAAATAAACAGGTGTTTGCAACAGACAGGCATGAAGGAAGGAAGGAAGGGAGGAAAATAAATAAACCGTAGTCTACAAGACAGGAAGAAGGCTGTGACACACTGTCCTTGCTTTCTAATATCTTCCATTTTGAATCTTATCCCAGCCCTACAACTAGTAAATCCCATGGATCTCAAATCCAATGAAAGAGCTTTTGGCTGCTTTAAAGAGTAGGACTGGCAAGTTCTGTTTAAAACAAATAATAACAAAACAAAAACAGAGTCATTTAATAAAGTTTACCCAGCAAGAGTTTTCCTGTGAATAAGCTATACTAGCATTTGCTAGCTTTGCAAAGTTAACCAAAAGTCTGAGACATACTGGCTTTTTGCCATACTGCAGAAAAAAGCTTTGTGTGGAGCAAATACTTCAGCTACTGCTGTAGCATCACACCCTTGTGCTTATGTTCTTTGATGTTTATGTAACCTTAAATCCAGAGCCAATAAAAAAAGTTGGTTGAGAGGGTTCTTTTTGCTAAAAAGTCAGCTTGTGCTTAAAAACAAAACCAAAAACCCTAGCCCTTTCCCACAAAGACATAGACTCAAAACTTCTAAAACAAAGATCTTTAAAACCTGTATCTTATTTTGGCATGCCAAAAAAAAAAAAAAAAAAAAGTTTGAACTAATTTCCTGTCAGTATTTACAATAGTACCATATTTAATACTATACAGAATGTCACTGACATCAATATTTTTTTGCTTCAAAACCTACTCATACACCATACATGTTAATATACTGTCTAACAGGGGAGTATGTACATGATGTTGTAAGAGAAGGGTAAGAATTGTTTTAAAAAACAAATGGAACAAAAATCTCATATTTATTTTCTTTTTGTCCTGTCTTATGGGTATGCAAATTATACTCCCTATTTGGTGCAAAACTTGTCATATCTACTTGGAATTATCATTGGGATTTATAAAATTGAAACCAATTAGAACTAAATAAACAATTCTGCCAAACAAAGGCTTAAACAAGATCACCCAGTTTAGCAAGGATGTGAAAAAAAACCCCAAAAACCATACATAGTCTCTACTGAAAGTACTATTTTCATATATGGTCCTGGAATTAAATAAACTTGGGCTTGAAATTCACCGCAAACAAGCTAAGTAGTCCTCAGGTAGTGAAATCCCCCAGAGGACATCATTGCCTATTCCCAAGCATGAGCTTTAATCATAGATTCACTACTTGGTTGCAGTTCTACATAAGCTGACACTGGTGCTTAAATACCTTCCCTTATGGCCTTGCCAAAAGCAAAAGTTTTTGCTGCTTTAGCACCCAATCTCAGTCAGTGCTCTCTTATATCGCCTGGGAATAAGGCATACCAAAATGACAAATAGTGAAAGTACAAGTTATCACAAAATCACAGAATGGTAGGGGTTGGAAGGGACCTCTAGAGATCATCTAGTCCAATCCTCCTGCTCAAGCAGGTCCACCTGTGTGTCAGGTGACAAAGGAATGCATCCAGGCAGGTTTTGAAAACCTCCAGAGAAGAACTCCCCAACTTCCCTGAGCAGGCTGTGCCAGGGCTCCCTCACCCTCACAGTAAAGATTTTCCTTGTGTTTAAGTGGAACTTTTTCCGTTCCAGCTTTTCTCCATTATCCCTTGTCCTGTCACTGTCTCTTCCCCCAGAGCTGCTCTCCAGCGGGTCAATCCCCAGCCTGTACTGGTGCATGGGGTTGTTCCTGCCCAGATGCAGGACTCTGCACTTGTCCTTGTTGAACCTCATGAGGTTCCTCTCTTGCCCAACTCTCAAGCCAGTCATGAGCTCACTGAATGGCAGCACAGCCTTCTGAGGAATCTGTTAGTCCTCCCAGTTTGGTGTCATCAGCAAACTTGCTGAAGGTAGGCTCTGTCTCCTCATCCAGGTTGTTGCAATTGGATTGTTACAAGAGAGAACAGGAAGAAAAATCAGCATATTTATTAGATTCATGAGATTAGATCCATTATATTTATTACTTTATTTATTATATTGATTATAATCAGCACAGATCTTAATATATCAAACTCTGTTCTATCTCACACATCTTCTCTTTAGGCCTGTACAACTGAAGCATGACACTATATCCTATCTCTTCCTTTATTGTCTTCTGTGCTAACACAGCTAGCTGATCTAAACTGTTGATTGCTGAGGGGAGACATGATCACTCTTTACAATATACCTGAAAGGAGGTCATAATGAGGTGGGGGTTAGTCTCCAAAGTAATGAATGACAGGACAAGAGGAAATAGGGTCAAATTGCACAGGGGGAGGTTTACATTGAAGATCAGGAAGAATTTTTTCACCAAGAGAATTCTTAAACACTGAAACAGGCTGCCCTGGGAGGTGGTGAAGTCACCTTCCCTGGAGACAGCTAAAAGACATGTAGATGAAGTGCTGGTTTGGAAAGGGGGTGAGAGGGGGGGAGGAGGGAGAGATATACTTCTGTTCTAGAAGTATAGTAACATATTTTCCTGTTTGAAGCTTGAAAAGTCAATCTGAATTTGTTACATTTGTTATCTCAAGCTATTGGCACTCTTGCAGTGGTCTCTACTCTCTTCTGTTATACCAGCATCATAGCTGTTCCATGTGCCTTACACAGAAGCCCACTTCTCAGCTGCATGCCTTTCATAGTAATACCTGATGTAATAATTTTTGTTCTGGCTTTCTGAAACTGAGGTATAGAAACTTGTACTTAAATGTTTAAGTATTTATGTGCAGGCAGTTCTACGACTACAGAGAAGTAAACTATCTACAAGATACAATGTACAACTATCCTGAAAATATTCTAGATCCAAAAAAAAGGTTTTCAATGTATCAAGAGAAAGCCATCAGCAGACTCATTGGGAAGGTTATAGTCTAACTCAAAATACAAATGACACTCTCCTTTTTTAACAGGAAAGTGCTGGCAGGCAGTCCCTTCTGGATTTAAAATACATAGGTACATGTTAGAGCATGTAATAGCTGGAGAGGAGGACCTTTCTGTATTAAGCATCTTAATTTCAGTTGATCCATTGTAGCGCTTTTACAGGAATCTCAATTATGGGTTTGTTTTTTTTTTTTTTTAATGAGATTTTTACATGATTTGAATTTTACTCAGAAAAGCTAACAAACTCCATATTTTTATTGTATTAATGTGTACAATTCACTCAGAATAAACTCTAAAGGAAGAAGATATAAAGCCTTACATTTTCCACATTCTTTGCACTTAGCAGATTTCTTTCAAGACTAAACAGCAGCACATATCAGTCCTGTCTAGTGATCAACAGTGGCTATTGTGGTAGGTGTCTAACGACCAATGACAGAATCAGGCCTGTATTTTATTTGCTATATAAAAAACCATGAGAGATAAAGGACTTGCCTTGAGCCAGAACTCATTCAAATCAACATACAAATGATCTGGTGCAACAGTTTGGCCACAGAACCTCAGTATCACTTTAACAGTCCCTAAAACTTGACCTGAGCAGAAGCTGTCAAATTTTTTACTAGTACAGTTTGTATTCTAGTGATTGATTTGGTAACATATTTGATTGATTTGGGAAAAAAATGAGGAGGGAATGTAGGTGTTATTTTGCCTCTCAAAATAAATATTAAGAGAGAAAAAGATGTGGAGGAGATTCTAAAATTGAAAGTCTGTCACTGAAACATGAAAATGGCAGGGAAAATATAGAAAAAAGGAAAGCGGAGCAGGGGAGGGATATGTAATTGGGAAGGTTAGTTATTATTCAGTATTACATGCCAAAAGACTAGTGTAGCATAACACACAAAGCTGTATCAGGTCTAGGTCCGGAACTGTTCCATAGATGTACATGTAATTTGCTGTATTTGTTACATTATCTGCATTATAATGAATATTCACCTTATCTAGATAAGTTTACTCTATTTTTCTTTTGCATAATGACTTGTTTTACATGTACATGTTTTTTGAGTCTTAAAGATATTAACTTTCTTTTTGTTTCTAAAGAAACACTATTAATCCTTTAAATTTTTAGTATTTTAAACTCTTGTTCTCTACAGATATGTCACCAAGCAAAAATCCACATACTGACTTTGGGAAGTTATCAAGCTGAGTAAGCCTGGAGTAAGGCTTGGAGTGAGATAAGACTGTGGATAGGATTGGATTCTGTCTCTGCTGGGCCAGACTTACTTAGGGTAGTACTGGTATGAATCATCTGCTTTAATAAAGGTAGGAGTTCAGAAAGGATTAGGTGAGTTAGCTCAATTCAGTAATATCAGAGTTCAAAAGAAAAAAATGCATGCCTCCTTATTAAATAAGAGGGGAGGGTAATTTGCTTGTAGATTGAAGCTTTCTATGGAAACATCAGTTATTTTTCAAAGAAAATATGGTGAACATTGTATTCGAATTTCTCAGGAAGAAAAATGAGTCTACAACTTATTTGAAATGACCTGCACTTCAGCCTTTGAAGATACTTTCTATAAACAGCTGTTACAAAATAAGCTGGTTTTTTTTTAAAACAGTATTTAATATGAATTTCTGGCTATTGCGGACCTCATGTTATAAGCAAGATCTCTTCTGATCCTCAATGTTTTTCTTATAAGGGGTTTAATTCACATATTGGTTTTTCATTTTGCTTTATTCTGTAGCTGTTGTCTAATTAGGAAACAAACGTATCACACCGAGGGGCTCCAGCTCGAAAAACAGGGGTGTTTACCATCTAAATAGGTTTTGATTTTATTTATTTCATGGCTAAGTCTGACAAGATTTTCTAGAGTTAAACAAGGCAGAGGAAGGAAATACCTTCGCAAAGTGAAATGTGTATCGATACGAAAGGCAAGCTATATTTGAATCGCTATTCCTGAAACACTCCTCCCCAAGCCATCGAGAGCCCTGACAGGTCCGCGGCCGCAGGGGCTGCAGCGAGGGCCCGGCTCCCCTGCAGCGGCGGGCCCCGCTCCCCTGCCGAGAGGCCGGCTACGCGGCCCAGGCCGCGCTCCACACGCCTGTCCTCTGCCGACGCAAGGGCGGCGGCTCCGTTTGCCGCGGGGCCGAGGGCTACTCGGCCGAGGGCTCGTCCGGGCCCCGCGGCCATTGTCCGCGACTTCTCGCCAGAGCAGAAAGCGCAGGCGTCACAGCCTTCGCCGCCGCTGCCCAGAAGCCGGGGTCCGCCGCTCCCGGCCTTGGGGCTGTGGCCTGTTTCCACCCCTGCCGCGCAGCCGCCTCGCCGCTCTGGTCGCTTGAGTGATGAGCGCAAGCCGCCGCAGGGAGGGGGTAGGGTGTGTGGGGGGTGGAGAGATGGGGGGGGTACGACGGGACAGACACGCGCTACGCCATTTTCGTAGTCCGTGGTGGGGCAGGGGAGGGGGAAAGCGAAGGGGGGCAGGGAAGGAAATGGCTCCGCATTGGGTAAAGCGAGATGTGGGGACGCCTGTGGAGTCCGGTCCGCACGGTGCGTAGGGGTGAGTGTAGAGAGCGCGGCGGAGCTTGGCGTAGCTGTGGTTGGTGAATAGCGTATCGGCGGAGGCGGCAGGAGCTGGAGGAGGAGGAGGCGCCGCGGCGGTTTGGTACCGAGCGGAGAGGGAGATGCACACGGCACTCGAGTGAGGTAGCTATAAAACCCCATTTGTTTACATTCCCTCCCCCACAAGCGGCCGGCGCTGCGGTGAGGGTGGCGGCAGGCCCCGGGCTGGCGGCGGGGAGGGGAGGGGTGGGGGGCAGGAGTCGCGGACAAGGAGAGAGACGGTGACGATGGGCAGTAACGGACACCACCTTCCCCGGGATGCGGAGCGGCATGCGGGAGGGGATACGGCGGTTCGGCCGCCTCATCACGTGGCGGCGGCGAGACCCGCCACCGGGCCTGGGGCTGCGCGGGTGGGTGAGGGAGGCGGCGGAGGCCCGGGGGGGCCGTGCACGCCTTCCCCCTTTGAGGTAGCGGAGTACGAGGTGCCCTGGCGCATCCCCCAGCCCCTTTCTTCTCCTGGGCGTCAGTCGACCATGCGGCAGGTAAATCGTCCCTGCTGCCCCCTCCTTTCGTGAGGGGTGTGGGACGCGGCGGCGGCTCCGGGGCTGTAACTGCCTCCGCTGATAATAGAAGGGGGCGACAGGATGCAGACGGTTGGCGGAGGGCGCCGCGGGCTCCCGCAGCGACCCGCCGGCGGACACTGTCCCGTCCCATCCCGTCCCACTGCGGGCTGGGCTCTGCACGAGCAAGCGCCGGTCGCCTGGCGGGTCCCGGCTGCGTGCAGCGCGCCTTCCCGTTCACTGCCGTTTCAACCTCGCACCCTTCCTGTGGGGAATGCGGTTTGGGAGTTCCCATCCCCGCGGAGCCAGCTCTGCGCGGCCACGTGGAGGCCCCGGGAGTCAAGAGAGGGTGCTGTCCCTTCCTAGTTCGCACAGAGTGCTGCAAGGAGGGAATCGCATCCAGGGGGGCGGTTCGGGAGGGGCTGAGCGTCCCTGGGCTGCCTGTCGGAAAGACTGTCGTAGTATTCTGCCGTGTGTGTTAGGGAGCAATAAGGATAACGAGCAAGCCAAGCGGTTCAGTGTTGCTTCTCTTGAAGTTCTGTAACCTGCACTTAACCTTAGGCAAAGGTTAGGAGATCTTGTCACTGGCTTTATACTTTACACCAAAATCATGAGCGAAAGGAAGTGATTTACTGTTTTCAGCTATCTTTACTGCTTATGCCGCACCTTTTGGAAACATGCATAAAACATGGAAAGGTAAACGTTGAAACTTTGGAATAAAATTGTTCTGTGGAAATCTTCACTTATCTTTGTCTTTTTTTCGGGGGGAGGCTTAGGCAGAAGTGTTTATACCTAATAGCTCTTAAAATTTTGCCTCTGAGCAAGAGTTGCCTGAGTTAGAAATAATTCTGATCTGTAGCATTCTATAAACACTGTATGTCTTAAGTAGTAATTACAGTGAGTTTTTATTAACATGAATTGTACCATAATACCGAGGGAACCTGTGATATGTGAAGCTTGATACAGCATTGAGAGGTGCACACTGAAGATCTGGGTATTTATCAGAAATGTGGAAGCAGTTGTTGCTGTCTTAGTGAACTGAAGTAGTTCTTGAGCTGTTCTAGCTGGTCACTAATACCCTTTGGGTATTAGTAACTAATGACATAAAAATAGAAAACTTTCTGTACAAAATGGGTTTTAAGAATTCTGCTTAAACAGAGAATGCACTTGAATTTCCTTTCAAGAATGTGCTCGCCACCAAATACATAGGGTAATATGTGTGGACTGGTAAGGCTTGACTCCAAGAACTACTTGGTTAAATTACTAGGTTAGTTCTTGGGCTAATAAGAAGTATCTGATCTGATAACATAAGAAAATAAAGTGAATAAAATTCTATGGTTCTTAAGAACATTGAGAACAGCATGACTACTAACTTTCCTAACTAGATATTGGGTGGTTCTAAAATAACTATTTAAGATAGAATTGGTGTCAAATCTATTAAATCAGTTAAATCATCTGTTAAATGCAGCATTTCTTTTTAAAATTTTCAACACTTCCATGCTTTTGAGGAAAAAATATGCAGCCATGCAATGTTTCTGAAAGAGCAGGGCCTGTATGTAGACTTTAAATCATGTCCTTTTATGAGATTAATGATGGTAGTTGCAAATGGAGAGGTACCTTAGTGTTTGTGGAACATAGATGTGGAAGAATTGTACGTGATTGCCTGCCTGGAGTAGCCAGCATGAAAGGAGAGTCCACCTACGGAAGAACAAATTCTCCAAAACAATGAGGTTTGTTTTAATTCATATTCCTTGCCTTCATGTAGGCCTTTATGCCTTCCAGCTTGGCTTAAGTAAAACCAGGTACTAAATTTGGAGTATGTGTCCAGTCATAAAATTTGCAACTACAAAAAAAGTAGTGGTTTAAAATCAACTGTTGTAATATTTGTTTTTCCCATTACAAAAAAAAAGTGAAACTGGATCATCAGGGTAATTTAGGTGTGTGCCAGAATGTTGCATTTACATGAAAAAGCAGAGATGCTGGTTCTGACCTTCATCTAGTGCTTGGAAATACTCTTTTAATAAGTGATCTCAGATGGGGGTTTATGTGACTTTGTAACAATATCCATCTTCTAGAATTAATATCATGAAAAGTCAATAAGAGATTATTGAGTGCGTATGGTACTTGAGCTTTTCATGTTAAACCATTCCTTTTGAATATTCAAAAAGGAAAGCATGCATGTACTTGTGTAGTTTGATTTACACAAGTAAGGTAAATGTATACACGTGGAAAAGATAATATATCCAACCTGACATAGGCTTTCTTTGTGGTCTTCACTAAGTCAGTCAAGCAGCTGTAATTTAGATAATCCTGTTCATAATACATTTCCTGCAAGGCAATGGCTGATTAAAATTGGAAGAAACTTAAATAGTTGCCAGATGCCATGGACTTGAAGCTTAGGTTTATATAGTCTCAAAGGAAGTATTTTTAGACTTGTTTCCTTTGGTTGTCCAGTTTTAACATTGTTTGATTCTGATTGTGCCTATTGTGATGACTGTTATCTCTATCACAATTTTTACAGAAGTGGAAGTTTATTTTGAACATACGAGGGGCTCTTGATAAATCAGGGATAAGGTAAATCAGTCTGGATTTGGAAACAGTTAATGTGTTTGCATCAGATGAAATTACTCAATTAAAATTATACAAGCTGCTTGCAAGATAAGCTCCGTGACAGTTTTCCTGTAAATTAAGATCCAGTCCATTAAGGACTGTGGTGAAAAGTAGTGGAAAGATAGTCACATCTTCACAAACTATTCTACAGAATTGGTAATGGACAGGTGGAACTGCAACAATGAGACTTTCTTGTTCTGCCATCATTCAATTTTCTTCATAGTTTGACTATCAACTGTCAGAATATTGAGTAGTTTCAAGCATGTTATTTTATAGCACCTTTTCAGAATTGCCAAATGAACATATCCTGACTTTTAAGCACATTTAAAAATGTTAATAGATGTTTCAGAGAAAGAGAGCTGAATTGTAGTGGTTCTGTTCCTTGTATGTGGGTATGCTTTTCATTGAATTGAGCTTTAGGTGCAAGGAGTGTTCTGTTAATACTAAGAAATTATGCCTTTCGGGAAGCAATTTCTGTTTTAAAGTGAAGAAAATCAGCGTAACTTCTCTGGGAATTCAACCTGTTCTAAATAATTGTTCTCTAAATTTTATCATATGAAAACTATTCATCTGGGGGGGGGGCTAAAATTTTTAATTTCTCTTAAATAAGAACTAGTAATTTTAGTTTGCTAATAAAAGGCCTCCTTTAGGCACACTTGATACAGAAAAAAAATTTAGATTGTTTTTAGGTCATTCTTAAGTTGCAGATGATATATTATTTGAAATACACCTAATAAAGTCTGGTAAGTAAATGTGTACTAATAAGCAAAGCTAATAAAAATCAATGGGTTTTTTTTAAGTTTCAGACACTGATTGAAATGTTGGAAACCATGTCCTGCCTACATTGTAATATAAAGGAAAGTTATGTGCTACATCAGTCCACCTAATTGTAATATTATATATGATATTGCATTAGTGCCATTTCATCAGGTTTTTTGAGGCAATAGAAATGCAAAGAGTAAAGAAGTTAAAAAATAGTTTGAAGTCCCTCGTGTTTTGTTACCTTTTTGATAATCCAAACCCTTTGTAGGTTTTAATACCCAAAAAGCTGGAAGGCCAGGATGAAAGACTGGGAAGATGACAGTGTCCTGATTTTGGTCTCAAAAGCTTATGAGAAAAAGGGACATGAAAATTGTATGTAGTGTTTTACTCATGCTGGTGGTCACAGTGCAAATGTTGCGTCTTCTAGGTGTCTCATTGAGCTGCCACATCTTCTGTTTTCCGTTTTCTGACTTCATTGTTGCTGCAGAGGGAATGACTCAGCTGCTGCTTTTTCTCTCACAGTTTTTGATGACTCAGGACCTTCATTCTCACCTGACTGTCATATTTTCTGTAACTTACAGCTTTCCAAAGCAGTAGGATGTGAGTGAAGAAAATCTGCTGGTTCTACTAATGCAAAACTAGACTGCTACTAAAATAAACACATCTCTTACAGATTTTATACTGCTTTGTCTGTTAATGGAGAGCTTGAATGTAGGAATATTAGTCTGTTACTGCTGCTCTGTGAAAAACATGAACAGAGTAAGAAATATTTGTAAACAGAACTTGAACATCAGCAAAAAGAACTTTAGCAAGCTATGTATCAGTTTGCTTGTGTTTGTTAAAAGTTTTTGACCATGAAATGAATAAAATTAATCTCCAGGTTTGGGATTTTTTTGTTTTGATTTTTTTGTGTTTTCAGTGTTTGACTGTTAAGAGGGTTTTTTTTTTTTTTTTTTTAGGAGCAGTCCTAAGAGAAATCTTATTTTTACTTATTGAGGTATCTATCCATAGTTTTAGGATAAACTTTGCTATAGAAGCCTACCCCTCTTTTTATTTTGTGTTGACAGTCATATCATCTCAGTATTCAACAAAGTATTGAATATATGCAAAATGTGGAATATTAACAAGAGGAGTTAAGAGCTCTGTAGCTTCTGAACTGTTATGAGATGCATAAAATTGTATTCTGTAAGCATTCGATTTCGTGCTTAAGTGACAAAGAGACTTTTGAAGTCACTGATACTAGGTAGCTAAATACATCTAGAATTGAGATAAAAACTGTATAATACTTGAAGTTAATAACTATGATCATGTTTGAAACTCATTAATCAAATTAAGTCCTGTAAAAGTATTCCTGTGGTTAATCTTTTTGGCAGAGAAAATGTATTTCAAATTAAGAATGAAGAAAGTTTCGTGTGAAAATTGCAGGACTTGCATAAAATTGTAAATACACTCACCAGACTTTGTGCAGTGTTTCTGCATGTAGATTATAAACACTTTAGAAACAGTTTCCAATCGCAGCTCCTAGTAAAAACTGGTATATGTGAATTCCAGATTGGTGCTGTCATACGATTTAGATGCAAATTAGAGATCTCAAGATTACCTGATCTGTAACACATTCATAAACTGATCTTTGTGCATTTTTATTTATTTATTACTGCAGTGTGTGATGAGTATTAATGGACCAAAATAATACCTTGAATTCTGAAGGATAACTATGAATAATAATAGATTTACAACTAGGGACTGGATATTTATAAATAACTCCTCTTTTAACCAAGGTAATTGCTGACAATAGTATGTAGCCATGCTTAAGTTGGAGTATCAAAGGAAAAATATAAGTAGTCTCTAAGATAGCCTCCTCAAGTTGGCATTGCTCCCTGTAATTCTTGATATGGTTTTTTTTTTTTTAGTTATATCTTCATTAATATTGATTTGCATGACTGAGTAGCACTGTATCCCAGGGTTACTGATTCATAGTTGTTCATGATAGTAACCATCTGTCATTTGTACAACTGAAAGTTGAGTTTAGCTCACCTAGCAAAATAACTAATACCACCACAACTGAGTGTTTCCTATAAGGGGAAATAGTGAACAGGTAAATAAGTCTTCTTTTGCCACTGTAAGCACTACTTTATTCATATCCTATACAGAGCAGTCCAGAAGAGCTTCTTTACTGTCAAGTGGAATATCATACTCTGTGTTTGAACTGACGGTGATATTACTTCTCAAGGTACTATGCAATTTCTGTAATCCATTCCTGTAAAGAAAGACCCCCTTTCATCAGGACTCCACTACCTCAATAAGTACTCTCAGTTCATGAAATGCAAGCCATACAATTTAGGCCATATTTATTGTGTTGTTTGCAGAAAAATTGAACATTTTACTTATGGCCGACCTGAAGGTCTGTCTGTAACAAACAGTATCTCAGCCTAAAAGTACAATTATGAATTGTACCAGTTTACATTAAAATTTAAGAAATACACTGTTTGGTTGCAGTCCAAGTAACGTGGTAATCTTGCATTGCTACATTTTTATGCTAAAAATTAAAAAATCCCATTATTTGATGTCTGACGACACACAAGCAGGATAGATTTTCCATCATTCCTGTTGTGAACTGCACATTGAAGCAATTATCTAGCATTGTGTTACATTAACAGTGCTTGAACGGTCCAGTTTCTCTCAAGACCTGTACCATGTGTTTATTATATAGTAGTTTCAGCAGGATGTATATATGAGATTTAACTTTCTGTTGTAATATGCCATAGCTAATCTCTTAATGCTTGTAATATACTCTAGACTTTTATTTTATTTACTTGTTAGCGAGGAAAAACAATCTAAATTTCATCCCATGCTAAATCTCTTATTTTTAACATAGTTACTGTCTTTGTACTACAGGTAAGAGGTTGAGTTCTGTGATGTGAGTACTCTTATAAATTTATGCCTCTGCATCTTGCAGGGTAAGGTACAGAGTCCCAGCAGAAGCTGGCTTTTCAGTGGCTTTGAGCAAAAATTGTTGATGCTGGCTTTTGTCAACTATATATGTTCAATAGTAGAGAGGGGAGTATGAGAGTCTTCTGCTGACGAAAAAATGGATTAACATGAGATGCTTTAACAAGAATGCAGCAACTAAAGCAGATTATTATTCTGTTTTCTCTCTGTGAGACTTTGTGGTTCAAATTAATTGCAGTGTAAAAATACTTCCTCTGTCCTTGAGGGCTATATTCTTTCTTGTATTCCTCATAGAAACTACTGTTTCATCAGCACTAAGTGGCTACATTTATCTAATGAAAGCTTGTATGTATTGTGGAACCTTTTGGCCCTTGAATAGGAACACCTCTCATATTTTAATTGCAGGATAGTTTTAAGCCAAGAACCTCTTAAGAATGTATGTATTGAATATTTGAATGATGTATTTTTGATAATTGGACTAGAGACAAATCAAAATAGTGTTTTGAAATAAGACCACATATCGTTGAGTTCTTAAAATAGTAATAAAATTGAAAAAGGCAAACTGTCACTTCTGTAGGGAAAATTCTAAGAGTTTCTACAAATAAATTCATTTACTGGAATTTTCTCATTGCTGTAGCTAAATTGTTACCAGTAAATTCAGACTGTAGACTTGAAAGCCAAAGGATATAAAGAAAATTCTCTCAAAGTGTAACACTCAGAGGAGTATGTTGTTCTTCAAATGAATGTATTTGAACTACGAAAAAATACTCTTTTTTTTTTCCTGAATTTTTACCTATATGTAATCAAATATGACGTACATTAGTTCCAAGCAGTGATTGGATAATAGTGAAATACTGAAACAATACCTTATTTATGCTCAGCTATTTTATGTACATACAGTTGTGATTTGCTTTGGGTTTACATTTCTTGACAATAAGCAAAGCAAGATCATGAATGTTTCCACTTCACAGTCTTAGTATCAGTAATATACTACTTAAACATTACATTTATATTATAAAAGTGAAAGCTGAATACCAGAAAGTGCATGTAGTTTAATCAGAAATTTAGAAATAGTGAACTTGGCTTATAGTCAGGAAAATACTTTTTAGTATTTTTGCGTATTTGTTATTATTTTCTTTGACAATACAGTTGTGTTGACCAAAGATAAGGTACATTGTTAGCCTTTCCAAATTTCTGAAAGGAGATGTTTCAGCCTTTATTATTCAGGCATCAGGTTATGAGATCTCCCATTATTTTGAAAACTTTTCTGATGAGGGACTGTGGTATAGTATTAGCTGGATACGGATACCAAATCTAGGTTTGAGATCCAAATAGCCAGTGTTTTGGCACCTTAACCTGGCAATGAGATGGCCTGTTAGGAAACAGCGTGTTATTATAGCGACTGTGAAGAAAATCAGAGGTTTCACAATAAATTTGTGCATCTACAAAAAAGTGAAACCTCAGGCTCTTTTAATGGCACACAGCCATTTGAATATCTTCAGCTGCAGTTAACAGGAATCAAAAGTTTGCCTTTTCTCAGGGTTAAACTCTCATACTGTTTCTGTTAAATTTTATGTTAAACTGAGCTATTTAAAAAAAACAAGTATGGAACTGGAGATGTACTGTAAATGTCTTAATTCTTAGCTGGTTCTTCCAGTAGATTTTAATTTTGCTGATGTGTATCAGTCTGATAGATATCTGTTTGTTTGCCTTGATGTTTTAAGCCATCTTCTACCTTAAGTCTGTTTGTAGTCTGTTAATTAGTTAAATATTAAATACAGCAGTTTTAATTGACTTGATTTTGTAGAAAAGCTGTGCAACCCTGATTACTTAGTGCATTTACTTGGGATAGCTTTAATACAATCACAGTCAAGTATTTTGTAGTATGACCGTGATGTACTCAGCAGAATCTGGAAGGGAGTGATGTGGTGTCAAAATAGTACAGAAGGAGAGAGGATATTTTTAACAGAAAATATCAACTCCACTTTCCATGGGATAATAAAGCATTTATTACATGAACTAATGTTTACATTCTGAATCTTACATATTTTTAAGTCCAACCTGTAATGTGATGGTCGCAACTGACTATTGAGCCTTTGATTTTAAAAGTAGAGTCCAGTTTTCTTTTGATTTCAGCTAGAGCATAAAACATATTTCTCAGATAAATTTGATAACTTGTAATTTTAGTGGTAGGCTGCCAAGCCATTTTTGTTCATCAAAATAGAAAAAAAATATCGTACATCACCTGTTGCAGAAAGTGCCTTTTGATTAGTCAGGATGATCTTGTTCTTCCAAAATACTGAATTTATGTCAAGATGCACTTCCCAATCACTTGTGTTAAACAGCAAGTAGCTCTTTAAAAAAAAAAAAATTGTACCATAGTATGACAATAGAAACAATTTTAAATTTTAATACTGGAAAAATCACAAGAAGTTGGTTCTCTAGCACTTCCTGATAGGAAGTGGTTCTTTCTTTACAGAAATGGGTTCTAGAAATTGCTTAGAGCCTTTAGAAGTTATAGAATAATCCAAAATGAAGAACGCCCCAATGGCAAGGGAAAAAGGTGATCAACAGAGATAAAAGATGTCGATGATCCAGGAGTGACACAGGGAATATTAATGTCCTAGTGATCTCACTGTGAAGGATGGTAACCACAACAGTATTGAACCGAATCAGCAGTTTGTCCAGAAAATCCTTAAAATTATAATGAAAGGAAGAAGACATGATGACACTCGGTGAAAATAATAGGGGAGCATCTGTATTTCAGGAGAGGTACTAGAAGAAGAATGTACCAAATTATGATTAGTGTAAAAGCCAGGAACTGATACTGGATCAAATTACAATGCTACACAGAGTAATCCAGGTTAGATATATCTTACTGTAATGCAGCTTTTGAAAAGCTGGTAGTGCAGGCTCATTTTCCATAGCACCTGTCCTTGCTTGTCTGTGTTGCTGTTAGAACATACCTGCACTTGCAAGGTGACAGACACAAGGAAATATATGTGCACAGGGGTATTTTTAAGGTTTCATCTTTAGCCTATCAGTATTTTTAATATGATCGGCCAAGACATTTCAGCTTGCATTTTATAGGTTTTAGATTATTCTTCCCCTTTTCCGTCTCTTATTCTTGCAGTAAGAAATGTTAAATATTCCATTTTCATTCATTCACCTCAAAGTTGTGTTCCTTCAAAGTTGCTTTAATACTTGTTAAGAAAGGTTAATAGTTCATGGCAAGTGATTTTCTTTCTTTTTTTTCTTTTTAAGCCAGTCAGTGTTTGTATCAGTTTGAATGCGAACCTGGGATGGGTAGCCATGTAGATCTTCAACAGTAATCTTGGCTAAAATAAATGAGAGATAGACAATCTGTCTTTTGAAGTAAGAAGTAAGACTTCTGTTGAGCAAGTTATTACTGTGATACTTACAGAAGTAAGACTTCTATTGAGTCTTACTTGGGATGTGATGGAAATTACACATTTTGGTTTAGCTGGACATTTTCTTGGTGATTCTTTTATGTCAAATGTCAGACTGCTTAGGTATTACTTCTGAATCCGCTAAGATGTTTTTGCAACCCCTTTTTGTCTCCCACAATTATTGAACAATGACAGCTTTGGAGGCCCAGTAACACAAGAGGGTAGTGGTTCCAGTAGCTCCCTGTTGTCTTCCAAATTTCCTTTATACCCACAGGAAAGCAAGCTGTATCCTTGCCTAGGATGATTAGTAGTTGTTTTGGATTGTACTTCGACAGAATACATTTGATAAGAATAACTTGAATGGCATGTTGACGGGGAGCCTTAATAAAGTTTGTGATGGTGGTTCATTAATGAAATCTCTTATTTTAAAAAAATAGATTTTAGTCAATGGTATATATTGTCAAGTGAAAAATTTGCAACCTCTAAATTCTAGAAATGGACTTTAATAATCATAATTCACCAGGCAGTAATTTGATGTAGCACATGTAAAAGTAACATGCCTTAGTCTCATTTTTCAATGGACTTTTGTACTTGATAACTTCTGTAATTTTTTTATTTTTTTTTTTTTAGGTGAAAGAAGTTGGCATCTTACTATTAGGCATATGTAATTCCTTTTGGATTGTAGCTGTGATAGAGGGTTTTTTATTAGTGTAGAAATTAAACATGTATCAAAGACATGCTTTTAATGCCTTTTAAGTTACTGCAAGCATTTCAACATAGCACAAGGATGAAATAGGTATAGTGGTTTAAGTCATAGGAAGAATAAAAGTGCTGCAACTGGTTTTAACACTTTATTGCAAACATTATTATATTGTGTTGAAGGGAAAGTTGCAGAAGTCACTCTCAAATGCCTTTAAATAGGAAAGTTTTCCATTGCTGTTTTTCAATGTTATTTGAATAGCTTTTAGGTGGCCAATTTGCTTTATTTGTACTACAGCCAAAATATTCTGTTAGGCTGCACACCACCCAAACTTGGAAGCTGGTGTTGCCACCAAAAGCAGGGTTGCTCTTTTTTGTGTGTGTGTGGGGGCTGTGGTGTTTGTGCAGCTGCACAGTGAACCGGATAGGAAAAGTAATCTGTCTTGAAAATAATCTCTTTTTTTCTTATTCTAGGCTGATTTTCATCAGAATCTAGCTGTACAGCTGCACAGTGAACAGATCAGCAAACAAATGTGCTGGTATACAATGGGAATGAATGAAGCAGTAGGGGAGGGCAGAATCACTGCTTTAAGTGCAACATTGTTTTAAAATATTTGTTGAACTTCAGCCTTAGTTCCAAAAAAAATTTTTATTACTCTCAGTAGAAAAATACTAAAATGCAGGTATAACTGATGCAGATGTTTCATTTTTATAAGCACTGGTATCTTACTAGCACCTAATTGAACCGTAGAATATTGGCATAAAATCAAACCAGCACAGTTATACATTTTGTACATTGATAGATGTTTTATGGACTTCATACAGTTGATGTATGAAAAACTGAAAATTAGTTATTAGTAAGCAGAACTATTACTTACAAAACTTACAACTGTTTTGATGTTTTTATATTCTTTTGAGCTCGAAGAAGGATGCTGTACTCAGCAATTTCTTACAAATAACTGCCCTTTTGAAGAAAACTATACAATTTTATTTTTCCATTCAAAATAAAATAAATGTCCCCTTCTGGATAACTGAGCTAATAGATTGCTACTGTATTAGTTTAGGATCATTTTACAGTATGCTTGGCATTTGGCATTTCAAATACTTCACATTTAAAATTTTTAAAAAGTTTTCATGGCGTGTTCAGTTCTGCATAAACACTTTCTGTAGTATTTAAGTCTTATCTGGTATTAACTTAGCAAATATGACTTGGATCAGTTGGTTAATGATCTGTTCTTACAAGGTGCTCATACTACTGGCCTGTAGATTTTCAAATGAATGAGTTTTACTTAAGTCCAGAAACCTGTTTTCACTGAAATGGAGGAGGGAAGAAAATACAGGAGATGGGTGAAAACTAAAGTTAGAAATTGTCATTTGTAAATTTTTGCATCTGTAGCATATTTTTGTGTTTATATATCCAGAAGCTAATATCAGCTTAAGACTGATAAAAAGAGATGATTATTTAATTAAATGTTTTTATGGCTTTCCTAAACTGTTTTTCAGTAACAGCAATATAGTAAATTAACAATATAGGGAGAAAAAAATCTTAAAACTCTGTGCCTGAGTAATACGACTTCATATTCTGACATTTGTTAAAAACTTTAAATTTAGGAAATAAAGAGTAAGTTCATTAGATTTTCAGATTGCAGTCTTTTTAAAAAATGAATATTAGTATGAAATGTTGCATAGTTGCTGGAGTGGGAGTGGTGGAGGGCCACAGACATGTCCTCTGCACATACAGTGGAGTAAGTATCTGCAATATAAGAAAGAATTTAAATTTTCAGGAATTATTAGAAGAACTGTCTTTATGCAGTCATTAGTTTTATTTCCAGAAATATTTCTCTTCTTAAAAAAGAAAGACATTTACCATAGGACTGTTACTCTGAGCAGTTCTTAAACGAATGACATAGCTTAACTTCTCAGTGCTGAACAGAGAGAGTGTCTGTGTTGGGCAAGAATATTGCTTTGTCTTTTGAACACCTTTTGTTTTTTCAGTTCTCTCTTAGCTGAAACGTGTGTTTGGTATTTTTGCTTGGTGTGAAACTTCTGGTTGCCTATGAAGTCTTGCTAAGGCACTTTACCCTTTGTGGCATTCAAGCTGAGTAGTTACTTAGAGGAGACAAAGATATTTTTCGAAGATCTGTTGTACAAGTAGAAAAATGGGCAGAATGTTCTTCAGAGAAAAAAAAAAAAGTTGAACAAAAAGGAATAGAAGCTAAAATATTTTGAAAAGGAGCATGGGAAGGGAAGAAATTCAGTGTGTTTATGTTAAAAGTATTTCAGGTTATTAAAATTGTTGGGAGCAGACAAGAAAAAGGATGTGGGTGGGGAGAAAGTTGGATGCTTGAATTATTCTAGTTGGTTTTATATGTCAACAAAAAATGTGTAGCAGGTGGGGTGCAAATACTAAAAGAATAGATGTGACTTCCAATTGATTTTGAATTTTGGAAGACCACATCGTTTAAGTCAAAGTTTGTTGTCCTAAGTAAACTGTCCAACTAGTTTTCTAGTTTCAGTGACGTAATTGTTTATAAATAAACAAAAATGGCCCCCCAGAACATGTTCATATTCCAGGTTTTAAATGGAAGTCTTCCCAAAGATAAAGTGCTATAGAAGAAGAATAGTTTAAATAGTATACACTGTGGAGAAGTTTCAGGAATCCAAGGGAAATTTAATTTAAAAGGCTGTAAAAAACTACCAACTTTCATCAGAGATGCATTTAGTTTAATAGGTGAAACACCGTAGGCAGACAGTATAAGATTAGCATAGACATACTGTGAGTTTTCCCTGCAGAAACAATAACTCATTGCTTGCGTACTGCTCAGGTTCTTTGACCTCAAGCATCTGATTAAAAAACTTTGTATATGGATATGCAATCAGTACTGCATTGAGTAGAAATTATTTGCTTGCATTGGGGAATGGAGAGGAGGTACATTTGGCAGCACTGTGTGCAATTTCTGCAATGTTGGTTGATGTGACGGAACTGTTTGTCTTATCTGCTCTAAACTTACATGTTTGATCTAACTTTGCAGCTTGACTTAGAGTGAGTTTGTCTCAATGCCAGAGTCTATCCTGAGAGACTCATCTTGTTCTTTGCACTTCAACAAAATGTAGTAGGTGCTGTTATCTCCAGCTCTGACCTAGAGGTGCTATAGTTTCTTACCCAACACGGAGCAAGATGTTTTCCCTCCTGTCTCTGCCTGTTCAGTGCCCGACTGTCACTGAGCTATGGAGGGAAGGCAGCAGGGAATCAAATGAGTGAGTAAAATAAGGCAAAAGCTGACAGCTATAATAGGCTGACAGAATCTTTTTCGACTTGGATGTAGCCTTGTCTTCAAGATGTCCTTGTGTATTCTTTTGAAGGTATTTGAGCATCCTAGATTGAGATGAGCTCTACATAATTCTGTGATGCTGAAATGTGTAGAATTTGGACTTGAGCTTTACAATATTCTACACATACAAATACTGCCTGACAGTATTAAAGATAATAGCTATTTACAATCACTTAGAGATTAATGAAGCTTGTTTGAAAAGCAACAAATAGATAATTTTTAATAGTTTTTTTTGTTGAGACTTTTTATTAGCTACATCTGTTTTGTAAGCATCTTTGTTCTGTGACAAGATACAGAATATTATTATAGAAGATGTAAAATATTGTGCTGGGGTATTACTGCTTTAATTGAAAATAGTGAGACATCTAATACATTTTCAAATTGGTCTGATAATGCTCAGCTCTTACATTTAATCAGTGGATCATGATCATAGGATATAAATTATTTCAACCACTCAATGGAGAAAAGGTACCATTCAAAGCTAAACACCACAATTAGGGATGCATGATTAAAGTTTCAAAGTAATGTATTAATAGTATTGTATGAGATAGTCACATGAAAAAGATCATGAGGTTGTGAAAAGGATTACGATCATGCTTTAGTCACGAATTTCCTGGTAAAGATATTCTAGTCTGTTATGTGGCAAAAAGGAGGGTGAAAAAGTGTCTTGCCTACAAAAGCAGTATCCTTTAAGTTAACTGAATTTTACTTAAACTTGAGCTGCTTTTTTCAGTACAGAGAAAATGAAGTTAAAGACACTGAACAATTTGCTAGAGCATTACAATTACTGCATGTGCTTACATGTTCCTGCTGTCTTCCATGCAAGCATATGTAAGTTCAACTTTTCCTAGGACTTTCATTTGTCTTGCACGTACCTTAACTGCTTATTCCAGATCCTGAACCTTCTCTTCACATTAAGTAACATTCAAAATTGTAAATCCTCAGTTGATGAAAGTCAGCATATTCCTATAGAAATGTAGAGCTCTGCTGATCTGTCACCAGCCATAGTCCTGATCCAGTACCTTTACTTAACTGCCAGAATGTTTCTACTTCCTGAAATGATGTAAGTTACAGAACCCATATTCTCAGCCAGTGTGAGAAGGAGTAAATGTTCTTTATTTAAGGTTATGGAATGAGTTTTCAGGCAATCATAGTCTGAGGGTTGACTCAGTCCAGTGACTCTTTGATAAAGATTTGCAACCTGTTTATTTCAGCTCCACCTGGAACAGCTCTTAACTTACCTGTTTCCACAGTGAAGACTGGAAGAAGCTTATGGAAGGTGTTTTGAGATGCTTTTAACAAGAAAAAGGTTTTCCCCAGTATTCTGTGTTAACTTGTTTATTTGCTACAGAAAGTCATTAAAAGGTAGCACTTTTCAAGTGCTTAAGTGCATCAAAATAATATTTTAGGAAACTAAAATAGATATAAATGATTGTGATTTGCTGCAAAGCACTTTTCTGAATGATTTTGTGAAGCATGTTTTAGTTAGCACCTGGGGTGGGCTTGAGAAAGATAAATAAATTTGCCATTTTTTATTTGAAGTCAGTAGCATTTTAGGATGTATTGACCAGCTGACTTGCAGCTTTGTGAATATAGGGTCAGTTGCAGTTCTAGTCAAGATGAACATAAGGAACAAAAAGACTTTTCAGTGTAAGGAAAGATGAAAGCATACTCAACTTGTTTTCCTGTTACTTTATATCCTTGCATTTGCTGCAACATTTTGGTAGCATCTGAGAATGCAGAAAGCAGAGTGGGTGGAGCTCTGTCCTTACACTTTCTCTCAGCTCTCATTTACTTCTCAGTCATATTCTAAATCTAGTTCTGTACTTGTTTCCTTTGTATATTTTAGTCAATTCTGTTAAACTGTTCAAATGTCAATTGTGCTTTTTTTGTGTTTTTTGTGGGGTTTTTTTTGTTTTGTTTTGTTGCCTGCTCGTTTGCTGATAGGCGTGCTTGATAAGTAATTACTTAGTATCTATCGAACTGTTGTAAATGTTACACATTTTATTTGGTTTAGTACCAAGCAGAACAAATTAAGTCTTTCAGGAAAATACTTACAGTGTTTTACTGATTTAAAGAAAAAAACCAAACAAAACAAACATGCATTTTAGAGGTTATTCTCTACTCAAAATTCTACTCAAAGTTTCTAGAAAATAGAAGTCATAAAGTACAGTTCTTGGCTTATATTTAGCTTTCTAGTTTGATACCATTTTGTAATTTTTTTCTTCTTAAAGGTTTCTCTTATAATAATTATTCTGGTTTTTTATGTAGTTTTGCTAGCAGATATAAACAAAATAATGATGTTCTATTTTGTAAAATAGTGAATTGTTTTCAACTCTGAACACAAGATAGACTTCTGCAGTGTCCTCATTACCTAATGTTGAATAGTAAGTTTATTACATTTACTACTAAATTGAAACCCACATTTTCTAGATAGTACCGATTTTCTGAAATTATATCGTCTACTTTGAGCTAGACTGTGTCAGCATTAACAGTATTTTTTTTGTTGTATAGACATTTTTCTGTATAACCTTATTTTTAAATTAAGAGCCACATACATCTTTGACATGAACATCTAAGTAAAATCTTCGACATAAACTCATCTGAGTAAAAGGTATTAAAAATACAAACATTGAAGCAATACATTGAAATTGATTAATGACAACTTATAATTACCAATGAAAATAGGGAATTATGCAGTGTGTGGAGGTACTTTAGCAGCACATAAGAGGACAAACAATTTGTGGGTTTTCAACTATGTTATCTACCTGTCATCCCCAGAAAAAGAAAAATACGATATTGTTGGGTTTAAATTATTTTTCTTCTTTTGCAACTTTTGTTTTAACAAGATTTTCAGTATTACAGGTTATTATAAGCATAGATAATATACAAATAAATATACCCAAAAATATTCTATTATGACTGACTGTAAATGCTGATATTTTCCTTGTAACTGGCCGTTGTATGGTATATAGGACTGCCTAAAATACACAGAGCCTACCTTGGTGTTGGGTAAGAAAAGTATATTAATACAATTTCTGCAGTAAAGATACTGCAGTTGTTATTCTCTTAATGCCAATATATAAAAACATTGTTGGCCATTCGGTTGATAGAAATAGCTGGCAGACTGATGCTCAGATAGTACAAATGTTGAGATTGCTTTTACACCTAAGTGCTTCCCCTTGTGTTTCTTGTAGGAAACAGAGATGAAGGTACACATGCACACAAAATTTTGCATCATTTGTTTGCTGACATTTATCTTTCATCAGTGCAATCATTGTCATGAAGATGGGCACGACCATGGTCCTAAAGAGAAACATGTACACAACCATAGTGACTATCAGATCTCAAATGCATCCTACTTACAGAATGGAGGAACAGAATCTATGCCAAGTAAATTTTCAATGTTGGAAGCTGAAAATGAACAGAAATACTACATTGAAAAGATCTTTGATCGTTATGGTGAAAATGGAAGATTGTCTTTTTTTGGCCTGGAAAAACTGTTAATAAGCCTCGGTTTAGGAGAGGTAAAAATAGTGATGATAAATCATGATGATATTGGCCATGATCATGTGTCTCACTTATATGCTTTAGAAGTACAGGAAGGAAAGCATTCTCACTCTCGGAACCATCCTGATAGCCACGCAGATCCAGAAAACCAAACCGTGATTGGTGTGGCTGCAAAGAGAAATCATAAATGTGACCCTGAGAGAGACATAGTAGTGCCATCAGTAAAAGAGGATGGCAAACACATTCATGACCAGAGTCGCCATCACCATCATCACCACCCTCGTCTACATCATCATGACCGTAATACTACACATCATTCTCATAATGATTCGCTTAGTCGTAGTGAACATGGAGAACAGAACCATGAACCTTCAACAGAGACAAACACAACTCAGGATCAGCCAGAAAGAAAACAAAGGAAACAGAGGAAGAAACAGAAGAAGATCAGTGAAACTTCAGGAGATGCCACACGGGATTATGCCCCAGATCATGATCCAGGCAATCAGTACGAGCACAATCGTGTTCATAAACACGATCAAGTACATGATGCATCTCACTTGCATGTACACCATCATGAACACCGTAGTGATCGTTCTACTAGTCATGCACATGGACACCAAGATTCCAATTTAGGTAATGAGGACGGACACCACCATAAGCAGATTAGTGTAAGAAAACATGCCCTTTTTTCAACACACAGTCATAAGGATCATAATGAAGAGGATCGTGATCGTGAAGAGGTGAGTGTGAAGTGGAGAACTAATAAGTTGACTTTCACTGTTTACATTTTTTTTACATAGCAATTCAAGGTGCTTACCCACAAATAACACAGAACCATCTTTGCGACTGTTGTGTAATACAGGTAACAAAGTGAAAACACAGAGGGCACTGCCACAGTTTTGAGTTTGCTTTTTGGGTTTCATTTCTGTCTGCTCATCGCCCATCTTTTTTTCAGAGGTCTAGCTTCTTGACTATTTGTCTGTATAAAAGACATCCTTAAAGCTTTCTGAGATGCCCTGCTCACAGGTGGGATTTTTTTCCTTCCAGTATCCTTGAATTCTTCCCACGTGCACCCCCTTTTTGGACGTCTTTCTGGATCTAAGATCGTTAACATTTTTTGAAACTACACAGAAACTCTTTCCTAAAAGAAACACTGCATCTTTTCATTACACTTCTAAGAGATTGTGAAGGAATGTAGTTGTAGCTTCTATAGCACTGTGCTAGGTGTGAGCATTTCCATTTAACATCCATTATTTTTGCCACGGCCATAAATACGCTTTCTCTTCTGCCTCAACATTTAACTACAGAAGCAGAACATTTTGACATCATGGTTTTAAACTAGAAGTCAGGATAGTCAAAGAAGGAGCGAGTGCTGAGTTTGAGGTTTTAAACTGAATTTAAAAGTGAAAATCCAAACACAGAAGGTTGTTAGGTAAAGTGTTAGAAAACCTGTTTTGGATTTATGTTCTTCCACTCCTTCCTTTCCTGTTTGTCTTTCTTCATTGCTTGTACTGCGTAATGGTAAAGAATACAGAAACTCATTTTCATTTACATTTACCCAAATTACATAGGTATTTGGAGACTTAAGTTTGTAGTGCAGATGTTTTTACTGTTTCTTTCCCCTCATAAGCCATTTAGATCAGCTTAGAGATGTTTTTGCACTGGTGTGTTGTTGCGGACCAGAGTTTGTACTTTATGTTCTCAAATCAATGCAAATTTTCTGTAACTTTTGTTTTTAATAAAATATTTGCTTTCATATTTAATTTTTTGTACAATTTGTTTGCAGTGCTTAAATGTTACCCAGCTCCTACGGTACTATGGCCTGGAAACCAGCACTCCAATATCTCCTGAATTGTTCATATACATCTGTCCCGCTTTGCTATACCAGATTGAGAGAAGGCTTTGTATTGTACATTATGATGAGCTTGAAGATTTTATGAAAAGTAAAAATGCATCAACTGAGAATAAAGATAAAACAGGTGCATCAGGTAGGTGTGTAATATCTAAAGCCTTCAAAATAATTTTCCATTGTAAATATTAAGTTCAAAGTTTGAAATGTTATACAACTCAGTGTTTACAGTAAAGGAATGGTTGAAATTTAATATTTATTAGAAAAAGTTTGAGAAAGCACACTCCCAAGTCAGAAGACATAGGATAGTTTGGTGGTATAGTAACTTCTCCTAAGTAACCATGGCTCATGGTGGTGTACCTTTCTTGTACCTTTTCATCTTTTTTCATTATTTTCACTTTTTATGTTATATTTGCTTATTTTTATTTCTTTTTTTTTATCTTCTATCATTGGGCCTATGGCCCAGGCATTTGGTCTGGATTCTTCCCACATACTTTTAGACAGTGGACTCTTTTGTAGCAAGAACATAGGCAAGGTACAGAATCTTTGGAGACAGAAGGACATCTAGGGATGAGTAAGTCTGCCCAAATAATCTAAACAGATTATTTTCATCATATAAAATATGTTACGTTGTTTTCATTTAGTGTGATCGAACCAGTCCTTATCTATATCTCAAAGTTGAAAAGTTGCAGTGTTACATTGTCACAATTTTTCTTAATAACTTTGACCTGGATCTATTAATTCAGGAATAGAGAACAGCATCTACATAACAGTTCATTCACTGGAAAATACGAGTTCGAGTGTTCCCAGTTTTATTAACAGTGATGCAAATTTGTAGAATTGACGTCCAGAATTTTTGGTAAACTTACGAAATATAAAGACTTAAGCAAGATACAAGAGCATTTAAATTACCATGTCTGACAACACTTTTTTGACTTAAAATGTCAGTTATTCCAGAATACTCCTATCAGAAGTATTCAGTCAAAATCCTGTGTTGGAAGGGTTTTGGGTTTTTTTGGGGGGAGGAGGAGGAGGGTGTGCCTTGAATAAAAATCTGTAGACTTTTTTTTGTCTTTTTAACCGTAGTTCTAAGAGAAAAATATGTTTACTTTTATGAAAGCAAATATTCTAAGGGCAGCTTCCATTGTTGTGATTTCATATCTCAATGTATTTTTAAAATACATATTTTCTACTGCTATGAATTGCAGTGGAACTGTTGACAGAGGTTTAACAGTGGCAAAATACTAAAAAATCTTGTTTTGAAAATAAAGTAATTGCTAATTGTGAATTTTGATTAGTACATAGGTGCTTATTAGCATCTTTGGAAATAAAGCTTGAAGTATCACAGAATACTACATTCTCATAGATATTACCATTGGAAAGAATGCATTGTCTTTCATAATTTCATCAATGAAATAATGAAATTAATAATTTCATTATTAAAATAATTAACTTATACAGAAATCTCCTGTAGTGACAGCAACTATCTTGTTAAGTGTTCAAAGACTGCTGTAAATTGAATCTACTCTGGGTTTTATAGGACAGCAGATTGATATGTTGACTAGTCTCATTGTAGTAACAGCTGACCCTGTCTTATTACCAAGAGGATTTTCTACCAATTAAAACTTTTAAAACCATGCAAAAAACTGACATGTCGCACATGCTTTGAACTAGTTTAATTAGAAAGTTTATAAAGACAAGTGCTTCTTTTTGAAAGAATGCAGTTTCTTCCTCTGTGATGAGTAAGGGAGTTGGTGAATAACTCAGCTTGAAGAGACATTTTGGACAGTTAGTAAAGCTTATTGTGAATATTTAACCTGTTTTATGACATCTCATATCTTGAATATAACACATTTGCCAGGTAATTTTAAAAACCGAGGTTTTAAGATACTGATTTGGCTTCGAAAACAAACAGTAATCTGTAAAACAGGTCAGCTTGACTAGATAACTCACTCTGAACAATTTCCTGTATACTGTTATATGTATTGTTGTATTAACTATGGTGAGGTTTCTAATAATATTTTTCCCTTAAGTAAGGAAGTGAATCACAAACAAATCTTAACTGAAACATGGGGATTGTGGCAAATCATAGAATCATAGAGTGGAAGGGGTTGGAAGGGACCTTTAGAGATCATCTAGTCCACCCCCCCTGCCAGAAGCAGGTTCACCTAAATCAGGTCGCATAGGAACATGTCCAGGCAGCTCTTCAAGACCTCCAAGGAAGGAGACTCCACAACCCCTCCGGGCAGCCTGTGCCACTGCTCCGTCACTCTCACAGTAAAATAGTTTTTTTCTTATGTTTAAGTGGAACGTTCTGTGTTCCAGCTTCATCCCATTACCCCTTGTCCTGTTGCTATCTACTATAGAAAAAAGGGATGTCCCAACCTCCTGATACCCACCCTTTAGATATTAGTAAATGTTAATAAGATCTCCCCTCAGTCTCCTCTTCTCCAGACTAAGCAGCCCCAGTTCACGCAGCCTTTCCTCATATGAAAGATGTTCCATTCCCCTGATCATCTTTGGTGGCCCTGCGCTGGACTCTCTCCAGCACTTCCCTGTCCTTCTTGAGCTGAGGAGCCCAGAACTGGACACAGTACTCCAGATGAGGCCTCACCAGGGCAGAGTAGAAGGGGACAAGAACCTACTTTGACCTGCTGGCCATACTCTTCTTGATGCGTCCCAGGATGCCATTGGTCAGTCCCCAGTCTGTACTGGTGCAGGGGATTGTTCCTTCCAAGATGTCAGTTATAGAGAAACTTAACTTGCTGTTTGTAGGAATCTAGTAAACTGAAAATGTGTGCTTACCCGAGCTAACATAAGCATTTTTAGATAGAAATGTTTGCCAAAGTTAGGAGGATGCAGACATTTCTAAACACCAGCTTTCTTTGATTTTCCTTAATTTAATTAAAAGCTTGCAAAAATCCCTTAATAGACCAATGCTGCCTCTATTCATTGATACTAACCTGTAAGGTTTCCATTAGTTCTGAAAGTGCAGTTTTCTAAAGCAAAGTAATTCAATTAACTGATGTAGCGTTTTCTTCCTGTAATTTACACAGTTCTGTAACATCCTCTAACTATGGAAAGAGATGGCGTTGTTATCATTGAGGGCTCCTAAACCACTTAAAAGGAAACATATGCTTTACTTTGAATCAAGCTAGTAAAAGTGGTACTAGTAAACAGAGCATTTTTTTTAAAGATGGACATCAGTTAGAGTTGTTGATTAAAGATTTTTCAGATCAGATATATATTATAAATCTACCTGTGCAGACATCACAATTCCCTAGAGCTTACCGTTACTTGAACCCAAGAAGGCCTTTCTTTAGTGGAGCCTTCCTGTTAGCTTGTTTTCTTGTTAAAGCTCGCAGATAGCTAACTGTTGTCAGTCTTCCAAGGAGTCTACCTTACTACCCTGTGAGTCTGTTTTAAGTTACAGATGTCTCTCCAACTCCGAGCAGCTGTCTTTTGTTTGCTACCTGCTGTTTGAACAGAGATCCCTTACTGAAGAAATCATCAGCTCTCATGTTTTTTTCCACAGAGATATTTTAAAAGCCAGTGCATAACAACTTCACCTCAGTGACCATGCTTTATACAGTATTACTAGGGGAGTTATACACCAAGTTAGTTTGTAACTTAAGTGCTTTTGCAGTGTTCACAATATTGCATATTAGTTCCACTTCTGTAATATTTTAGTGTTTTGTGTCAGAATTTTTTTCATTAGTCTGTCTTAGTAGTCTTTGGGGAGCGTTCATACATGTATGTAACCGTGGAGTCATGCATAACTTGAGTGTATTTTTTTTAATCTTTGACTTGACAGCAACCTTTTGCTGATAATTTTGACTCCAGGTCATTTTTTAAGGGCTTAAACACACACAGAAGGTGACAGCCATGATCTGGAAATGCACAGTCTCCATTTTATTCTCATGTGCCTGATCTTAATCATGGTGCTGAGTTTAGATGCTGTATCATTCATAAGAGAATGTAAACCCTTCAGAGATGACTTTGCCAAATCTGTGCTATGATTTATGAAACTTAAGCCAGTTTGAATAACCTTGTTTCCATTTTTCTCCATGTAAGTCATCTAACCTGGCACTTAACGTTGCAATGGCTGTGTCCAGATTGGAGATACAATATCCTGCCAAATGGCTGTGTAATTTTTATTTGGAGAACTTGTGTGTCCATGCATGATTCAGTGTTGAATTACAAGTCCATGTATGCCTTTTCTTTCAGCAGAGCCTGTTAATCCAGAGTCCATGATCAAAGTGCTCTGTGGATGAATCAAGGCTGCGTAGTGGCAGCATTTTGGTCAGCAGGATCCTCTAGACTTACTTTTGTATTGCCATTTTCCAGCCTGCAGTTTTTAGTTCCTCACCTGATGTCAGTCTTTGCCTCTTCACCACCTTTCTCTTTTCCTCTCAGTATTGATGTGTATTTCAGTGTATGCAGCATACTTTCTAAAGCTTTTTCCAATCAGTTTCTCTTAGTGGATGTGCTCTTTTACCCTTTGCATTTGAGTTGGACTACTTCCTTTACTGCACTGTTGTGTAATGACAACTATGGACTTTATGAGTATCCCAAAATAAATTTTTTAAACAGCATATATTGTAGGTTTTGGGTTTGAGCCAGACCAGGCCTGCAGCAGCTAGAGTTCTAGAAACCTTACCAAATCTCCTCTGTAGTACTTTTGGTATAGATGGAATGCTTGGAACATTTGATTTGCTAAATTACAAAATTTGTTAAGCAGCTACAACATATTTATTCCACTTCTCTTCCCTCTACCCCTCCCATTTCCCAGGATGCTTTCTCCCACTTGGTCAAAAATGGGTGGACTTTCATAGATGTAAGAAAAGTCAGCAAAATATGGAAGCGCCAAGGATTTTAAATCAGAAGCTGTTAACTTTCATTAAAGTTGGCCAACTGTGTAGACATATTTGATTAATAAAAGTAGGAAAAAATGGAAAAAAAATAGAAGCATTTAAGCTAAAATTTAAAATACGATAAAAAAAAAGTTCAGATTGTGGAAATCATGTTCATGGAAGATGTTGATCTTTGTAAAACAGGAGCACCAACTATTCCTGGCTTTGGGACTGTGAACCTTTTGAATGATGTTGTTGGAATTAAACAGTTTTTACTTACTGTTCTTTGACATTTTATGACTGGGGGAAAAAACAAGAGAAGTGGTAGAGAAGCAGTGAGAAAAAACCAAAACTGAGCGGTTCTTAGCCTTACTAATGACTTAAAATTATTTTCCTTCTACTTTTTCATTGGGTAAAATACTGACTGCAAGGGACATGTTTCTTTGCTTACAGTATCTGGGTTTTGTGTAATTCGTTCTTTTCCATATCATATAGAAATTTGTACCTTTTCCCTAATTAACAGGATTATGTTGTGTACCATATCGCACTATCACTTTGTCTTCTAATGACAACAGTAGAAGTTCCCAGAAAAAAATATATACTATTTTTTGTTGATTGAAAGTTGCTTTTCAAACTGTTACAGTATTTGATTTTAAAGTTCCTCTGTCAAAGGTTCAGTCTTACTTACTTCCATAAATAAACATATATGTTTCAAAGCACTCCTAACAAAGGAGGAGAAATATTGATTCCAGTTAAATTTTGCATCAGAATTGTGCTTAAAAGCAAATGTTAAATATTAATTAGTGCTTATAGAGCCCTAGAAAGTTAAGTAGCAGAAATGGTTTTGTTCCAACAGGAAATGTTCTGCTTTTTGTGTTTCATTAAGGGATACAGAGCTAAGCCTGGAACTTAAAATCAGGAAGGATTGCAGCTAAATCCCTTTAGCTGATTTTTTTCTTCTGTGTTTCACTGTATCATACTGTACCATGAATAAGCCTGTGGATTTTTTGCTGTGGACTTTAGTACAGCCTTCAAATTTTTCAGCACCTTTTGAATGAACAGTCACACAGCTTAGGTTAAGGGAAACTCATCTTCTTAAGAGACAGTTGAAAGTCATTCATCAATCTTAAAAGGTGTTCTGATAACCTTTTTGTATTCTTTTCTTCCCACAGCCTGGTTTTGTGGTATTATCTCTATCACCGTCATTAGCCTGCTTTCCTTGCTAGGTGTGATCTTGGTTCCCATCATTAACCAATGGTGCTTCAAATTTCTTCTAACTTTCTTGGTAGCTCTGGCTGTAGGAACAATGAGTGGAGATGCACTGCTCCATCTGTTGCCACATGTAAGTATTATTTCCATACCTGTTGCTATTAATTAATTGTAACTGAATATAGAATTTACAAAGAACTGCTTGATGCATATCAACAAATAAATGTTCACTGATGTAGATAACAGATTGACTTGACTATGAGCAACATCCTGAAACTACTATTCTGAGCTCAGAGCCATTTCAGTCTTGGTGGCACCAGATCAGGTCATGCTGTGTTGTCATTTTCTCTCCTGATAGTCACATGGAGGCCACAACCACAATCACCACCATGGCCAAGGTCATGTTCATGAACACAAGCGGTCTCATCGACATGCCCACGGACATGGAGTACGGACTGAAGACTTTCTGGAAGAAAATGATCCAGTGCTGAAAGGTCTTGTGGCACTTGGAGGCATTTATGTTTTGTTCATCATTGAGCATTGTATAAGAATGTACAAGCATTACAATAAACAAAAGGTACACACTAGAATTGTATGCTGTTTTAAAATATATTACCTGAAGTTGTTATCTGAGTGTTGAGAAATTGTCCACGTGATGTTGTTTCATTATTCTGTGAACATCAACAAGTGCTGCTAATCTGCATTCTGTTTGAGTTTATGTGAGGAAACCCTTCTCTAAAAGATACTGCTTTTCCTACCAAGGTGATTTGGGAAGATCAGAAAGATAGTTCTACTCTTTGGGAAGAGCAGAAATCTGATGGGAGGGGCTGCATCTTTTCAGACAGATGTATTTGGAGGTAGATTAAGTAAAAGAGATGAAAGCTCTAAGGCACTGTGGGTTTTTTGCAAAAATATGAAAGGCAATATGTAAAAAGAACTGTTAATAGAGCCAGAAAATTTTAAGACAGTTTACAAGAAATCTAACTGCACGCTTAGCTAACGATGCCAGTGTAACAGAGGTGTTCAGTTTTTCCACATGAGAAAACACTAATATTTGCAGACCTCCTGCTTTCTATAAACTGCCCATCAAATTTGAATTTTTAGGCAGGGAGCATGTGTATTCATGATCATAGTGTAAAAAGAGAGTGAATACCTTACTGGGAGTATGAGAGTGGGTAGAAATTCAAGATACCAATGAGCCATATTCTTTCAGGAGTCTATGTGTGTAGATATATATACACACACACACTCTTAACTTAGACCTCCATCATTCAGCTTTCAGGAGAAGATAATTTTGGTGAAACCTAACTGCATCATGGAAAATGAATATGGAAATTTGTTTAATTTCCCTGTTTCCATGTCAGACTTGCTGCCTCAGCTGGGTAGACAGCAGTGGATTCTCTGTGTCGGAGGCAGCATTTTGTAGATCTGATAAAGAAATTAAAGCTGTCACATAGGGCATATCTTCTTTGAGATTAATTATATAAATGAATTCACTTACATTGCTTTGGCAAGTCTGTGATCTTCTGTTATATAGGCTGCAGATAGGAAAGTTACAAGCTTTTTTTCTTAAGGACAAAACAAGGAAGTTATAGGAGTATAAAGAAACATTAAAGTTGACAAAATCAGAGGAGCTGTTCTTGCATGCTTGCTTTCTTGAACAAAGTAAGCAATTTAGTAACTGCATACATGTGTTTCTGGGCTGTTAGAGCAAAGTGAAATATTATTTGGGAGTGAGATTGTGTGGTAGGTAGCTAAGAGTTTCCACTAGGATGGATATCATTGCTGAGCCTTAAAAAGATTAATATTCTTTAGTTGCATACTTCTGTTAGACATATTAAGAGAGATTAACTTAGTCTATTTTGAAGACATTTTTGGACATTTCAGCTTCTTTATTTTCATCGATGTCCTTTTACAAACCAGATATTGCAGAGTAAGCAGAAATGGTGCAAGAAAAAACAGACTGAAGAATCACCAATTGGAAGGAAACTCTCTGATCACAAATTAAATAATAGACCAGATGCTGACTGGCTTCAGCTCAGACCCCTTGCAGGTAGGTATTTATCTTGAGAATTTTCTCTGATCATGAGATTCGAAGTAATAGCATGTAATCTATGGCAGTAGCATGTAACCTCATGTACAGTTTTGCTGCTATTATGCAAATCATTGTTAATAAGACTTAATAGGCTTTCCCTATTAAATCTTTTTTAATTTTATTTTCCTCAGATCTGAGAGCACTCAATAATGTGCCATACAAATAGTTCTCAGACTTCTGAAGCAGTCGGGTTTTGGGTGGTTGTGGTTCTTTGTAGTTTGGGTTTTTTGTTTGTTTTGGGGGTGTGTTTTGGTTAAGCTTTGCTTGACTAGCTCAGACCTGGCTAAAATCAGCTAAAAAACAAACATACACAACCTGAAAAGGGAGATCTCTTTCACTTTGAAGATTTCAGCTTCTGACCCATTATAGTTTGGCTGAGAAGGCTAAATGAAATTAATTTATTTTCGTAAATACAACCAAGTATCCCGAATATTTCTGAAGTATCCAAAGCAACTTTCACATGCTGTTCCTTTGTGACAGACAGTCTGATTGCTCACACAGTGTGTAACCAGGAGTGCCATAGCACCTTTCTTGAAAGGGTAAAGGTAGGGAGGTGCTTCATAACCTTCCCTTCCTGTTGCTTGTGTGGCTGCTGAATTAATTTGTTGATGAAGAATTCCCAGGCTGTATTTATACAAATTTATAATTGTGTTAATGTGTATGATTTGTAGAGGAAGAGTTAGGACTGTAGCCTTCTCCACTGGAACAAGTGAAACAGGAATTTAGGACTTTGGCATAGAACACAGAAAGACTGTTTTCTGTTATATGTTTATTTGAAATGTCTTCATCTTCTTTTAATCAGAAGAATTTTGCTTCTAATAACATGGAGTACATGATGGCAGCTATCCTTTTCTAATGTTGATCCATAAACTTTGTTAGTAGCAAAATTACAGATACAAGCCTGGTTGGGGCTAAAACTTTTGTGTGCTATGTATATAGTGCTGGTGCCTTCTGGTGTAGACTTCTATATGCTGTACATGCAAATTAGTCAGAAAATGGAGCATCAAGAGATTGGGTTTTTGGATGAATGAACAAAGTTACTAGAACGAAGTTACTAGATTGGGATGTGGTAAAATACTACTTTTCACAAAGTGGTGAAATTCTTAGCTCAATGATGCAGTAGTTGCTGGTGATAATTTAAATAAGAATTAATGTGGTGTCTCTCCCCTCTGGCTTTAATGTAGGAGCAGATGACTCAGTTTTATCTGAAGATCGACTCAATGAAACTGAACTAACTGATTTAGATGGCCAGCTGGAATCCCCTCCCAAAAATTTCTTGTCTGTAGAAGAGGACAATAATGTGCACCATTCCAACAATGACGTCTCACATGCTGCTCAAGAGCAGGATCTTCATGATTCAGAGTATGACAGCCATGGAGAAGATAAAATGATAGCTAGAAAACACAGTCACCACTGGCATCACAAACATTCCCATCATTCCCATGGCCACTGTCATTCTGGAAAAGATCTGAAAGACACTGGGATAGCTAATATTGCTTGGATGGTAATTATGGGAGATGGCATTCACAACTTTAGTGATGGCTTAGCAATCGGTAAGTAAAAGCAGAGTATTTCTCAACAGTTTCTTCCTATCTTTAGTAACTTTGGTAACATTTTACTTATCAGTGATTACAGGTAAGGCTTCCAGTTAGCCTCTCTGGTTACTAGTATTGTTTCATTTCCTTCAGAGCAGAAATTAGAAGGCTATCAATTGTAATAGTCTACTCTTAGTTAATATTCTTTGACTATTTCCACAAAGATTACTGTATTGGTAGAAATGACAGTAGCAATCGCTGCCAAATTAAGAGCTACAGATAAACTTCCTCATGATATATGAAGCACATGTAATACACATTTGTTATTTGGATCTTCATGGTTGAATAATAAATAAGTTATTTCAGTCTTATATTAGTAATAATAATACAATTTATTATTTTTAATACATAGAATTATACAGTAATTGTAAGAACTAAATGTACTACAGTGGCTGAAATAATTTTTTTAAAGTACTTCTTTGGATGATTCAATTTTCATTTTAGCAAAGTATTGTTATGGCTTATGGTCAGTATTTCTGTTCAGAGTTATTTCTAGCCAAATATAGAAGAAACTGAGGTACCAAACAGATTTTATTAAATCTATTAAATGAATTTTGATTCACATAAATCTCTTTATGCAATTTGAACTGTAAAACACAGTAACTTCAATATATGTCATACAAGTCAAAGTGATGGTGAGATTATTGAGATGCATACTTTTTAACTAAAGTAGCTGCTAAGAGTACACAGGGTTCTGATCTACTAGCAGAAGGATGGGGAATATGCTACTTATTAGGGTCTGGAGCTAACAATGGAATCCAGTACAGTTTCTCCACTTTGTAAAACAAAAATTCTAAAAAAACTAAACTCCATAAACTTTTTTTTTGCTTTATTTTCGCATTAAACAGGTAAGACATTTAGACACATGTCTTCTCAGACAAAAAGGATCATTATGCTATCTGATGAGAACTTTACTCTATTGAAACTCCATTTGTAAATATTCCTATGTCAAGCCCAAACAGATATATCTCTTTTGGTAAAATGTAGACTTTAGAAAAGCATGTTCATCTTTTTAATATATCAAGTTACGAGGAATCCAGAAGAAAGTTAAATTTCCCCTCTGCTTTCAGATTGTGATTTCTACTTTATTTTGCCTGTTTTCACTGCAGGCTCTTGTGCTTTCCTCTGCTACAGTATAAAAGTTTAGTACTGTTTTTTTGATCTGATAATTAATTAAGGTATGAGCTTAAACTTGATTGAATTATATTAGCTTATTAATGTTACATAAACATTAATAAATAAACAGATGAACATAAAGGAAAATAAAGGGATTATGGGTTAAATATTAGTTTGGATTTCCAACCTGGAAAGATAAATTTGGAGACAGCTAGACTGTTGCTTATGTGCATTCTTATGTGCTGATGTACTTGAGAATTCATAAGAAAAGTACTGTGATTTATTAGCTTGTTGACTTTGTGTCTCTCTTGCTCAGTTGTATTCTCTCAGAATTTGTCTTTCAGATAAACTGAGTAGTAAAGTATGGAGTGGCAATGCACATCCAGGATACTTCCATTGTTTTCAGTTTATATATACACAGGACATAAACAAAGTGAAAAAAAAAAATAGAATGTACATTCTAACAGAAGGTTGTAATCTCTAGAAAGTCTGATGATTAAATTTTCTGACTTGAAAATAATAAAATATCATTTGAAATTCTTTTTGTCTTCTAGGAGCAGCTTTTAGTGCTGGACTGACAGGAGGCATTAGTACATCTATAGCAGTCTTTTGTCATGAGCTTCCCCATGAATTAGGTAACTAATTCTAGAAACTTGATGTTTGCAGTCTCCTAATCTGTAAAAAAAATTATCTGAACCTTGTTGTGATACTCATCCTGATAAGCATAACGTAACGCAGATGCTGCAAAGGTTACCAGAACTTCAGAGAGTAATGGAGCAATACTGCTTCAGAGTACATAAGAAGATTAAAACAAGATTATGTTGGCAGATATCTAGTTGCAGAAGTTCAGTGAAGCATTTTGAAGACATTTTAAAAAATGTCCTTAGGAGCAAATGTGTTACATCTTTTTTACATTTTGGTAATTTGCCATTTTAACCTTCCCCCCCCAACTCCCCCTTATTCCCCCATGTTTTACATTTTCGTGTTCTATCTCTGCATTTTTATACAGAGTTTGACACTGTTCAGCATTGTCTTAGACAAAGTTAAGTACAGGTACATAAGTAAACACAAGTTTATGTAAGTAAAATCCATTGTGGAGATCTTCAGAAGATGCTTTATACCAATTGTTCTGAGTCTAGCAAGTGTGGATGCCTCTTTAGGATAAAGCCTGTAGGCATTGTTGCCAGTACCATCCATTCTTCCCCTCTAATGGAAGCGTTTCTTCTTGGGGTTAGCTAACGATGATGAAACCTGTTGTTATCCTGTGAACCATAAGGCACATTGCATTAAGTTTTAGTGTACCCCAGGACTTAAACAGCAGCCAGAGAAAGAAGTCTTTTTTTTGCCAGTAAAGAGAAATTGTGTTAGATTAAACTATATATGTCTTCACAGCTAGCTTGTTTGTTTGATTAGCTGCTAGGTCTGAATGACCAAAAGTAAGGTAAAGCAAGTACTTAAAAAACCCTTAGAGGTGATGAGTTGAAAGTATTTTATATAGGCAGATACTACGTATAACGTAAGTAATGGGCACAGATGGGAAATAACAGAATAGATGTTTGTGGTTTGACAATGTTGATCGAGTGAAGCTGCTGCAGGATATAAAGGATTGCAATATAAATTAGTGTGCTTATCACTTGTATTCACAAGAGTTCAGTTTGAAGGGAGTAAAATCTTTCTAGCTAGTATAGATCTTTATAGATCATACACATTTATCAGAAATTTTAGCAAGGCTGTCCTGAATACAACCAAAGTTAACCTGGCAGGTCTTTAAACCAGGAAGTTGATTCGGCATGGATGTGAAGTCATTCTTTCCAGATATAAGTCTTCCATTTCCCAGTGTCGGATCTCTCAAATCCTTGGGCACGTTCCGTACGGACTAACGCCTTGTTATCATCCCCTTGAATTTGTAGAATGAAGCATATATAGCTCAGAGGAATTTTCATGGGTATTGGTCAAAACTAACCTCTGGTTTTATGTGGCATGAAGAACTCTGAGGGCGAGTCTGTAAGAACACATGTATTCTCTGTGGGAGGACCAGATCTCGATTCTTCCATTTACCTTTAACCATTAATCACTCTTACCTTTCTGACAGCATGACAAATATATTATAACTATATTAAAATATATTTCAATCAAGAGATTGCTGCATATAAACACAATTCTTAAAGAGCTGTCATATCCTGATGCCCAGTCTTCCTTTCAGCCTCTGTAGCAGCATTTTATTTTGGGAACGTCTTGGATTGGTGAGATGTATATATAGACTAATTCATCTGCTTGCTCTCCCAAAAAGCATTGATACTAAAGCCCTGTGTTCTGTCCCCATTGTAGGTGACTTTGCTGTGCTGCTTAAAGCAGGTATGACAGTGAAGCAAGCTATTGTGTACAACCTGCTGTCAGCCATGATGGCATACGTGGGGATGCTGATTGGCACTGCGGTGGGACAGTACACCAACAACATCACCCTGTGGATCTTTGCCGTCACTGCAGGCATGTTCCTCTACGTGGCACTGGTTGACATGGTAAGATTGTTGTGATTCTGTCATTTTTCTATTCCATGCAGGAATCCTAGGACATGAAATGGCACCTACAACTGAACATTTTTGTTATAACAAATATCTGTAGACAGTAGACGGTTGTTTCAGTTCTATGGCTTTTGAAAAATGTTGCATATACTTTTGAGAGATATAGTGGAGTTTTACAGTTGCTTACCCATTTGGGTTACTGCTACTTGAGGTCTGCCAGTTACTCTTCTTAAAATATAGGAACTGCAGCGAGTTGGGAAAGACACACTTCCCAGTGATAAACTAACAACTTCCCACTAATAAAAATAGGATGATTCTCTCATTTTGTGGATGGGGAACCAGATATTGGAGTTCAATCCAGTATTTAGAATTGTTCTTCACCAAAATTTGTCACATACTTGATTCTGGAAAGCTTAGTCTGAACCTTTAGGATGAGGAGCTCTTGTGGTGATTAGCATGTTTTAAAACTAGCTGGTGGAAAAATGCTGCTGCTGGAAGAAGCTCTAGGTGCGCTAAATTTAGTGTGTGTACAGCGTAGATATATCCAGATACTTCAGGCAGCAATGCCATTGTGCACATGGTGTCAGTCCGTATTCAATCCTGGTTTCTCTACTAAGCTGCTTCAGAAATGTATTAAGTAAATCCATTTTCTCACTTCTTGTCTTTCTCAAGCCTGATAATGATGAGATTGGGCTTTATTTGGGGGGCATTTTGTAAGGCTCTTCCTGCTTTTAATATTCAGAGAAAAAGATGTGTCACTTCCCTGAATTTTAAAAACACATCTCCTATTGATTTAAATTATTAACCAAAAAGACTAGACGTTCCAACCTAGTTAAAGCTTTAATTGATAAGGGTTCAGACAGCTTTTTGTGCAGTGACTCCCTAGGTTTCCATTGCTTCATTCACAAACTACTCTTAGTACAGAAATCTAAAGCAGAGGCAAGCTTCCTCAACAGCTGTTCTTTTTCTCCCTAAATAGACTAAGCAGCCATCTACTTACTATCAGTACATTGCTACTAGGATCACCTGGTATGGCTACATCCTGCTTATATAAAAAACCTGTATTTTGACTGATTTTAACACTGCTTTGAGTGATGTTCCAATAGAGACTTTGTTTAACCTCATGGCATTTCTGTAGAGAGTGTTTTGGAATGAGGACCAGCCTGTTTCAGTTGTGCTTATAATAGAATATTTTACTGTTCTGAAGTATTATAGACCATGCGTTTTCAGTTTTCCAAATTTCTTTAGAGATTTTGTTGCCTTAGTTGTATTAGCCAGTTCTGCTCTCCTACATGCATTTTTGCTGACCATCCTGTTTTCAAACCACATTTTTAGCAACTTCCTCAAAAGTTAATTGGTGCAGGAGTGAAACATGTGCTGTTTGACTCTGACTGGCTGACTTGTTGAAGCAGTCAGGCATCTGTCAGTTACATGAAGCCACAGACAGACATCTAGTTTCAGTGATTCTCATTGAAGCAGCATCACAGCTTTGTCAGATCCCTGTCTATGAGGCTGTCAGATGTCTGCGCTGGTGTGGGATTATTTCCCCAGTGCCAACCAAAGCAGCTGATGTTACTAAGATCCCTCTCCCCTTTGCTGCCATGGTATGGTCAGTAATTGCCAGTTCCTGGCTGTGGCTGCTCAGTCTGTGGTTTCTCAGCCTCAGTGGTATCACTGAAGCATTAATGAAGACTGCTGAAAGCACGAGTTCAGTTTCTGCTGTATTTACTGGTATCAGCAGAAGTTGTCTCGGCTGTTCTGACCTGTGGCAAATTTACCTCTGTAGTTGGTCTTTGTTCCACAGTTTTGGGAATGCCAGCTGTCACTATTTGTAGCTAAGACTTGCACTTCTATTCATCATACTCTCCTTTTTCATGTCCATGACCAGAAACCTTGGACGTAATGGAGTACTGTGCTCTTCCTAGGTTTTGAAACTGATGCCAGAATATTCTTTCACTATTAAGAGCATCTTTAGATTTGGAACAGGAATATTATGTTTCTCTAGATGCTGGCTACAAAACTTGAATTACATGTAGATCTTTTATTCAAGAAACACGAAGGTGAGACTTGGCAGCAGCAATTCTAGCACAATGCTCTAGTTAGGTTTCGTATTACTTGGTGACCACAACTCTGATTTATTAAAAAGAAAGAAATAATTCTGCAACAAGTGTTGCCTGCCAACAGGAGAGCTATATGGCAATATTCAGCACTGTAAAGTCTACGATTGCTTCTTTTAATGACTTAAGGGTACTCTTACATTTGGTGTGGTGCTTGCTGTTAGGCTGCCTGGTCTATTGTGTAGATGATAAACAGTTTTCATACCAGTTCTGGTTTTTGGGTTTTTTTATATTTCAGTAGTCAGTGAGTCAAAGTACTTGTAAACTTTATGTATCTTTTTGAGATACAGTAATGCCAGATGATTAACATATTTGGGTTTTTAGCAGATTTGATGCTCTAATAATTTGTCATTCTCTGTTTTGCTGTATTCAGGTGCTCAGAATAACCAAAACTATTCTCTCCTATCTAATGAAGAGCAATAAATAGAGACTTGAGCTGTGTACTACCTCAAGTTTTTTCCATTTTATTCTGTATTATCTTTTTATGTGCTAAATGTGTCTTGAAGGAATTTCTTTGTTCACCTCATGATTTCTTTAATTAATTTCTTTGTAAAACATATTCTTTCTCTTCTGTATGGGTGGCTTTGTTAGACACTTCATAAAATCTATTTTTGCATCTTTCAAGTCAGCTATTATTTATTTGTTGCTTTTGTCAGTAATATTTGACTTTCCTTCATTGGTGAGGGATATAAGGAATATCTGTATCTTTGAGAACTTTTTATAACTTTATATGGAATTTCTTTTGAATTACTTGTAGTTGTTATTCCTGTATTTAAAGGGGAAAGGTATGTGAATTTGTGTATGTAACATGACAAATGAATGCCTAAGTTAATCAGCCAAGTCATTATAAAGGGTATATTTATAGTAATGCAATTACTGTAGAAGTGGTCAAAGCACTTTATTATGTTTATTTGAGCATGACTTAATTAAAGTTCAGTAAAAGAACTTCAAAGAGCACAACTCAAAGAATGCTGAGTGGTCCTTATCTTGAGGAACTTAAAGTCCAAGTAGATGAGTGATCCAGTAAAGAAAAAAAAGTCCAAAGGAAAGGAAAGGCATTTTTAGTTTGTTTTGTAAACACATGATGCAATCATCCTTTTACCAAATATAGTGGTTAGGTAGAGTTTAAGCTATGTCTTACTGTATTCTTTTATAACTGAATTCTGAAGTGTTTATTCTTGACAATATCATCTTGTAAACTTGCCCATGTATAAAGGGAATAGAGGTGAAATATCTTTTCTAAACTGTTTTTCCTTTCAGCTTCCAGAAATGCTTCATGGAGATGGAGATAATGAAGAGCATGGTTATTGTCCAGTGGGGCAGTTCATACTTCAGAATCTAGGCCTGCTTCTTGGATTTGCCATCATGCTGGTGATTGCCCTCTATGAAGATAAAATTGTGCTTGACATCCAGTTTTGACCTAATTCTGGTAATCACTGTGGTTCCAATAACGTTACTATATGGCTTTGAGTCTGCACTGTTTCATTGTATGCACGTTGCTCAGAGGAGAAGCAGTGGCTTGCACTGCTTACAGAAGTACAGCATATTCATTTCTGTGTCAACTAACTTCTGCATTTTTTCTAATTCAAGTCAGATGACATTTCCCAAAGGATCTTCTAAACTCTAAGTAATTGACAATTAGGAAAGACTAAATATGATAAATAAATGCCAAGTTCAGTGTACTATATAGGGAGCACTGCTTGCTTAAGGAAAAAAAAATACAGTGAATCATCTCCTTTTTTGGGAAAGTACCATTTTGTCAGTACAGTTGAACAGAACTCAGAAAATATTATGGCTGAAATTTGCACCTCTGCAAGGAACCTGAGTATTAAGTAACACATACATGTGTCTCGATATCTGTGTATAGATATAGATACATACAGCTACGCATGTATATATATGTGTGTATATATATATATATATATATGCACGTGTGTCTGTGTGTAAATCTATTAATTCTGTGCTAATTCTTCTGCATAGTGTATGAAATGTATGAAGCATGAAATCTAACAACAGCACATGACTGTAAGCCACTGTGCTGGTTTAATTTTTTTATCAGAAACCCAAAAACTAAACGGTGTTTAAATTTTTCAATTATGCATTAAGCTGTATCACCATCATTATAAACTTCATGTGTAAGGAGGCACACTGTTGCAATATACACTGCAAAGTGCTGTCTTCTGTTGAGGATCAGTTTGACAATGTTTTTCCTGACTAAGATTTATTTGATGTTTATTCCTTGACATTGGTAGGAAAATGCGGTAGAAGTAGTGTTAGCTTGGGGAAATCTCTGATGTTGGGAGTTATTGAGCTATTTCCGGTTCTTTTTTACAGATGCTAAACGTGTATTGTGTGCCACTTGCAGCATAAACTACTGAAGAATTGTGGCTGTGAATTTGCGCAAACTCTTACCAGGGAATCCGTATGGGAATTTCTCCTTTTGTGTTGTGTTTTTTTTTTTAAAAAAAACCACTTATTTTGGACTGTTTTTTCCAATCCAAAGTGCAAGATGCTAGTTACTGAACCTGAGCACAAAGGTCAATTTATGCTCTGTGTATGTAGTACTGGTAGGTTATTTATAATGCTGTAATATCAGACCAAAATCTGTTTCTACAATGCCTCGATATCAGACATTGTAGCACCAGCCATTTCTCGCAGTAGAGTATGTAAGAAGATTTCTATTTCCAGTGTAAAGGAGTTCATTTCTATAATATTTTTTTACAGTTTTAGTATTTAAATTAGATGATCAAAAAGCAGATGTGATAGATCTGTGGTATGTGTAATTTGGAAGGATAGACTGAAAATTTGGGCCTTAACTTGGTGAGATCAGCTGTCCTAGATCAGGTTGTGCTGATATGCTTATATTGCCAGACATGAGTTAGTTCTTCTTGTACCCATTTCCTTAAAAAAATATGTGAGTTTGTGAGGATTGCAAGTTGATTCTGTAGTACCAGTTGTCTTTTATGTGTATACCACGTAAAAGCTGTATTTTGACTATGTGCTGTAAGTTTTGTTTTGGTCTGCTTGGTGCCAGTGTAGCTGCTACAAAAACCGATCCTAATGCCTTTAATGAGAGCCAGTTGGTATCTTCATTACATTTCAAGGTAACCTGTGTTTCCTGTGGCCCTTTACTTTTGAAAGCTTCATTGATCAATTTGGATTTTACTGAGAGCAGCTCACATATTTTCAAGATAGCAGTTGGTTCTTGCCAGTATTTCTTCCTAATGCAGTATCAAGAAACAGTATTAAGGGTCCATTTCAAGGAAGGGTGCAATTTCTTTAATTGAAGAAGCCAAAAGCCCAGAGTTCAAGTACGTAGACATTTGATGTTTTGGACTCCAATTTTCTTTTTTTCTTCTTTTAAACACATTTACCACTGGACTCTAATTAGCAAACACACTGTTGTTAGCTTGAGATTGCTGAATTTCTGCAGTGTAAAGATCCTGGGTGACATTTTTGCATAGTGCCAATGTTAGGTCACCAAGTACCATTTTCAAAGAGATTGAACTAACTGGATACCTTCTGAGGATCTAAGGTTAAAGAACCTATGTTTCTTCTGTATTAAACTGAGTCTTAATTTTCCTCTTCTGTTAATTCTGTTCAAGTCTAAGGGGGGTCACATAATGTGGCTGAACTCATATTTTGACAAATCATTTCTAAAAGTTTATTTCCTTTATTTCGTTTCAAATGAAGATTTTGTGTAGTAGATTTACTTTTCTATTAGTTGGAATATGGCTATAGCTTAACACACTGCCTCTGTAGGAGAGTAGTTAACTTCCTTCCAAGACCATCCTCAAACAAGGGAATAACATGGTCCTGGAAGGTAGGTACTGTATTTTTCATTACATATGAGTAGTTTTCTTTTATTTTCTACTATTTATTACAAGTTATGAAGAGCAGTGTAACAGCTGTGACTTCTGTATGTTTCCACCAGTATTGAATTCCAAATGATTCCAACGTATGCTTTTGAGTCATGTTACAGACAATCTGAATTCCACTACATTTCTACTTGGCTTCAACATTCCATTCTGTTTGAATCCAGAGTCTCATTTAACTTGTATTTGTTAGAGGGCATAAATGTTACTTGTATATTACAATGCTGTCACTGTGTGACATCCCGTATGAGTTTTGATGTAGATCACATTGCACTCAGCCCGCTGTGATTATGCTTAGAAAATATCGTAGTTGCTAGATGCGGTGTGAATTTTTTTTTAAATTTTTATTTTCCTTTCCCCTCCCCATTAACAATTGAGTCTATGGTTTAAAATGTGATTTATAATGTGATTATGGTCCTATAAGATAAGTTGCTGAGCTATCAGTCTTTTTGTTATCACTAAATCATTTTTTAAAATTTTCTAAAGCTGGAAATGATCAAATGCTGTTTAGGTCATTGTCAACGGTGTTGTGTTAATTTTATGTATGTTCCTTATAAATAAGGAGCCTTCAGGAAATAAAATTAAACAAGGAGCAGATATTTTTGTTGGCTTTTATAAGGTTTTATTGCACACAACGAGTTTTAGTATTTTGTTTCAAATCTCAGGGAAAGCACAAATGCAGCGTTGTAAACAATGTCATTCTGATATCTCTCTTTACATGGCATTTCTGGCCTGACACGCATCCTTTGTAAGTGATCTGGAAAATGCACCTACCTCCGTGACTGGCTTATGAGTTGAGCTGACACAGTAATGCCACTCCCCGTCTGATCCAGTGCCCTTGTGGTTTGTCTGAAGGGAGAGTTATTGCGATGACAAAGTTGGTGGAATGGCCTGTGGTTGACAGGATCCCTCTTCTCTCGCTTGTCTTGTACACAGGGGCCAGGTAACTCGGTCGCTGTGGGAGGTCTTCTCTCTTACATGGCTTTAGCCATATCTGCAGTAAAAAATAAAATAATTGTTCTCATCTCAGTTAAAAAAAAATAGGGAAATGGTCTCAACTTGGCCAAAATGTTTTGACATTGTTGGGCTTTTTGTGGTGTTTGCTTTTGAACAGATAGCCCTGTAAGCCTAGTTCTTGTTTCCACTCCCAAAATATGACATACCAAAGTTCCTGTCACTATCATTACTAGCAGAGGGTGCTCATCTCCTCTGAATTGCTATTTCAACGCAAAACATTTACTTCCTTCAAGACTGGAACTTAAGAGAATTAATTCTGTACAGTATTTTCTGATATATGCTATAAAATGTCACCAAATGAAAGATACTGACCACAGGTACTGCATCATAGAGGACTTTTGGATGAGATTCTCCTAGCTTCTTAGTTTGCCTGTTCCAGCGTGCTCCATCCAAGAACAATCCCTGAATGTAGACCCCTGAATCAATTGGAAAAAATAGATATTACATAAAAACCAAAGATGCCTTCCAGCTGAGAGTAGCAGCTCTCAAAGTGCAGCGCACTTTGTGATTCTGAGGTCACTGAGTGTGGGGGACTGTTTGTCAACTTTCTTACACTTATTATGGTTCCAATTCTGTAAAGTTAAAATGTCCAGTGATATCAGTGTATCCAGCTTTTTCTGAATGTTGAGTGACAGAGATTAAAGATTAGTCACTATGAGTCACACAGGACACTATTTTTACAGTTGTCATTATGGTAAAGTTTTCTGTATGTTCTACTACATATTTTGTTTCAATGTTTCCAAAGTGGAAGATATTCATAGAATCACAGAATGGTAGGGGTTGGAAGAGACCTTTGGAGATCATCCAATCCAACCCCCTCGTTGAAGCAGGTTCACCTAGATCAGGTCACACAGGAACACATCCAGGCGGGTTTTGAAGACCTCCAAGGAAGGAGACTCCACACCCTCCCCTGGACAGCCTGTGCCAGGACTCTCTCACCCTCACAGTAAAGTAGGGGATTTTTTTGTGTACCAGCTTCATCCCATTACCCTTTGTCCTGTCACTAGATACAATAAAAAAGGGATGCCCCATCTCCTGACATCCAACATTTAGCTATTTGTAAATATTAATGAAATCCCCTGTGCAGTCTCCTCTTCTCTAAACAGCCCCAGATCCCGCAGCCTTTCCTCATAAGGAAGGTGCTCCAGAGCACAGGGGGCAGAGAACATCCCTTGACCTGCTGGCCATACTCAATGCATCCAAAAAAAACCAAAATGCCATTGGCCGCCTTGGGCACAAGGGCACATTGCTGGTCCATGTTTAGTTTATTAACTAGTCAAAGACTGTTTATAGCAAGTCTTCACATTTTTTCATTGCTTATGTTTCAGATTGCCACTTGCTTATACCTTTCTAAAGCACTTCATTAAAGAAGGAGGGCAAAAGTCTTTTAATTGTTTAAAAAACATAAATATATTTTTATGTGTCATTCTGTCAGTTTTCAAGAAGAAAAAGCTAAGAGCAACGCTTGTTTTTTTTATCAAACTTGTACTTTCTTGCTCTGTAGACTAAAAACTGTAACTTCTGAAACAAAAAATAAACATGCCCCAACAGAAAATTACTTGAAACTGACTGGACATGGCTCTCCTATGCAATGTGCAAGCCCTTCTTTTTTACATAACTTCAAATCAAAATGATCCTCAGAAAACTACTAAGAAGAGTTCAGTTTAACATTTTCTGAGGAGGGGTAAGCTAACATATTCACAGGTAAGTAGCATGTAATAAAGTAGTTTAACAAAAAATAGGGGTTTTCCCCCTTTATATCAGTGCCCTATTGCACAGTGTGATCATGTCCATAAGATATTTTTGTAGGGATAAAGTAGCATACCTATCTTCTCTACTAAATGTCCTTGGCTTAGGGAATTAGGGAATCTTCAGAAGTACGTGCTAATGGAGTGAGAAAAATAAATAAATAAATGGGCAAGCTCAATATTTAAATCAAAGTTTGATCTGTTGTGGGGTAAAGTGTCCCCTATGTTGGTGTTATTCATACTTGCATGCAGAGGGATGAAATGAGGTGAACTAATGTCAGCAGTTCTTAAGGACTTAAATAGTATTTCAACCCTTCACTTTTTGTGCATCTCATGGTGCAGTGTGCATGTTTTCCAGATTAATTTATTAACTGTGTAACTCTTCAGCCTACAAATTAAGAGTGTGACCAGCAGGTCAAGGGAGGTTCTCTTCTCTCTCTGCTCTGCCTTGGTGAGGCCTCATCTGGAGTCCTGTGCCCAGTGCTGGGCTCCCCAACTCAAGAGATACAGAGAATTTCTGGAGAGAGTCCAGCGCAGGGCCACCAAGATGATCAGGAGACTCTAAAATCTCTTGAGGAAGGGCTGGAGGAACTGGGGATGTTTAGTCTAGAGGAGGCTCAGGGGGGATCTCATTAATACTTAAAAGTATTTGAAAGATGTATGTCAAGATGATGAGGCAACACTTGTTTTTTTTTTCTGTAGTTTCCAGTGATAGAATTAGGGGTAATGGACAAAAGCTGGAACACAAAAAGTTCCACTTAAGGAAAAATTTCTTTACTATTGAGGGTGATGGAGCTCTGGAATAGGCTGGAAGGTCTCCTTCCTTGGAAGTCTTCAAAACACGTGCCTGGACACGTTACTGTGTGACCTGATCAAGGTGAACCTGCTTGAGCTTGAGCAGGGGGGTTGGACTAGATGATCTTTAGTGATCTCTTCCAACCCCTACCATTCTGGGATTCTGTGTGAAATTAATGTTATCTTCTGAATATATCAGTAAAGGCAGATAATTGTCATGCATTTACTTACCATCTTCAGGAGCAATTTCATATTCCTTATCTTCCAACACTTCATAGTCAAATTCCAGTAGGTCTATTGGAATAGTGTATTTTCTAGCATAGTTCTGCTGGGCACCTGTTAAGAATGCTTGAGTGAAGAAGAATCCTGAAATCCAGAAGACTGGTGGAGTTCCATTTTCGTACCACAGCTGCAGCAAAAGAGGAGAAAAGAAAAGAACTGCCTTTTGTGTTTTACAGTATTTAGGAAAGCAAATACCTTCTAAAATAACAGCAGAAGTAATTTCTCCATTTGTGAATCTTAGATTGTTTTTTTTCTTTTCTGAAAATAGCAGAACTTTGGATGTTGGCCATGTCTTTTTAAAATAGCACTAGCTTCTGTTTTAAAAATAAAACCAACCAAAAAAAAAACCCGATGAAACACAGAAACACCTTCAAACACACACATACAAAAAAACCCCAAACCACTGTTGCCTAGAACTGCTTAGCTCATGTGAACAACTTAGAGTAAGTCTGTTAAACATGATCTAAGTGTATACAGGAAGATGAGGAGGGATGATTTCCTCCTGAGGAGGATATGTGTCCTAATTAAACTTGTTATGATTTGGGGGTTGGACGGGTTTTGTTTTTGTATGGACATTTTTTGGTTGGTTGGGTTTCAGTTTGGTTTGAATGACTTACACCATGGAGGCCTCTGTATAAAAATTATTTTTTAAAAATGCAGAATCCTTTGATTTGGTTGTAATATATGTGAGATCTGTTGCAGTAGTGAGTATTTACTGCATTCAGGAAGATCTTTTTTCTGATTGCTGCAACCAACAGTTTTTAAGAATGTCTGAAAAAAATGTTGCTACAATTATCTACTGCAGAGAACTACAATGAAGACAACGAAACTATTTGTCTCTACTAGTAAGTAGTTTTCCTCCCAAGAAATAAAGAAAACATCCTTATAGCTGTGGGCAGTTTTGTGTTTGCACAGGTTTAATTTCTCTTCTGGATTCTGTTCAAGAAATGGCGTTTTTATTCTTCACATATACTGCTGTCAGGCTTGCCTCAGATGCAAGTGGAAGTTACTGCCATGTGATGACTTAATGATGTGTGTCCAAACACTTTTTTTTTTTTTTTAAATCTACTTACTTTGTTCGTAAACTTTTTGTCTAGATCTGGACATCTTACAACAGGTATGGAGTAGGCAACCTGCTACGACATTGGTTTTCTTCATTTGGTTGGATCGCTTAGCCACAGAATGGTGCTGAGACTGTAGATAATCATTTAAAGTCAGTTTGGAGAATCTGAATTCTTACAGGTGAAAGAACCTCACTGATTCTCCCTAGCTGATCAAGCTTTCTTCTCCAGCATGATACTGAAAGCTTGGCATTTGACACAAGATTTTGTGCTAAAATGTTTCAGTAATTGAATTTTGCTCACTTGAAAAAGAAACTCAGGAGTATTTTCCAAGTTTTGTTTTAATTAACTTCATTACCACTACCAAATCTGTATGCAGTTTAAGAGGCCCACAGTGAAATAAGAAAGCCAGTTCTGTCATACAGTATGGCTAATGTACTGCAGCTCTCTTCGTGAGGCCTAAGGTATGTGGTAAAATATAGTGTTTCATTAGACGCTGTGATGAGCAAAGTGCTGTATGAAATAGATGTACAAATGAACTGAACTTTCCCTATCAGTTATTCACTGGAAGCAAGGCATGTGTGTTCACTTGTGGAGATTTCACCTGACATCAAGAGACAAAAATAATTAGTGACATTGAACAAATCTCTGTAAATAGGGTGTGCTCACCTGTAAGAACTTCAGTCTGTTAAGGAAGTCAGTCACATAGCTGCCCAGAGGCTTGAGGCTTGGGTAAGACTTACTCATCCATAGACCTGGAATTTTGCCTTTCAGGATGCTGTTTACCACTTCTTCCAGTTCAACAGACATCACTACTAGCCCCTAAAAGAAATTTTGGAAAGGAAGATGTGAAAATACCCAACAAGCCTCTTTTAATGATCAAAACTCATCAGCGCTCTGTTCAACAGCTGTTAGGAAGTTCCAGCTGTGTCAGACAGGAGCAACACTGAAAACAAGAACAACGGAATAGATTTTCTAAAAAGTTACTGCTGTCTTTGGTCTGATCTGGAAGTTACTCACTAGATTTGGTTGGGGAAAAGGCCTCTTTTAGAGAAAATTGCCCATACTGGAAGACACTTCCTTACCGTCCTTCCTCAGAAACATGGTCTTCCCAGAGCACTTCTGAGCTGTAATTGCTCTCTCTTATTATTATTCAAAGTTTCCTCAAAATTGTGACATTGCTACAAGTCCCTGATTCTGCAGTGGCAGACTTCATTTTTTAGTTTGACTTGAACACAGCTTCTGTCCCTGTTAGTGGTGCTTTTTAGGGGTGGGTTGGTTTGTTTGGTTTTTGGGGTTGGGGGGGGTGGGTCATTTTTTTAAATGCCTCATCAGCCTTAACCTAAAATATGATAAATAAAAATTAGCTAACCTGCTTTTTTTTAACTGATGTTTTTCTGTATTCTGCACAGCTGTAGCTTTTTATTTCTATTGAAAAAAACTACTAGCTTTAGATTGTGGTATCTTAACTGGAATCCTCACTGACAATAATTTGCTACTACTGAATTGAGGAGATCTCTTTTCATGTGTAAGTTGTGTGCAGTCTTTCATGCCAGTGCAGCAGAAAAACAGATGTGAACCTAGTTATTACTTCTTTGTCAGCAGATCTGTAGTTAGAAATGTTCTGCTTTGGTAGTAGGCACAATAGCACTTTTATATTCGATTGTACTCCTGTCAGTTTTGAGATAGAGACAGATTGATAAAACAGTTTGGAATGTAGAGTCTTTAAATGTTTGGCTCACCAACCTGAATCAGACTTCATGGTCAGTTCTCTAAGGTATTTGCACTGATAGCTCAGAGATTGAGTAGGTTTTAGGTATATGCCTTTAAAGGTCATCTTCAGCTCACCTTTATTGCCTTCTGGATGTTAACACAGGAGTCCCGTATAGTCTGCAGTAACTTGTTGAAGCGCCCCATCTCTTGGACAAGCACAGTATTCATGCTTTGACTGTAAGTGGTTGGATATCTTCTCATTGCTGCTTCAATGTCAAAATTTGGAGGAAGTTTGCTCAGGATGTCACCTGTGACTTCATGAACAACTTCATCAGTGAATTTTGCACCACCACCAGATGCTTGAGTCTAGAGAGAGACAAAAATTTGGAAATATTTTGAGAAAAAGAGAGAGAACTTAGAAGAGTGAGTAGTTAAAAGACAGGAAAGCAGAGCTCTTATAAAAAGCATTGTTTAAAAGACTGTTACCATTCCAACACTCCTCTCCTGTGATTCCCTTTCAGAATTTACTACATTATTGCAATAAGTTATTAGCTTAGAAGCATCAAAATGTAGTTTCCTGCAGGTTTGTGTCAACTTTTTTTTTTTTTTCTGAAAGCCTGCTTCCACTATGAACCAGTCTTTCTCCCCTCTCCTCTCATCATCACAGAGCAGTATCATATATACTGTCTCGCTGTCCCTCTGTGTCTCTCTTGCTCTCTATATTCAGCTCTTACATTTTCCTCATGGAGCTATAGGAACTATAGTATCTCTAGATTGTACCTGGCTTACAAATGATTGAAATTGGCCAAGAAGTTAAATACTGTTAAAAGCTGGACAGGAGTAGAAGATGTGCAAGCTGATTGCACTATCACAGAAAGTGTGTTTCCTTAGGAAGACAGGAATAATACAAAGCTCCAAAAGCCTTAAAAGATTCCTAAGTGGAACCGTAATTTCACCCTAATGGAGATACATCACTAAGGTACAGTAAAACCTGAAAAATATCTGAACATACTAATGTGGTGATAAAGTAGAAAGTTGTGGTAAGACAGTGTGTGACTTCTGCTCTTTACATACCTGGGTAAGAAGAATGTTGTCAAATAACAGCTGTGTTTCTGACTGATCCTTGGTAATATCAGCATTTGCATTCATTCCAAATACCTCTGGGGAAGGATTCAGTGGAAGTGTCTTTGTATATTCAATATAGCTTTGGTACTAAGAAAGGTAAAAAAAATAAAAATAGACTTAAAAGGAGACACAGAAACAGCCAAATCCAAACAACCTATAGCAGGCTGCAAGCTGTATCTCAAAACCACCATAAATGCTCCTAGTGTAATCCATACTCTGTGTAAACAAAGATACAAAAGGAAATACAAGGCCTCGCTGCACCCCACAAACTCCTTTCGTCCATCCTCTCATCCTGAAATTTGGATTGACTTTGCTTAAATAATTTCAGACAAAAATTCTGACACCTTTTGGAAATTCTCTTACAAAGTATGATACTTGCAGCCCCTTTTTGGGCCCACTGTTTATCTAGAGTCATTGTGCTGATATGTAACAAAACTCTCCTGCTTGATAAGCTGATTACTATGTCCTTTCTACCTTTAAGATGCAGGATCAATCAATTCTCTCGTGCCTACTTTATGCTGCTTCAGTAAGCTGTTTCTCCATTAATGTCCCCTAAGTGTGCTGACTCACAGACCAAAGACAGTTTAATTGATAGTAGTTGGGGTGCTATTTTTACATAATTTCTGTTTCATAGAAGCCACTAAAACAAGTCCCAACAGAATGCAAGTTTAAGCCACAAAAGCAAGTAGTGACAGCAGTAAGCTCTGAGGTACAGATCAATGGGAGGAAACATAGATCTGGGTCTTTTAAAAACAAGCTGTTAGTAATTCTGTTCTTCTGGGATACTTACATCTCCTTCAGGTGGAGCAAAATAAAGGCCACTTGGATCAAATTTATAATCTACATTTGTAATAATTTCTGAGGAAAAGAACATGTTTAGAATGCTGCGGAGCGTGCGCCGATCCCAGTCATCAGTGACTCTGCCACCATAATTACATTCTCCAGTCATGTAGCGAAGAGCATCATAAGGCACCTCCTGAACAAAAGCAAGACAATGATCTGAACCAGAGCCTCACCCTTCTCTGAATGGCCATCTTGGTATCACTGGAAATTATTTGCAAGTCATCCAGAATTCTCACTCAGAAGTTTAAAAGCTGTATTTATGTCTACGCCCTCGTGCTTGTACCACTCATCTCCCGATCTTCGAATAGTTTAGCAATTTTCCATCACATCACCCAGCATTGCTGCTTTTGAAGAATAACAGCACCAGAAATTTCCATGGTAATGCAGTTGGAACTCCCTGCCTACAAGTCTTCTATGAATTTTTCCAAAATTATGTCTACTTGGTTTTGCTATACATGCTTCTGAAATAAATGTCTGCTGTCACTGGGACATACCTGTACTCATACATTTTATTTCTATTTTAGAAAATCAAACACGCTTTTTGTCTTGAGGTTAGGAGAAGCTGGACTTAAGTGCTTATAAAAGGAACAAATTATGAATGATAGGAGATGATAAATTATTTACAGGAAGTCAGGGCAAGAGTGGGTGATACAATGAGAACTGGGATAAAGCAAATCAGTTGAAAAAAAGTACCAAGAAATCTGTTTACTACATACAAGTTGCTAGGAAAAATGTTTCCCTCCTTGCTAGGCACTACATTTGCTCCTAAGTTTTGGTAGTATAATGGGAGGTCAACCCCTTCAGATGCCCCCCCTCCCTCTCTCCCACAGGAAAAAAAAACAGACATATCTTCATGAAGTTACTTTCTCATGCTGAATCACAGTGTACCGATTAACCACACTGATAACCAAAACCACTCCAGACTGACGGTGGTTTAAAACTAACACCTCCTTCCTGCCTCTAGCCATAACTTTAACAGATTCTGGCTACTGTGGGTTGCTAGGAAGCTGGAACATAAGGAGTGTTGTGTAGTGCTAGCAAGTGCCAGGGAGCCTTCTATGAAACCTGACTTAGCTCTGCAAAGAGGGAAGGAGACATCTGACAAATTTACACAAATACATCAAAGTTGTTATTAATTGGTAACAATCTAATCATTGAGTAAATCACAAAAGTCAAGTTTTCTAGTACAGCATCTTCCAGCTTGCCGTAACATCACTAAGAGCTGAATCCACAGCTCTTGCCTAGGTCCCTAGGCAAGATTCCAACAGATAAGGCAACTATATGGAACAAACAAACACTGCTCTACTTTGCATGGCAGAACTTCTAAATTGTAATTTGAAAGCTTTCCACATTAGTTATATACTGATCACGGTACACCAACCACCTAAAATGAACATGGTTAGTGCCATTGGAAGTAGACCTTTGCTTCTGATTCACTGCCCTGCTAAACTGTTTGCAACCCATGGCAACATTCTGCCTGCATTGGTACACACAGCAACTGCCCTAGAAAATGCATGCAAGGAGCAGTGACCACTGTGAGACAGGTTGCTGTACCTGGTACTGGTCGAGGAGGATATGCAGCTGCTGCACACTGATGCGCAGGTCGGTCTCATTGAACTCGTACGGAATGTTCCAACCTAGCGGGCCGAAATTCCGCCTTTCTTGTACCAGTGCATGGAAGAAGCAGAGGCCATACAGCAATGTCTTGAACTCAGCCTTAAAAGTAAATGCAACACTGTTGTTAATTCATGGCTGGCTTAAGTCATTTCATTTTTTCCTCATGTCCTGCATGGCACTACTGTATATAGAGTCAGTAAAAGCCCAACATCTTTTGTTCTGGTAGCACAGTGTAAGTTGGGGATAGCTTTTTCTTGACAAACAAAGGCCTTCAGCAGGCTTTAGCAGCAGTCATCAAATTGTCATAAGCATCAGTTCTAAATATTCTCTTAAGCAGTGTGAACCCTCAAAGCAATTTAAAGTAATATATCCAGGTACATGTAACTAATATATATGACATACAAGTATGCGTATGACACCATGCATCTTTGGTTTTGTGCTTAAAGCACTGTATTGTAAAACATTCACACAACATTTCTGCATTTTTTTCTCATCAAGATAGACTTCAGGCCTTTAAAGAAAAACTTCAGGTATGAAGTTTTGTTTTTCAATTGAGACTATTTAGCAAAGTATATGACCTCATTAAGAACTACATTAATTATAGAAAAAATGTAAAATATACTTGTAAACAAACATGCAATTAAGAAAACAGCGGTTAAGATTTTTCCCAGTCTTAACTTTGTTTTTTTAACTAGAGGGCTTTATGATTAATGCCATACCACAAAAGCTCAGTTGAAGATGAGCAATAAAATTAAATTTACTTTGCTATTGCCAATAATCAAAACCACCTTCACTGCAGTTGATGACAGCTATTTAATTTGGGAGGATTTTTTTCCCCCACAACATACATAAACAGTCATCAGGATCTTCCTTAATTAATTTAACAAAGTTACAATACATTACTAACAGGTTTGCTGCAGCTGTTGAAAAAGTCAGGATCGGATATTGGATCCATCAGGTATGAACGAATTATATTGGCCCGTAAACCTTTTGGTGCTTCATTAGTCATCTTCACTCCGTTCTGAAGTACAGACACAGGGAATGCGGCAGATGGGTAACTGGTGAGCCACATTCGGAAATCTGGATGTGTTGTATCAGGGTTTTGCTCCTACAATAAACACATATGAAAACAGGCAATTGGAAGACACAATAGATTAATACACACCTCAAATGTTATTATTAAGGCTTTTTTTTTTAAAGTGGAAAAATATGCCAATCCAAACTTTTAATTTCCTGGATGCTTATATGTGATTATAGTGAAAAACTGAGTTTTAAATGACAACTTCCTTCCTAGAGCTGGTGTATTTTTATTTAGGACTTCAGTATTTTGAACAAAAATGTGCTCTCTATGCATATGAGCAAAGTCAGGTGCAGGCTCTGTACCAAAAGAGCAGTGGTATGCTCACTTTGGCCATTTACTGCACTTACTGTCAGAGCTGCTCTGGGAAGGGCCATAGTTCTAATATGCATACATTGGAAATGCATTAAGTTTATTAAGGCAGGGAAAGAGATGTACATTGATGCCTCTTTGGAAACCTGTGTTTGCTTAGGAGTAAAATTCCTTAGCATACTGCTTTTCTGCAGCAACAGATCTATGATGAAAGCTCTTGGCCTCAAGACACTGTTGTAGTGATTCACCATTTAAGGAATGGGCCAGACACACCATGTTTGTGAGCTGTTCCAGGAGACAGAAGGAGAAAAAGAACCAATGTGTGATGATTGCCCTTATTTAACAGGAATTATCATGAAGTATGCTAAGCTAGCTTTTCAGTTGACTTTATGGATCAGATATGTCTTCAAAAGTATTTACAATAAGATGAAAATGTTTATTTTTACCTCACAGACTTTTTCCAGGGTTGGCATCCATGAACTTGACAGATGGCAATTTTGCAGAACTATCCATGTTCCTTCCTTCACAGCCTTCTCTATCATTTTCATGGCTATTGGGCCTTGACCTTGACCAAGTGAGAGAGAACTAAGCCTTGCACCACCAAATCCCTGCACATAGAAAGCATATTTTAATTAAGAATAATATTGGATAAATTCACTAAATGGAATTAAAGAATTTATAGAAGCATCATACAGGGCATAAAGTATTAGCTAGAAAACTGCAAGAATACATTTGTAACTCTTAGGTATTTAAAATATTCCCTTTACGAAATTGCTAACATTGTAGAAGTACTAGCTTTATGAACTTGCTAATCTTGTAGAGTGGCAAGAAGCCTTCACTGCAGAACATCTAACTCCTATTGTCACCCAGCAAGCTTACAGAACTTATCTTGGACCAATCAGAGTGAGACAAATGAATAAGCAACTGCTCAAGCCTGAAGAAAGACTGGTTCGATCTTGTCCTGTGGTTTGGACAAACACTGGGAAGCCAAAGGTGAAAAATACACTGTGAGGAAGACTCAGATCTTCCCCAATGACCACGGAAAGGAGGCATGACAGCGGTTGTAACCTGGGTGAACTAAGGCGAGACAACGGGTGGAACTGATGATAATGAGTTCTTGGAAGTAATTAGCATAACCCTGACTTTTCTAAGAAATTAAATGAATATGCATATCTAGTCTGTATAAATGTAGAAAGTTTTACTTTAAACAGTGCACAGACTTGGTGGAGCGATCCCCTCTGCACCCAGAGCTGCAATAAAGAACATCTGCTTGATAGTCACATTGGCTATTGAGCCCTGACTGGCACTTTCCCAGCAACAAAACCTTCTGGTATGAGTATTCAGATCACTATATATTCTTGAAATATTTAATGTACAGTCTATTTTAACATATAGTTTCATTTTTTTTTCCACATAATTCCAGTTGACTTTAAAGTCTTATGTATCTTCCAGTGAAAACTCCAACTACATATGCATTTAATCCTGAACGGTAAAATTCTGAGTTTCAAAATACTTCTGAAAACAGTATGCTCTTTAAAGATGTAGATGACCTACTATAAAATGCAGGACACATTTGCAGCTTGGTGGTTGGACACTTTAAGTATGTCTGCCATTTTCAACAGCACAGAAATAATAGTCAAGGAATGCAAGAAATACACCTTAGCAGAAAAGAGCAACTTTCTAATATTGTTACTCTTCAACATTAAGAACTGATTTAAGATTTGGGGGGAATATTTGTTTTAAATGCCATAAAAATAACAGTAAAAGATCCAAAGGTCCTATATTACTACTATGGATTTTTAATTAAGATATTACACATAATGCTTATTAGAAAAAGGAAAAAAGAAAAAACCACAAGCAACATTTTCATATAAGATTCCTTACAATGAATGTTTAAATCATTATGATTTTGTTCCATTTTTCTATCTGACATTACACAACCTGATTAGTTAAATAGATCACGATATCACAACATTATAAAATATGCCCCAAATATTCATATAGAATTTCTTCTAAACAACAGACAAATGTTTCATTCCTAAAAACAATCCACTTGCATTATTAGTGCTTTGTGTTAAAGAGAACCACAAGATCTACTTTAACATGATTTTGGGCAGTTAAAAACAAATTTTTGTGCACATCTAGGCATTTCAACTTTTACTTAAAGTTCCTTGCTTCATCCAAACATGCAAAGACAGACACACACAAGCATCACCTATATTTTAAAAGTCTGGAGACAGTGAAATACCTGATCATCAGCGAACTTCAGAAGGGCTGCCATGGGGTCGGCACCAGGAGAAAGTATAAATATCAGTGGTGTACAAGAATGACTATCAGAAAATGCTTTTGACAAATCAAATGGAGGTGGCTCAATAAACGGACGGCCCAGGTTGTGAATGATAAATTCCTGCATCATTGGTATTATCTAAATTAAAAGGAAAAACAAAATGTCCTCTTTTTGTGTAACATTTAGCACATATTATCCTGAACATTTTAATATTAATGTCAAGGACAGTATTCCTGCATATAAAATCAGACACAGGTACAGTCCCAGAAGAATAAATGATTTAGCATGTGTAAAACTTGGAAAAAAGATGCTCTGACAAATTTGAAACTGGGAGTCGTATATGCAAATGATCCTTAATCTCATTTCTGTCACCATGTCTGGACAGACTAATGTGCTGGTTTAGAAAGTCAGATTTTATCCTACACTTACTCCATCTGCATTATGGAGAGCATTGCAATTTTGAAGGCTCAGAATCCAACACCTTTCAAAGGTGTTAAGATCTTGGCTTAGAAAACTGCTGTGTAAAGCAGTCCTGTGCACACTCGTTTTTAAACTTCCCTCTGAAGTAGGTACTGTGCTCTGCACCAAAATGACAGAAAATTTATTAAATGACAGCTTAATGCTTTGATCCTGTAAACCTTTACAAATAGAATTCTTTTAATTATCACCATTCAATCTGTTTCTGGACAGCCTCTAGAATATTTCTAGTAAGTACCTCCCCTTTAAAGAAATGCAACAGTATTTGAAAACACGATACTAAGATTTAATCGCTGAACAAAAAAATTAAAGAAATGCTAAGGGTTTCAAACATCAACATTAATTCAACAACTTTGGTCACTATCACTATCATGTTTTTTAACATTTTATTTGTAGAATTGCTGTATTCATAACTAGATTTTTTAACTTGCATTTTTGAAATTCCAATTATAAAATCATCAGTTTTCCTATTGCATTACCATAGGTGCTTTCAGTTAATAAATACATAATGTGACTGAGCACACAGACTGTGACATGAGAAAAATTTCCAGTAGCTTCATTTCTCAATTGTCTTGATCATAAATCCACCTATGTTTTTACTTGCTTTAAAACTTACCCTGCTTTACAGGTGCAATGTGTCACCAATTAGTAAAATGCCTTAAATTTAAGAGCAGGAAGATGGCTCTAGGCCACACTAATTGCAAGCTTAAAGGATGGAGAGGCTCTTGAAAGAGCTTGGTTTAGCTTCCAAGCTCCTGAGTGATTTTAAGGAGATGTATGAGTATGAGAATCGTTTAAAAACCTTCACAAATTGGCCTTTTATAGAGAACTGCAAGTGTACTCCAGAGAATGTAAGTGTGAAAATGGATATTTTTGTTATTTTCCATATGCTATGCCTGAATGTGAAGTCATTGTTAAGTGTATACATGTTCAAGAAGACTCATGAGCTTACATTAAGCCAAAAGTTGATGAAAAGTTGAATATTCTAAGTTTTGTCCGTTACCTGCTTAGAAATGCTGTAGTAGGATAACTGGCTTTTGCATGTTCAGTTAGCTAGTCTAGCTGCAGAACAGAATATAGTTATTTTTCCTGTTTTCTTTTTTTTCCTTTTTGTTCTTGTTGTTTAAAAGTTTTTTTCTTGTATTACATAGTCTTTGTGTTTGCAAATTCATAAAAAAAGAGTCTACATTAGAAGGGACAATCATACACCCAGCAGGAAGAATAGAAGAGCAAGAATGATCACTACTTGAAATTCAGAAATTAAAATTACTCAAATGTTAGAAAACTTAATATTTGTGTCCCTAGAGGCTTTGATTTTTTTTTTTAATCCACCTGAATTCTATTTTGATACACACATGAAACTTCCAGGCTGAATCCCAGATGAATCATACTGTAAGCTTTATCTGAGAAGGTGTGAAGTTTGATAACTGACAAACTTAATTTTTAGCACTATGGACAGATGTGAGTGTAAAATGACAGGAAAACAGAGAACGTAAAGATCTAGCATTTTATTCTCGTAATTTGTATTTAAAAGTCCTCTATGTCCACAGTCTTACACTATGTTTTTTTCTCTGAAAATATTCTTTCAAGTCCCAGCTATGGCAGATCTCATGCACTGCTACTAAAATGCCTGTGGAACGTGGCAACTACTAGATGTTATCTAGTAGAACAAAGCTACTCTGGTAGCCTGCAGATACCACAGCTATACAGAAATCCATTCAATACTTGTAGCCTATTCCATGTTCCTTTACTAATTGCTTATTTACCTCCTGGCAGTCCTAATACTTAAAACTTATTTTTCAGCCTGATCTGTGCTGATAGACACTGTGGGGAAAGGCATTATTTGTAACCTCTCAAACCGTTTGCTGATGTGAACGGTGTGTTGGACAAAGCTCTGAACTTCTAAACTGTCACCTGCAGATGGCAAAGGCTGGCTTCGTCCACTGTCCAAATGCAAATGAACCAGATGTGGCAAAATGTTTCTTTTGCTTGATAGAATTGGAGGGCTGGGAACCAAATGATGACCCGTGGTAAGCACAGATGTAATAATGTTGCTGAAGTATTTCTCCAAGCTTCTTTGACAACATACCCTTACTGATCATAAAATCGCAGTTTCCCTGTAACATTTTATAACGGTGAAGCCTACTGAAGTTCGCCTTACCCAGTAAACCTTGAAATATTTAAACTACCTTTTATCTGAGAAAATGTTTCATATGTTTTCTGTATGATACTTTCTCTAGTGATAGACTAGAATTACTGAAGAGATCTGTATGTTCATATTTCTTCAATTCTTGAAATGTAACTTTCATAGGTTTATTCTCTGTTCTTATTCTGGGTTTAAATTACAGGGAGGAACACCGTAAACGTCACAGCTGTGGCTTTTTATCCCTTAGTAAGCACTTTGATGACCTGACAATGGAGGAGTACTACATGCTGGAGATGACAAGGCTGAGAACCTTCCTTGTAAGTGTTAGCTAAATAGTATAAGATTCACAGATTCAATAGTATAAGATTCAAAGATTGAATGTAATCAAGAACTTCTAAGATTTCCAAGCATCAGCAAGGATTGCGTAAGCTTAGAACATTACTTACTCTGAACTTATGATTTATATGCACTGTTGGCTAAGAAAATCTGCACCTAAACACTTCTCTGTGTAGCCTATTATCTAGCTTTTGAAGGAATACTTGTTTCCTCTAGAAATATTTTTCCAGCAACCCACTGCAGCTGAAAAAAAATCTTCAGTGCAATAATCAATCAATTCAGGAAATTCTACTTGTGAAAAGATAAAATTTGACCAGATTATTATTTCACGTGTCCAGTTCCACATGTAAATCAGTCTAAGTTTTCAAACTAAAGACCATTTTCAAGTGTGTTACAGTTACCCAGTTTTATTCCTTCACACTTCTGGGATTTCATACATGCCATAGTTGACATATTAAAAAAAGCACACAAAACCAAGCTGCTTCAACTAGTTGACCAAGATCAGCTGATCTTTGATATATGACTATGGACAATAACAATCAAGTTATCCAAGCTCCTTGATGAAACACAGTAAAGTTTCTGCATGTTACTTCCTGGTGGGTTGGCAGAGTGAGATGATGTTATCTAACCTGAATAGTAATAGATTTACAGCAGTGTTTCAAGGCACAAGAGTAGTATTCAGCCATAGTATTATTTTATCTCTAAATACAGCATATAGAAAATTTGGAGCAGTAGCTTGAAGTGGGGACACTTTGCCTCACAAATAGCTTAGAAGGCTATGCACTAGGGCTGTCATGCTGTCAAGCAGCAATATCCTAATGCATTCTGAGAAGTAAGATCACGCCTTTCACACAGAAGAAATTTAAATAGAAGTCTCCCTTCATGATGTGATGTAAAATACAGCTAGATTAGGTTTGTAATCTAATTTAAAAGAAAAGTAGTCATTGAACTGAGCACTACCAGCAAGGCTGGTGGAGGAGTTTCTGAATCAAATGGGGGTATGAATATGAAATTGCTGCCAAACTGCTCTGTCTGAATAGACATCAGTATAGCTGGCCATAGCTATCTTCTAAACTAGAGTTAGTGAGGTTTTAAGGATTGAAGTTTTGAATGTAGTTGAACTAGACAGTTAAATTCCTCAACTAAAAGTCTCAATCTTTTGCTTTAAGTTGAAAACTGGCAGAAGCGTAATCAACTCTTTTGAAGAAGAAGTCACCGCAACTAGGCAACGTCTTGTGGATAACTTTGTCTCCAAGCATCAGTGCACACCACCACTGGCAGTACCTCTCCACGTTGATCCATCCGTCCAACATTCTGAAAGCTCATACTGCCAGTCAAAAAAAATCCAGAAGTGAAGTGTAAAGCCTCACTCTAAAAGTTTTTCATCTTTATATGGTACAAACATTAGTATTTTAATCTGAGTACTAATATAAAGCCACATCACTGTTTAAGGAAGCATAGAGAATTCATTTCACAGTCTCCTATTCTTTCACCATGTGTTTTGTTATTATGGCTAGGAGTAGAGTAACAGTAGTACCACTAATCTGTCAATATAAGAAACTTGTCTAAGTAAATACTTGTATTCTGGTTTTTAGTAGGTTGCATTCTTGGAATAAAGTTTCACAACTGTGAGAACCTCTTGTGATCTAGGCAAACATTCAAGCCTTACAGCTAGACAGACTCAAATCAGAACACTTCTGCTTCAAATACTTTCCATGGACCAAAAATGGATCTGTTTCTGCAATAATTTCTGCATTTTAAGTACCTACTTGATCTACACTCTTGCTAACCATTAAATTATCTTCACAGATCAGACAAAATTTACCAGAGAGAGTGAAATCCATTCAAAAAAGTTACATAAGCAAAAATAGGTTTACTGAAAAAGGAAAGTCACAAGGTAAGACAATCTCAAGCAGAAGACCTCTAGGGATTTTTAGTGTGTATATTGAAATGTAAAAAAATTAAAGGCCTATCCTTATGTTCTAAAGTTTTATTATTATTTCAAATTTGCTTGTGTTTTTTGAATCTCAATTAGTATTTTAGTTTTATCATAGACTACTGTAGAATGGCTGTAGCCAACACAGTTGAAATGCATACTTGCAAATACTTTGGGTCTCTAACATGGACAAGCTTTTTTGAATAAAATGAAAGTTTTATACATACTTTGTCAGGTCTCAGGCAGCGAATGACAAGCATCCTTTGAAACTCCCCCAACTTTTTTTGCCACTCTGCTGGAAAATCCTCATGCTGGGGATCCTAAAAACATATTTTCACATTTTTTTTAAAAGCATTTGTGAATTTACTTATAGTAGGAATAAATATCTTTTAACTTGACTCATCAATCCATGATGTGTCTTTTCTTAATTGACAAGGGGGTTGACATGCTTGAAGCTTAAAAAAAAAAACAGACCTTTAAATATATGTTTATCTAAGAAGGTTCTCTTATAGCAGACAAGTGTTAGTAATTGTTTAAAAGATAATAATCCAAAGTTCTCCTCTAGAAAGTGGAGAAGGAAGGAGATGGAGAAAACCTGAAAATGTGCTTTACCTCACTCTTTGTTAGAACTCAAGGTGGCAGTCTTCAATAGTATAATGATCTCTATATAATAAATGAGAATCACATTACAGTATCTACAGAACTATGAGTTAGGTTGGATTCAAATGAAGAAAATTAGTACAGAAGAACAAGAATTGGAGAATTAAGTAAATACATCAGAGAATTTAGTCTGTAAATGGCCTATGAATAAACCAGCTGTTATTGTTATTAAAGTATCAGATTGGGAAAAGTCAGTGTTGTGGGACATGTTAACTTCTTATTAGACTGAAGTTACATGACAGCTAGCTATACCTTTCTGGAAACTGGTGTTACAGCTCTGCTGGTATGCCTCTTAAGCTTGCCTGTAAAGGGCTGGGCACAGAGTACGCAGACAGAGCTGTAAAAACTACATTCTGAGCAACTTTGATTTAGTAAATAAAATCATGATGGAGCTCATGTTTTGCTAAGGAGCTGCAGCCTGGATCTCTCCCTCCCCAATTTCTAGGCACTTAGTTCCAGATTGGAATTTAGAATGCTGCATTATTTTTATATTGATAAATAGGGAAAATAGGTACCTCAGAGTGACATCTATAACAGCTGTTGAAGAGTTCAGCTAAAAATGTGCATGCTTTATAAGAAAGCTATGTGAATTGGGAAACACTGAGGAGCAAGGTTACACTGAAGACTCCTCTGAGCTCTGCCTCTATGTCAAAAACACTTCACGTTTCCATAAGAAGAGATGGATCTATAGCTTTGAGATTGTCAGCCACCTAGAAAACTGAGTTTCCCTACTCTGAGATATGTATGACAAATTTAGATAAGATACATGGACTCCTTGAACTAGAGAGTTGAAGTTAGGTCTCCTCTACTTTTGGAAGCAAACTGATCTTCCAAAGTAAGATGAAAAAATTACATCTCCAACTCCTTTAAAAACATTCAGATTCCTTGTGGCTAAAGTGGCAATGCTGATTTTGTACTCTTTAGCACACATGTATGAACTGCCCTGTGTTTAAATCTGTGTATCATTAACAATACAAGGGAAAAGAGATAGTTGCCTATTACTAGGGGTGAACTATACTAGTGGTAAAAAAAAAAAGTTTTCAAAAAGGAATCTTACCCAAGATCCAGTAACTACCATTTTTAAAAATTCTAGTGTAGTCACGTGAAAGTACTAGTATTAAAGGTGTTACTAGGTCGAGAGAGGTTCTTCTCTGCCCCTGCTTTGGTCTTGTGAGATCGTATCTGGAATATCGTGTCCAGTTCTGGGCCCCTCAGTTCAAGAAGGACAGGGAGCTGCTGGAGAGTTCAGTGCAGGGCCACCAAGATGATGGAGTGGAGCATCTCACTTCTGATGAAAGGCTGAGGGAGCCAGAGATTCAGCTTTGAGTAGAGGAGACTGAGGGGTGACTTCATTAATGTTTACAAACATGTAAAGGGTGGGTATCAGGAGCCAGGCTGTTCTCAGTGATGTCCAATGACAGGACAAGGGGCAATGGGTTCCAACGAAACACAAGGAAAAATATCTTAACTGTGAGCATGACAGAGCACTGGAATGGGCTCTGGAGACATTTAAAACCAGCCTGGACGAGTTCCTGTGTGACTCACTCTAGGTGGTCCTGCTCTGGCAGGGGGTTGGACTAGATGATCTTTTGAGGTCCCTTCCAACCCTTAAGATTCTGTGACTCTGTAAAGCTAGATAAGTAATGAACAAGTTTTACATAACAAGTAAGAGGCATAGCAACTTTTCTGTATCAGAACAGTGATAGATAGTGCCAGTCCTTTTCATCTAGCACTCAGAATTCAGTAACTGAATGCTCCTGGCTTCAATGTAATTGTTTATTTAGAGTCTTCATCTGTTAACTGATAGCCTGATTCTATAGATATCACTTTAGTGAATGCCACTTGAATTTATATTTAATTCAATTTGGCTGCATGAATGCACACGTAGGCATCACCCACACCTTGAATTTTTACTTCTGAAAGTCTGCAACTTTCATTTCTATTAGTCATTTAAAAAAACATAATCCCAAAGTGTGTAATGAAGTAGCCCCTTTCCTTTATCTCTTTTTCAAATGCCATCATTTCTCTGTTGGTTTTCCAAGTGACTATTTCCAAAAGAATAGCCAAGGAAAGCTTATCTCTGCTATTCTTCTGTTTCCTGTGATCTGGACAACTGGAGGAGCTGCAGCTGCTCAGTTTCTTTAATGTGTCTCATTGTACACTTGTGAGCATTTCCAAACAAAAATCCATTCTTTTCCTCTCTGCATACTTTAAGCCCATTTTTTTAAATAGAAAGGATTTCTAAATCCATGGCATTTACGATGAATAAAACACACCATTAAATCTTCTTGAAATGGGTGTAAAGTCCTAGGTCTTTTGACTGAATATTGGTGACAATTTTTCATTATTGAAGTTAACTGTGAGGAAAAGTGGTTCAATGGACTAAGCACAAATGGATAGTGTTAGCTGGACATGTAAGTGGCTATGGTCAGATATAGCGCAAATAGGAAAGGATACCTTTTTTAATCATTTGTTCAGGTGATGTGTGTATAATAAGCAATTCGCATATCAAGAAGCAGAAGGGGTGGAGTATGATAAAAGATGAGTTAATGGTAAGGTTAAAGATGAAGTAAGTGCACAAAGGTGGAGTATAATTCATCTAAAGAGAACAGGTTTTAAGGAAACAGTGATGAAATTAGATAAGGACAAAAAAATTAATACATATATATATCAAGTCACTGTGAGAACAGCAAATTCCAGGTCTTTCATTCTAGTTTCTCTACATGGCAATAATTGTGGTTTTTACACTCATCCAGGAAAGTAGCCTGCTACATAATAGCAAGAAAAGGTATCTGCACAGCACAGTAAACAAACATATTGACTGACAAGGGACAGTGGTTGCCTTAAGTTGAGCAAATTTCACTATTACCTTACCACTCCACATTTTGTTGGCTATTTCTATCCAAATTGAATTCAAATCATGACTTGCTATTCAGAAGCCACCTGAAAAATTGGCAATAATCTACTACTACTCACCATTTGCTTAAATATTTTCATCAGTATACATAAGAACATACCATGTAAAATGACAGCACTTTCTTTTTGCTGAATATTTTCACTGTGTTAATTAGTTTATGAATGCAAGCAATCAGTAATGTTAACATACCATGCTGTCGTATATTAATTTCCATCCATCCTCCAGTTGTGTAAAATCCTTACAAATGTTTGTGAAGCATGGCAACTCTTCTAGTCGACAAATTTCATCCCATGATTTTGGAGGAAGCCAAGTACATGGATTAGAAAAGGGATTGTCCAAACCTATGCCTCCAGTCAACAGAAATTTCCACTCATTCTCATCAATCTGCAATGAAAAACACTGCTCTCAAGACTAAATAAATATAATCTAATGCTTTTAGTACATTATGTAAGAAAACAATATACTTATCTGAAATCTTGCTGTAGGTGAAAAATCTTGTATACATCTACTAAAAACTTATTTCTGAAGTATTCAGTGTTTGCTTTTCACTTAAACATGAATTTAAGAATCAAAAAACCTAAGATATGAGCCAATTAAAAGATTCATCTACCGTCTTAACTTGGAGAACGAACAATGTTAACTGATTAGATTTTTAGACCCATTCTTTAAACACCAAAATATTGAAGGAAAAAAAATATACCAAGCATGTTTCAAGGAACAATGCATTTTGCAATCTTTTCCCATAATGCAAGTCTAAATGTGAAACAGAAGTGCCAGCTTATCACACATCTCCTTCCTTTCTCAATACTCCTTTATGTCAAAATTTCTTTGATGGCTTTAATTTATAAATGGAAATCCCTGTGAATAGGAGATCGGTGTCCCATGTTTATTACTCTTGAATAGCTCTTGAAAGAATTCACTTCTATGTATTCTCCAATGAAAACAATTCAAGTATTTTCATATTATACTGAAACACCTCCAAGCAACCCTAAGTACTGTTCTGCAGATAACACGTTTAAAATGCATGTATTTCAGGATGAATTTTTTAAATCATGTAAAGAATTTTTTTAAAGGCTTATTAGAAATTAAAAGAATTCAGTTGGTATAAGTGTTTCATTTTGATGAATTCTATGCAAAAATAAACATATTTAGCACCTTAAGTGAAAAAGATGAGTAGTTTCTTAAATCAATTTTTACCATTCATTTTATATGCTCCTGGAACTCAGAATACTTTACAGTAAAATTTTGCAAAGTGTTCACTGTAAGAATAACACAGGCTGGGCTTTGGTTCAAGTGATGTTTAGAAAAATTGTTATCACTTTTGCCATACCTGTTTGCTAAATATTTACTTTATTCTAGAGAATCCTTTTCAATGTTTATAATTGCTTATCAAAATGAAAATAGAATGCCACAAAATCGAGGCTTAAGTAATACATTAAAACTTTTTCTCCTATTCTTATCTCATATGTTCGTATTACTGAGTGTGTATATGCAGTTTTAATATATGTATATAATATGAAACAAAATTATTTTTAATTACTGACCATTCCTTCATATTTCAGGAGATTGACAGTTAGACAAAAAGAGAAGAGCAGCTTGTCTTTTTCAAAGAGGGAGCGACAGACATTGACATAAAGTGAGTACGTAAAATGATCCTTGAGAATCTTCAACCTACAGGTGTTGGAAAAATAATAATCTTCCATTATTATCACTCTGAAGAATGTGCACTCTGGAAACCTATTATAAACCATTTAGATTCCATTTTTTCTAATAAACTCTCTGGCCAATTACCCCAAAGCAATCATTAAATGCATGTACCATTTTGTGAACAAAGTAACATAAAAACCATTTAAGTGCAATTACATCTTAGGAAGACATGATTTTCAGAGGAAGAGAGAGGTTCCTTCTGGAAGGGGCAGAAAACCAGCAGCATTTTAAATTCATGATGAACATAAATCATGAGGATGAGAGGGCCCTGGCACAGGCTTCCCTAGGAGGTTGCGGATTATCCTTCTCTGGAGGTTTTCAAAAGTGACCAGATCTAGGTAGACCTGCTTTGGCAGGAGGGTTGGACTAGACAATCTCTAAAGGTTCCTTCCAACCCCTACCATTCTGTGATTCTGTGATAAACACCAGGGACAAAATCAAAACGGTACATTTTTAAAGGTTATCTGAAATGTTTACCTTAAGAAAGAGTATTTTCCTTAATACAGTGTAATAGAAATATATTTTAAACTCTGTGATTCTTTATCAGTATTTTTGTTTAAATACAAAGCAAGGAGGCCATCTATTGTTTCATAAAGGTTTAATACCTTGAATATCTAGTCAGAATAAGGAAAAGTCCGTTCAGGTGGTTGAAAATGCAGTATCTGAACTTGCACAATGCCTTCAAATACTTATTTCAGGTTAGTAACAAAGATGTGGAGAAGGTGCTATGGCTTTTTTTCCAGCTACCTAGGTCACCAGTTACTTGGCAGGGGTCTACTTGTGCAGTTCAGACAGAGAGATCTTTCAGAAGCCTGTGTAATCTATTATAAGTAAAAAGTGGAAAGCTTTTGACAGATCAAGATTGAGAGCAAGCTATGTTGTTTGATCTGTGCCTTCTGACACATCTTATTCTTGTGTTTCAATCTATTTTTCTTTTCTTCCATTCAGTTAACAAGAAAGAGACCATTTTAGATAATATTACTATAGTATATAAATGCCGCTGGGTTTCTATTATTATTTTAAGTCCTTTTAAAATTACCGATTCCTCATGAGTTAAATGAATATACAGACAGTTTATACACAAAATACTGACACAAAATTAGCCAGTTGCAAGTTACAGAAGTAACATGGTTTGCATGAGAAAAGAATGATTAAAATACATATATATATATATATATAGCCTCAGAACAGAGCCTGTAGTAAAAAATGTCCCATTAGTGATAAGAGCCCAATATGAAGTCTTATGTAAATTATTGATTCACAGAGAAATTTCTGTGAGTCCACCTTCACCAAGCAAAATTACCAAAAATTACCAAAACAGGCTTACACAAATCATTCTCTGGGGATGTATAGTCAGCTGGGATTCAGGTCCTATATCTTTATATATCTTTATATATCTGCTGACAAAAAGTTTCTGAATCAAAATTAGATTATTTTATCAATTGCTTGGTTTAATTTAGGCACATGGGGATTTTGAGATGCAAAAGAGTAAGATTTTCTGGTGGGTTGACCCTGGCTGGATGTCAGCTGCCCACCAGTCTATCTCTCCTCTTCCTCAGCTGGCAAAAGTATAATGAATGGCTCATGGGTTGAGATAAGGAGACATGGAGAGATTACTCGTTGATTACCATCACGGGTAAGACAGAATAAACTGGTAATAAATTAAATTAAATTTTCCCCAAATCAAAGAGTAGGATAATGAGAAATAAAACCAAATCTTAAAAATACTTTCTACCTACCCCTCCCTTCTACCTGGACAGAACTTTACTGCCAATTTTCTCAACTTCCCTCCCTACCAGCAGCACAGGTGGACAGTGAAGGGGGAGTGTGGTCAGTTCATCATATTGTTTCTGTGCTCCTTCATCTGCAAGGGGAGGACTTCTCAATGTTCTTAAATACGTTATCTCAGAGGCCCTACCATCATCACTGATGGGCTCTGCCTTGGCCAGCAGCAGGTTCATCTTGGAGATGCCAGCGCTGGCTCTGTCGGACACAGCTTTTATCAGCTTCTCCAAGAAGCCACCCAAGTAGTCCTCCCAATACCTAAACCTTTCCATGCAAATCTAATACAGTCTTAAAACCAAAGAGCTAGGTTTATACAACACAGATTGCCTTACTGGTAAAAGGCTACCAAATTTCAAATATTCTTCCAAAATATAATTTCTAACTTAAATGATTATTAGCAATATATTTGACAAAAGAGTTACATTAGCCTTGGGTTGCCCAGACCTTGACTAAATTCTAGTGAAAAAGCAAGTAAACTACATACTGTAACTAAAAAAAAAAGTCTATATACAAATTATGAGAGTAGCTTCCCTTTCCCCTTCTTTGTTCATTTGATGAACAGGCAAATAGATATGCAACAGAAGCAATGCTCTGTGATTTGAAGATCAAATTAAGCCACTAAATAGAATTTAGTATCTGATAAGATAGAACATAGAAAAACTTTCTTTAAACAATCTCTGTATAGATAATTCACTTCAAGGGTATATTGTGGATAATCCTCACGTGATCACAATTAGTGAGGTCCATCATATGCAAAATAAATTCACAATTTTTCACAGTCTCATGAGCAAACTGGAAGAGGGAGGGAGGGGCACCTTAAGTATAAAACAATAAACAAACTGATTTAAAAAAATAGTTGGGTTAGTAATTGCTGCTTTGTACACTTTACAGCCAAGAGTGCCAGTCACAGCATTCTCTCTCACCAGGTGTGTGAAACGGTTTCTTGTCTGTTTCCTGAAGACAGACACTGTCTGAGACAATACACTTTGGAGAAATTATATTTCTGGAGTTAACTATATTACCAATTACAAATAGTGAATTATCACTCTTACCTTGTTTGTAAAACTGCCGATTGCTCTGAATTATCTATAGATATGATGAAAAGGTTAATAAACCACATGAGTGAATACTGGTACATTGGCTCAATGTTAGCTAGATCAGCAATAGAGAAAAACAAGACTGATGAATGGATAGCAATAGGACGATAGCCCATACGAGTAGCATCAATCTTCTTTTCTGTTTCTTCAGCTACAGCTTGCTTTTCAGAAATCTCATTAGCCAGAACTTTGGAAGATGACAGTATCTGGATAGCAGTTTCATCCTCCAAAATGTTTCCTTCTGAGGCTGAAAGAACTTCTAAAATCTTGTCTTCTATTTCTTTTAGCTGCCTAAAATAATATACAAGAATTTTCGCTCATGAAAATTGCAGCTTTTTTTGTAAATTTCTATTAAATAAGACAACACATGGATTCTATTCATGGCATGCAGCTTAGTAAAACCTTTTTTTCTTATTAAACGATCTCTTAAATTTCTAAAATGTCTGAAATTTATCCACTTTTCGGCTAAAAAATTGGACGGCAAAGACAAGAAGTGACAAATTAGTTTTAATACTGCATGCTTTCATGCTTTGACCCATGGGGAAAGATGCTCTTTCCCATGTAAAATAAGTGCAAATCTTGCACATTGAGAACACTTCTAAAACACAATCATTAATATCTAAGGAAAATTTGTGAGGACATCAAATCATATGTCAGTATCATGGAAGGAATGCATAAAAAAAAAAAAACAGGACAGGATCAACAGGTACATTTTGCAATTACACAACCCTCAATTCAGGTCTTTAACCTTTTTTTTTAATAATCCCAGAAATAGGAAACCATATCAGAACAAGAATGGCAAAACCAGTAGGAATATGAGTAAATTCAAATCAGCCTAAATGACAAAACAGAAGCCTAAGTTTGGGCACTCAAAAATAGCAGTCCTGGATTTTCTGTTAAATCAAACAAGAATAATAGTTTCTGGAATATGTTTCCCATGATTGTATTTCCTTAAACTGCAACCTGCTTCTATCCCTACCAAGGGAAGTTATCGTGATACCTTTTATTCTCAGCCCCTTGAAGAATGAGGGCTTGTTTTTCTTCCTCCAGATCTGGTCTTTCTCTTGCAACCACAATTCCGAGAAGCTGATCCTGCATTCCTTCTGAGGTAATCATAAAGTTCAATAATGTCACCTGTTAGAAGAAATATTTTTTTTTTTAAATAGCACATTTATGGCCAGATACATCTTCATTTACAAGATGAGGTTTGTATATCATCATATCCTGAACCAAAATTTGAGAGTAAATAAATTGCAGCTGAGAGTTCAAAATTATGTGTTGGAAAAGGCAACACCAAGATTAACACACAAAGTTAATGATAAAAGGGCTGAGATAAGAATGTATAGAATTTCATTCTGTTCCTCAAAACTACACTTAAAAATTGAATACCGGTGCTTCTAGGGATTGGCCCACATAACATGAATGAACATTTTTCCATGCAAGAGGGATACCTGTATGCATCAAGCAGCCTTCACAGAGAAAGGAACAAAACATTTCCATTAATGGAAGACTGAATTTACATACATATTTTGTAAATAAATTTGGTGTTGTTTTCAACAACATCTGAACATCTTCATCTTCCATCTGAACATCCCCGTGAAATAGGATACTGGTATAGTATTTGTCAAAAATTAAGGTAAAGACCAGATAGGTCACATTTTATGGTGGTTAGAAACTTTTTACTCATAAAATTTTTACTTATTTTCATGAAGTAGTAACATACATACTGGAGTTGTACTTCAAACTCTTATTGCCCCTGACACAAACATTTTTTCTCTTCAATGGCAGTGTTCAGATGCAATTTTTTGCATTATTATTACAGGAATATTTCTATACTAGAAATAGCGTAGCAGAATTTTCTCTTTTTCATGAGAAAATAAGTGACTGGAAAACAACCTGTTTAAAAGAATTCTCATCCCATGACATATTTATAATGGATCCAGAAAAAAACCCCCGATGCTCTTTCGGAAGAAGTGGCAAAAAATGTACAATATCTTACATGAGAAAGAGAGGTACATTACCAGCAGAGAGCTATAAAATATTTTGATGCATATAGTTCAAACTCAAGAAAATAACTATTTATCCATTATCAAGGCTGATGAAAATATTGATTTTAATTAATTGACTAAGTGACTATAGTTCCTCTTCAGGCTTTTTTGGTGGCTACAGATACCATTGTCAAATGTTTCAAAAAAATATTTGCCTTGAACATAGTGATCAGTTATAATATAGAATACTCGTGAAGATCATTTGTCTTGATCTGCTACCGCCAAGAGCAATGTCTGAAAGTTGTTTGAATATTTTAGGGTCTTTTTCATGAGTTTTCTTTGTAAATTTTGGAGGGGTAGTATCTTAACTTTCTTAAAATACATCACTAACAGTTTTTTGTTACTGTAAGCTTCAACTTAAAAACGTTTAGAAGCACAGACAGAATATCACACTGTTCTTAAACAGGAATTTTGAGAGGAGGTTCAGTTCTATATGACAGTAAGAATCAGTAAGATCTTTACAAGCATCATGATCTATTTCTTCCTCACCTTATTTAACAATTTTAGTAATGGAAAATCTAAGAGGGACCTAAGGTTTCACAACTTCAAGAGTCTTTCATAGGCTCTATTTGCCTTTAAAGTGAAAGGCTAGTTACAAAAGGCATCATGATTTAGCTTTCAGAGCTGCCCATGCTCTGAAAAGTTGGCTTGTTCAGATATCCAAATCTCTGAGGTCAAAGTACAAACTGCTGCCTACATTCTACATTTCTTCTTGTGCCCTCAGACACACAATGATATGTGTCTATGTATTTTTTTATGGACATGAATAAGTTTCTTTTCCATTAGCAGCGCTGAAAATTATCAGATTTTTTAGTAGGTTTTGCTACATTTAATTATTAATGTTAGAAACAGCAAAAAGCTACTCCAAATGGCTAATAACTGGAAATATATATCTCATAGTGTAAATCCATGACCTATGTCTCTTTGCAGGCTTCACTATGTAAGTCACACCAGAACTCAGCACTATCTTTTTTCTGTGAAATATGATAACCACACCAATAATCATTTTTCCTGGCTCCTGCTTCCTGTACATAAGCCACCTTAGTCAGCCAGTTCAACAATGTGTGGTGTAGCTGCGAGTACACCCAGCTGGCTTGGTTTCAGCTGGGATAGAGTTAATTTTCTTCCTAGTAGCTGCTACAGGGCTACATTTTGGGTTTATGCTGAAATGACTACTGATAACACAGAAATGTTTTGGTTGTTGCTAAGCAGTGGTTTTCTTTTTCTTTTTAGTTCTCTCTCTTTTCTTTTTAGTTATTGAACTCTTCTTATCTCTACCTGCAAGTTTTATTCTTTCTTCCCCCAATTCTCCTCCCCATCCCACTGCAGACAGAGTGGTGAAGTGAGCAAGCATCTGTGTAATACTTAGTTGCTGCTGGGGTTAAACCATGACACCAACAGTCTCATGAAGCAACTGCTCCTTGTTAGAGCAATTAACAGCTTATGTCTGACTGCATGGAAACAACTAGAGAAGACTCATCTTTAGAAATATTTTATTCTGGGGAAAAATAAAAGTACACCGTATTGAGTGTTGATTGGAAACTAAGAGATTTTGTCTTTGTAGGAAACAATCTTTTCATAGGAAACAAATTTCATATAACTTTTAAATATATATTTACTCTTGGAGTAATTATTTTGGATGTTCTCTTCCTTACATGTTTCATCCTTTTTTTCTGAACATGCATCTAATTACCTTTTTTGATAAAAAAACAGTGTCTATATGACTTGATGTGAAAGGAAGTGAACAAGTGTTATTCCCTTTCATTAATTTTTATCCATTTTTCCTGCATCAGTAGTTCCTCAGAATAACTTAATGTTCCATTTTACTGAGTATCATAATTGTTTTTAAAGTTTTGATTTCAAGATTTTGTGCTTCAGTAGTCTATCTTCAACTACAGTGTAAGTTTGGACTTCTTTTCTATAAACAATTCTTCAAAAATAGTAAGAGTTCAAAGAGAGAACATGTATCCCAAGCAACTTCAAAATGACTAAACCACCAATTTTATTCTTTAAAGAAGGAAACCGTCTTTTATTTTTCTAACATAGAAAAATAAGAAAAGATAGAGTTGTCAAATATATAAATCTATAAATATATTTTCTGTCTGATATAAACAAGGCACAATGCCAGGATTTGCTGAGACTCCCGTCCCCAACTATACTACAGATAAAAATGGTGAATACCAGAGCCTAATGTAGAGTTTGCATGTGAAGTGACTAGTTCTTGGAAATATTTTCATAATAAAAGGTGATTAAATAGCACGAGGAGATTAAGACTAGGAAAAGTGATAAAAATAAATAAATTCCTGATGGTATGAAAGAATGACAGTATTGCAAGATGAAATATTATATATGAGAAATGTCAACATTTCTAAGATGATACCAGCACTGTTAAAAAAGCTAATGTTGGCAGGGAGGAGGAATAAACAAATGCCAGATTATTTCTTCATTATAGCCAAGGAATCATTTTAAAACTAAATCAGAGTTGCACATTTTCAAAATTCTCACCTTAACAGAGGTTTCAGGAAGATAATGTGGATTTCTCAGCTTAGTTGTAATATAAAAACGGAATTCAGGAGCATACTCAATAGTGGAGTCTCCAAGGCAAATGCATATACTCCCCGACTGCTTAAATGTCTGTTTGAGCAAAAGTGGCTCTAGGATAGGATCAAGTTCTTCTCCAATATTCTCCAGTAGCACTTCAATATAATGTAAGAATTAGTAGGACTTTCTTGGCATTTATATACTCATTGCATGTTCTTTACAGTACATATGTATAATGCACATTTACAGTGTGGAAACAGTAAAAGTACTAATTGAGCAATACCTAGAAATAAGGTTACTGTTAGTCAGATGATAGAAAAATGAATCAAAGAAATGTGCCTTTAATTTTCTTTTCCTAATATTATGTCAATAATAAAAGCAACTAACATCACTGTTACTGCTGCCAACAGCTTAGAACAGTAGCTTAAAGCTACCAATTTTAAAAGGGGAAATAACAAATTAAACGCCACATATTATAGAAATCATTTTGGGTAACTAAGTCTGTTTCAGTTTTCACTGAAGAACATGAGATTGTCAAAATCAACACAGAAATAATAACAGAGAGAATAAATAATTTCTTTACTCGTAGTCCAAATAGTCATTGAAATATAGCTGATGCTATAACTATGTTTCTCATTTCTAATAGTTTGATAAGGGTAACAAGCTAATAAGACTACTTGCAATAAAGATACTGCAGAGAATACAAGTGTCATTAATGATCACGGCCTAGTAATCTGGTATTTATAGTCTTGAACAGTCAAATAAAATAATTACTTTTTAGATACAAAATTATTGTAACATTAAAACAAATACATGGGAACTCTCATAAAGCAATTAAAAGATACAAATTAACTGAGTATTATATTGTGCTAAGAAGTATCTTATAACCTAGGGTGAGGAATTCAATTACCGTATTACTAATTTGAAACAAAACAACCAAAAAACATCTGTTTTCCTTAAATATGAGAACATTTGATACTCACTGGAGTTCCATTTTTTAGCTAATTGTGCCCCCTCCGGGTTCTTCTGTAATTTACACTTTCATTAGCCATTAACTTACCAGGACTGCCAAACTGAATACAATTTTCCAGTGTTGTTACAAATTGAGGGTCAGTGAGTTTAATTATATGCAAACTGTTGACTTTTTCCATGTTCTTTATCCATTTATTTGCTTGACCCTGAGGGTCTATCATCAGAGGCCATCTTCTTGCATTACTAAAGGGAAAAATACAAACATTCAAAACTGAAATATAAGCTTTTCAACTGTCCCAAATAAAGGAATTTATTCACTTTTGTCATTAAACCAAAAGTGTGTCAGTATGAAATTATAGTAGGCACATACTCAAGTGCCTTGATGATTTTAAGAGGAGACAGATGAATCTTAAAGTCCTCTGTTTACAAAAAATAATTTTCCTCTTTCCAAGAAAGTGCTTAGAATAAGACTTCTTACTTCCTAGAAATTAATTTTTAACACTTCTAAAATAAAAAGATCAAAAAAAGTTTTGAAAATTTGAACAGCTTTGAAACAGTCATAGACATAAGTCAGCATTTTCAAGTGAAAACAAATGGAACTCGCCACTAAAAAGACATCTGAGTTAATAAAAAGCGAATTATATATAGCCAAATTCAAAGGTCTCCAACTTTTAATACCTAATTCTTAAGCAGCAATGGACACAAAGACTTTCTGGATTTTATTTTTGACAGATTCAGTAACTACTTCCCAGATTTTTTACAGTACTACATGTAGTTACATTACCAAGACGTCTAAAGACCAGTGAAACTTTTTAATGCTTAATTACAATTACAGCAATAATCACCTAAATTAGAAACCATCTAAGCAAGCAGAAGTGATAATAGCAAATCAAATGTAGTCCTAAAAATCTAAATCAAATGACTCGGTCCGACCCCAGTTGGTTAGGAGACATGACACAGTCTAATTACTAGAAGGAAAAGAACCCAGAAATTCTCTTTTTTTCCAGATTCAGCATAAATCTGTCAGACTACTTCTGTTGCCTCAAGCGTTATTACAAATTGGTTTACGCACAACAACACTGGCAAATTATTTATCAATAATACTTTTTTTTAAATTGAACCCATCTCTTAACAAAAAGTTTAATAAATAAAACTTGCAATGCCTGCATCTGTATTCTTATTTTCCTAAAAAGAACTAAGACAAAATGCATGAAATTCAGCAAAATGCAATCTCACTTTTGTCTGAGCTTCAAATAAACCTCTTGTTAGAAAGAGTCATGTTTTATGAAAGGTTTCCATAATTTGTCAACAGAAAGTGATAAACATTGAATTGGGAAAAGGTACAGAGCAAGTAGTTGTGTATGTTATAAACGACAATAATCAGACAATCACGGAATCACAGAATGGTAGGGGTTGGAAGGGACCTTTAGAGATCATCTAGTCCAACCCCCCTGCAGAAGCAGGATCTGGAAGGCTTATTAGTTTCAAAATTGCTGGCAGGCAAGATTACTCAAGAGAGTAATTTTAAAATACTGTAAAGCATAGTTTAAGAGAGAAAAATCCTTTACATCCTCTGTTACAATCTTCTATTCCACAAACTTCTTATTAAAGACTTAGGTGTAGTTGTAAGGCCTATACATACATGTGTAAACATAACAACATGCAATAATATGCATGTAAGCTTTAATACAAGGTTTCAGCTGTCTGCAACTCAGCTGCAGTTCTGTAACTCTTGATCATCGGTACTGAAAAGATGGGGGTTTTTAAGATGTGAGAGACTAGATAAGCAGTGCTATATAAGATAAAGAAAGTGAAAACAAAGCTGAATGGTAAGATGGTTGCTAAGGAATAGTGACTTACAAGAAGTTACGGAACTGAAGACAAAAGCAGAGACTGGGTTGGGGTTTTTTTTGGCAACTGATGTCAGATCGGGCAGCTTAGCATGATGAAGAACCAGTCTTTTCCAAGACACAACAGAGGCCAACATTTCCCCACCTTAGTGTCAGCCTTCTGGCTAGCACAAATGAAAAATGTGTTCTTGATGCAGTTATGAGCAAAACGATGTTTAGCTTGGTACTATTAGTCCTAACTAGTGAAAAATAATTTTTTACTCAGAAATCATGACTGATTCTGCTTGCAGAATTTCTGCACAGTAAAATGTGCCCAAGTAAATGTGATCCCTTAAAAGAAGGAATAGATATGGAGGTAGGAAACAAAAGTGGCTTTAGCTCTTTGGACTGAAAATGGAAATTGTGGAAAGGATACAACAGAAGTTAAGAAGCAAAAGTTTTGGAAGAGAAATGCACCATGTGTGGCAGTAGCCTGAGATGCTAAAGAGCTTCCGTCTGTTATGGATCACAAATTGTACTCGAACATGACCATTCAGTGGCTGAAGGAAGATGGCTTTCTTCCCACTTCGTAGAATGATTTAGGAAATAAGCACCCTGTCCAGCCTACCCATGAATGTGGAGCATGCTATAAATGCACTGAGATGCAGGAAATGCATTTGTAATCCACCAAGACATTGTGCGATCTAAGCAATCATTAATTAAGTTAAAATGGGAGCTTTGTAAAGTTATAAGTCTTTTGAATAATCTGATAAACACAGATAAGGGCAAACTTGGTAACACAGTAGGTCTGTGTAGAAACAGCATATGAAATCAGAAGATCTGTCAGATGAGGCAGTAGCATCAGCAGCATTAGAAGACAGTCTCATAGTAGGTAGTGTTCACCACTAGATCCAAAGTATAATGAAAGAATTGCAAGCTCCTGAATTGCTAGGTGGATCAGTTGCTTATGAGAACCTAAAGGGAGACCTGAAGGATATAGAGCCAGATGATTTTAAGAGGAAGATGATACAAGGTGATACAGCAATTTCAAACTCAAACTTAATACAGTAAACACATGTTAAACACATTCTAGAACAGGCAATATTGCTTTAATTTTATCATAATTAGTTTGCTTTATCTTATTTTAAAACAGGAATCTAAGACATGACAAAACGTTGGCCAAAACCAACAGTATGTATTTAGCTTTTAGGTTTTGTTTGTATCACAGCTGCAGCTGAATTGACCATGGAATAATGTTGCTTTAACTGCATTTCTGTGTGGTTTTGCTACCCATTTACTTCAGGTCTGTTGGTTTTCTTTTCTGTGTAATGAATAAACAATTCTTACAATTCTTCTCCATAGCCAGGTTAATGGTTGTCAAGTCTCTAACATGTACCTAATATTTCCACATCTTTCTTATAGTATTCTATTGCACATAGCTCACTCGCGATTAGTTTTAGATTTATAAATATTTCTAGACATTAAAACATTAACATGGTCAGTTCCCATGCTATACATTGGTATACAGATCACTGATGTTCCCTATGATTGTTACATTGGTATATATCAGATGAACTAGAAAAGTGTTTCTAGTGACTGATGTGAGAAATAGACGTGTGTGTGTATTAGGACACTACATAAAAATGTAGAATTGTCTTAAAAGCAAAAGGCAATGGTACTAGATTTAGAGTTCATGAGATCACATTTTCTTTCTGTGAGGAATTTTGGATTTAATAATTTGTTTAACTTTCCAAATAACAATATCTTTAAATCTGCAGAATTTAAAAAATATTTTCTGTCAAACAATGTATCGCTAGGTAAAATCAAAGTATTTTATTTGGCTGTATCTTGAGATAATTACAAGAAGGAAAAATTAAAAATAGAAAGGGCATATCAAAACAGAAAATAAATCTTTCTTTCCTTATCAGAACTTTCTTCAACTTACATTAAGACTATCGTAATACTAACTACATTATAATCAGAAAGTACAGTTGCAGCTGCCAAGCTTTTAACTGTAAATAGTACTTAGTGGAAACCCAATTACATCTTTGGAGTGCTGGAATTAACTATGGATTTATGTGTTTGTTTGGGTTTTTTTAACATTCTTTGAAGATTGGACCAGGTACAAAGACAACTTTGTGGTACCTCATTCATATTACCTATTAAAGAAGTCTCAAAAAGAAGCCTAAAAAAACCACCAAAGCTCTTTTAGTTTTTGTCTTGGACTACGGGGTTGTTCTGTTCCAGCAGAGATCCTAGGAATGACTAGTCTGTACGAAGTACAGATAGGAAGCTAATGATGCAAAGAACATAGACTCTAAAGTCTCAGAACAAATAACACCTTCTCACCTTATATCAAATATCTAAAACTATTAAATGAATGAGGAAGACCCATAACTCCTGACTGCTTGAAGTAGTACGAAAGCACACCTTTCTGAAATAAGAAGTTATTGCAGGAAGGACCTGCCTCACCTTTTCTTGCTGAAGCAGTTCAGAAGCACATAGAGTAAAAGGAAAAAAATAGAGGAAAAATCTGGAAAGAGTGCATGGTTAGGATCATCCCCTATGAAAGCTTTCTCTGCATTCTAACTTTTTGCAAATCCCCTTCAATGCAAGATATGCCTAGGCATTTTTGTCATTTTGTTACTGTGCCCTAGCAAAATAAAGATTCAGTTTATCTGTGTACAAACTAATACTTCAAAAATATCACACTAAATACATTACAAGGCATCCTGGCTGTTAAAATCTCCTACCAGTTGGCAACATTATTTATATTATTTCCAATGCCATCTTAGGGAAGAAGTATGTGACCCTTATAGAAAGATTAACAAATTACCTACAGAAACACTTCGTAGTAGAAACTGATGACAGCATATTTCTTTAAAATTAAAGAGCTTTAGCTTTTTTAAGTAGAATTACTTCCATATCTACCAATCATACTACAAGAATAGCATTCAAAATTCTCTTACTGAAGTATTTTAGGATGTCTCAAACTTAATCTAGTGTGCCACGTTTTAAAAATAAGGAGGGGGGGAAGGGAGGGAAGTATCTTTATAGCAATCCACAGGAGTTAAAAAGGAGGGGAATTAACTCAGATTTTTAAACTTTATATTACAGAGTTAAAAAGTATAACTAATATTTCTTATAAATTTAGATATTACTGTAATTTTATATTGCTAGTTGTTAAACTGCATACATAGTAGAAACCTTCTATAAGGTAATAATTGGAAAGCATGTTCTTAGAAGGTATTTTATTATTTTTTTTTCTACTTACGAGATAATGATGCCGTTATCAATAGAAAACATGTCAGAAGGTAGTCCTGCAATATTCCAAGCTCTGATCTCCACCGGTTCTCCCAGGGTATTTGTTAAGGAAAAATCATCAGAACAAGGAATGTCTTTTGTTCTACATAGCAATGACCACTCTTTAGTTTGCATCTAGATAAAAAGAAAACAAATATTAACTGAAATTCTATCCATTCACAGAATTTTCAAAGTATTAAGGAAAAATATATTTTTCAAGTCACTTCCATAAGAGCTGCTACATACAATATCACTATATCCTAGATAGAAAGAAATTTATCCTTCCGTATAAAATATCTAAAAGTGTTTCTGAAAATTCCTTTGTGACTTCTATATATGAAATGTAAGCTTACTGAGCCTTGGTATAACTTTATTTACTATTTCAGCAGTAGTCTTCTATACTACGAGTGTAGAACAAATGTACACATCCTAACTAAAAAAAACCCTCAAAATATTAACATCTTCATTATTTAACTCTCAGGACACACAGAAGAATACTTGCAAAGACTTAAGCAAACTTACTAGTCATTTACAGTGGCTTTTCACTATTCTCTGTATTATTTAACTCATTACAGTTGTGTAAACTATATGTGTTTGTATAGTGCCTAAAAATAATGAAGACACACATCTTTAAATCTTGAAACCTAAAAGCACATTCCATTAGGAAGAATGCTTCTAAAGAAGGAAGATGTATAGAAATAGTATGTTAATATGAAAGGAAGAGTCTTGTATGAAAGCTACACATAAGGCCAGATAAATATGCTGTGGTATTCTAAAAATCATCTCTCAAGCAACAGAACTCAGAAACGCAATGTTGAAGGAAATGGACTAAGGGCTAGATATAGTCACAGAGATGGTGAATGAAGGATTAATCAATTTGCCAAAAACAAAGTTGATATTCCAAAAGATATTGTAACTTTTTATCTTATGAAAACTGTAGGGGAAAAAAAGCCCAACATAGTAGATAAAATGCAAAACTGCTCAAAAGTGATTATATTATCCAACATTATTCAGTTTATCAGAGAGAGAACTAATATGTGTCTGCACAATCATGATTATAAGAACAATGAATCATGCAGATGTCTCTGCCTTTTATGAATATCATCTGCACTTCTATCTACACTTGCCTGGAATACAGTTCAGCATCCCAACACAATGTTATACACTATGCAGGTCATCAGCACAAAAGAGATTACTCTCAAAATCATGTAATTTGGAACTGTAAAAAATGCTATATATTCACACTATAAATATACCATAAACTCTCACTCTAAGAAGTTCTAAAATAGTAACATCACATCATGGGCCTTATGAAGAAAATAATTGTTTGAAAGAGTAGTACAAAATTTTCTACAAAAAAATGGACAAAGAAAATATATTACAGAAAAACTGGAAATAAGGTTTATATGCAAATACTATTTCAAATGAGTTAGATTGATTTTTTTTTCTCTCTTAATTTTTAGCATGTTTTGAAACCTGGATCTGATTTTCAAAAAAAATAGACATTGGTTTTTTTCAGCTGAATTCAGTAGCAGGCTTTGGTCTTCAAAAACTTTCAATGTCAGGGTAATTTTGACATCCAAAATTTGTTATATATAAGATCAGTTGTCATGTCAAAACTGTTTTTTATCCAAAATTTCTGTTACAGACACAAATCTGCTATGTTATTGAGCTACTGTATCTTTTGTCTCTTTTTGTACAAAATCACTCTACTTTTCAGAACTTGTTTAATTGTCCTGCTGCTGGAATAGAAACTAGTCCCATCTTCTTAAGAATTTAACCATTGAACGGAACAGGAATAACCAGAGTCATGAGGTGCAAAGTTACTGGCAATTGCTTTAAAGAAAAGCAATCCAAAGACTTCACACTTTACACAGTAAAACACTTTAAAGTAAAACAAATGAAAACTTTCCCAGAAGACTCTTATAAATAAAACTCAAAGTCCTACAATATAGTTTCAGTTTCAGATATGAATTCTATTAAAAAGTAACTTTAAAATAGAAACCTTATTATTTATTTATTTATTGGTTTAGATTATTGCAAAACACAGAATTACTTGTCTGAAGCTGGATGTAAAGGCTCCTAGGTAAGCTATAATTCCTGATGAAATAAGTATATCTCCAGTCAAATTGATGTACTGTCTTCCCAGCTCCAAAGCAGTCTCATGCCAGCGAGTTTTCTCACCCCCAAGACCACCAATCAATTGTTCTGCTCGCTGTAGTTTTTTGCTGCATAAGTCAACCTCAGAAGACAAATCAAATTATTATATTACATAACCACTTTAAATGCACTTACAAATATTGAGACCATTCAACAATTATTTTCCTGTGCAGAAGTCTTCTTAAGAAATATCATCAAAGAATACACCTTCTTTTTATGATGGAAACATTTAAAGAAGAAAACCAATCTCCATACCAGCACAGTAAAGTCTATTCAGTTACATTTTCATCCAGATAAATGAAGAAAAACAGTATAAAACATGCAATTAAAAATAGGTCTGTATGCCATATGGCAATATGTAACAGTGAGTCAGGAACACTCAAGGTAAGTCTATAACAGTCAAGGAAATTACCTACATGTCATAAGAGAAACAAAATCACCTTAAAAGGTCACTGTCTTATGAATACATAATCTTATGAATACATAATCTGCATTTCTGTTGTTTTTTAATTAAGCCATCTTTCCAGCTATGTTTGTAATATAACAGAAAATATGATTTAACAGGAATTTAATCCAGCTCTGTTAGAATTCTTTAGTATCTAGTAGAGAAATGTCAGCCATAGGATAAGAGGAAAATGATGCCAGCTCTTGCTGCTGTTCCAATTCTCTCTTCCAGTAACTATAGCAGCAAATTTACACCACACTAACACACTGCTTGTGTAGTTTATCCCGCTATTCTACTTCTAAACCATATCAGAATGCAGAAGAAACACACAAAGAGCTGACTTTAACTACAGACAAGAATTCAGACTCAATTTCAAATTCTGATACTATTTTTTGGAAAAAAAAAAAAAGCTCAAGACAATATGCTGCAATTTTTTTAAAAAAAAATTAAAAATACTGTCCTCTAAATGTTGCCTATTTCTGCACACATAACAGCTATTTAGCAGTCAGGAACAGAGTTTACCAAAAACTGCTCTCAAAATTGCATTAGCACAGAATGCATAAAACTTTGAATGTACTAACCTGCAACTTAATCAATGAATCAAAGTCTTGGTACAATCATTTAAAATTTATTTCCTCACAAGAAAGCAGAGAATGAGTATATCACTGAGTCAGCGATATCAATTGGTAAACTCATAATATCTATATTCTTTTCTTACTTTAAAGCATTTATTCCTCATGCTTTTCTTTATAACTTCAAGAACATTACACCAAAAAAAAAGATGGTTCTCTAAATGTAAAGCTTGTTAAACATATTGGCAGTTAAAAGGAAAAAATACCATTTGACAAAAAAAAGAGTAAATTTTCTGGCTATGAGTAGAAAAATAGTTCAACTTTTGCACAATATACCTGATTTTCTAAGTCAGCCTTCTCCTGTTTCTTGGATTCTAGTGTCTGCTGGAGTACAGCCAACTTCCTTTGAACCTCCCTTAGGTCTGTTTGTTTCTTTCTCAGATCATCCATAGCAACCTTTAGTTTTCCTTCAGCTTGTTCCAACTTCAACTTTTTGGGTGCGACATTTTTTGTCACTCTAAAGTCAAAGAATAAATTAAACATCTAAAAGACACACTCACTCCAGGGTTACTATTAACAAATGAACATAGGAACAATGAAGGGAAACCTCAGCAGCTCAACAGCTCATGCAATAATCTATTTCATAATTTGATGATAGTTGAAGACAACGGGTGTTACTTAATCACTTGTTTCTGTGCTGATACTGATATATGCAGTTTCTGCAAATAGTTCTGCTAATATTTCTGCAATGAAAAGTAACGATTAAAAGCAAAAATGGTTATGCTTTCAAACTGTGTCCCATTTGATCTCAATTTAGAATCCATTATGGATTTGTGCCATTAGAAACACAAAATCATCATTATATATTAAATGTATACACAAAACAGAAGAAAAAACAACTTTTCACATTGAAGAATTTATATTCCAGTTTTGAACATTTCAATCTTTTGCACAAATATATTTGTGAGAAGAATATTGGAAGTAACATATAACCGAAAACATAGTTTATCTTTCCAAACACAAGCAGCAAGAAAATATGCTCATCTGAAGCAGTATTAGCCTCATAATTAATGAATTCCCTCTTGTATTGGTGTAAGCTGCAGATCTGCTTTGAAGTCCACCTTTTTAGTGACTTGTCTCTCTAACAATTGGTACTTGTAATGTTAATAGTTCTTCTCAAATAAAAAACTACCAAGTATGCATTTACTAATCTTTTAGTCAAGAAATAAAATATCCTCTCAGATGATGACACTCACTACCTACCATGACTCTACTAAGTTGACCTTAGTCATCCAGTGCTGATTTACTAGTAAATGTGAGTTCCAGATGTTTCAAATTGGGAAATATAAAAAATAAGCATAACTTTTCAGTGCATCAAATACAAAAAATATCCTTTGGGCTTGACTACCAGAAATTTCCAAATTACTTCAATAATGCCTCTATTTTGTGCAACACTCTGAAAGGAAGCTAACTATTTCATAACTAAATAGATGGTTGTTCCCATGCCTTAGAAAAATTCAGAACTGAAAATAAGGCTCTACACCTTAACATCAGGTATCTTACACAAATTAATCTTTAAGACTGTTAGCTTGCACAAGTTTCCCAGTAGGAAGAAATAATTTCACATCTCTTTTGGTGTTTAAATAAACTAATCTATCAAAGTTATTTTATTTTTAAAATTTTTATACATACTTACGTGTCATAAAACTCCATGGCTATGACCCATTTGCACAGACCCTCTGCTGCCATGGAAGCATTTCGAATCTTGTCTGGTACAAACTCAGGATTTGTAAGATACTGTTTTCTTATGATAGCCATGTAAGCTGGGGGAATGTTATCCTTGTCATATTCATGAAGAGACTGAAGAAATCTTATGTCACCCAGAAGCCTCTTAGCAGGACCCCAGAAATCCTCAATTTTTTTTCCAGAACCCGTTGGATCTGGAATCTTATCTGCTTTGATGCCTTTAAGGATGCATATAGCTTCCATTACAAGCTTGACACCGGCAGGAGGACTCTTCATGGACTTAACCACTGTAATATCCTTAAAATAATAATAATAAACATCATCATCATCATCTGAACACAGGTGGATTCATCCTTGTATTACAACAGAAATAATAACCCTTTTTATAGCAAGATAATATTTGTCCTTTGTTTGCTATCCTCATACTTGATAATTTTAAATACACTATGATCTCAAGTTCATAGCACAAGCCTGCATAATCCATACATATATATCTCATTTTCTTTTTGCTATTTTTTTTATTTCTTTTTTTAACATTCTTTCTAGTCCTTTAAGGTACTGTGCGGGTTAGACTAACACTGACATCTATATAAAAAAAAAATCTGTAACCCAGTCAACAATCAATTTAGAGGAGACAAAAAAGTTCTAGGTGTAATTCATTTTTAATTGTACTTTTTCTGCTCTTAATTCAGGATTGGGCATTTCCACCTCAGCTATGGAGAACGTATATTGCAGCAATGTGCTCTACCCTTCAGTTCAGGCTCTAACCCAATACTTCCAAGCTACAGGATCACATCAGCAGTGGAGTAGTACATTTACGAAAACAAGAGAAAAGCTGCTTTCAACCCATAATTAAAGTTCTATACTCTCAAAACATAGAAGATAAACCAATTAGTATTCTGCTCAGTCATTAAACTACTAGAGTTAGCTGAATGATTGACAAGGCTGCAAAAAGAAAGAAAACTATAGTGTGAGAAGTACTAACATTATAAGAAACGGCAGAAAATAACTAAGCAAAGTTTGAACTGTAAAGACGGAAAAATAATGTAAAAGAATGAAACACTTCTACACTTATTTGTACAACTAATTAAGAGGGTTGTAAATGAAAGATTTATGGAGAATAATCTCTCTTACATCCAAGAAATTAAAGGACTTCTAGATTCTCATAATTTTGCCAATTAGTATTAGATTTTGAGAGCCTGTTGTTTCTTTGAAGTCTAAAAACTTTACAATTTGGATAGAAAGAGGTATCTTTTGAGTTCTTGGAATTTTCATTTATCACACAAAAACCAGAATTTTTAAGACTGGATTTAAAAAAAAAAACAAAACCAATTAATTCCTTGAAACTATGAACTACGTTTCCCGCAACTACAAGCTTTTTTAAAGGCAAGCCAACCAACGAAAAAAAAAACACCAAATAAGCAAAACCTGCAACCACAGAAGTGCTCAGGAGCAGGAAACAAGAGCAGGTAAATAAAGTCAGGGAATTTCAATGAGGTAGTCAGAAAACTAGTTGATGGGGTCTCCAGGGAAGGAAGTCCTTTGAGAGGAAGTACAATCAAATTTAGCCACCCATTCAAGGAAAAAGAAACTGAAGAATAAATTAATCTAATAGAGCCAAGGTTTCTAAGCAGGAGTCCCTTTTAAGGGCTAAACTGAAACTCAGCTGCAATTAAAAGCAATATGAAGTACAACAAGAAACAAAATTATACAATAAGAGTAAAAAAAGCACGAAAAGTGCTGGCTAGTGAAAAGGGTGAGACATGAGTAAATGATATATTGAGTCAAAATGTTAATGCTCTTTGCATCTGATGTCTCTCAAACATTAACCATGAGTAGGTGACTAGCACAACTGAAAACACTGTTGAAACTCAGCAAAGATTTGACCAAGGTTGCACAGGTCCATAGCTATGCCAAATTTTCACTACTAAAATTAATAATGGAAAAGATAATATGTTTATTAAACATCCTGCTGTTAGAAAGTTCAGAGTAAATGCAAATCCATTGAAGCAGAGAACAGGAAAAAAATATTTTGATAAATTGCAGAAATGGAAAAGTATAGTAGAACTAGTAAAAGAATAAAAAAGGAAAGCAATGTTTATGTAATAATGATTTTTGGGAAATTATACCAGTATTAGCATGAATGACAAACTCTGTGTGTCAATAATTCTCTATTCTACACAGCATTCAGCGAAACTATAGCTGAACTACTGTATGCAACTTCAGGCAATGCACCTTAAGACAATGTATGGAGAAGGTTCAGAAAGAATAACCAGGAAAGATAACTAGATTTATGAGAAAATACTGTAAGAACAGTGATTACTTATCTTACAGAAAAGAACATAAGAACAGTGAGTACCTTCTTTAGCTGAATAAAAGATAAAGAACCATGTCCACAGCGAGCAGGACAGAAAACAAGGTTAAGTTGTAATGAATAAGATTAGCAGTAAAACACCAGAGGACCGTTCCTAGTTCCAAATTTAAGTGTCTTTGTATGTGTATCACTACAAAAACTCAGATGTGAACAACAAAATAACACTTAAGATTACCATACTTTTATTATACTTTTTCTAATTCTTGCTAAACAACAAGCCACATGAGGTACACAGTTTCTTTGGACTTCAGATAATAATTTCAGATGTACTTAATTATGTATAGATCTATTTCTCCAAGCAAAACACAATCTGCACATTTATGTATATGGATATATGGGCACAATTTGCAACATGTGCCCTGCTCTGCTTTCCATCACTGGTGGCCAGGGTGAAGGGTGAATCAAAACCAAGAGTCCCAATACATGCTCTAAGCTCTCCTACATACAGATGTTTTGTGTGTTCATCATGCTATTTAACTATGTTTTGAATCTCCTACTACATTTTTTTTTTGCTCTTGTATTATAATACTCCCTTCTTGGAGACATTAAGCATTGATAGATGCTGAAATATTACTTTATTGCCCTTCAAACCCTCATTCTCATCTTGTTAATCTCAAGTATAATGCAATTGCCTTGAAATGACTAAGTAGCCATCTACTCTTTTCAAGGAGCACACCAATGATTCGACAATGACAGAATCTAAAAATCTTAGTACCAATGAATAGCTGTACACAACAAACCACCTGCTTTCTATCTAAGACTTCTTGCAAGTTTTTGAAGAATTTGTTCTCAACAATAGCTGTAGCATTTAGTCCATTCTCAATCTTACAATCTGTGAGACTTTCTCTCATCCCACCATGAGCAAAACATTATCCAGGTAAGGAAAATCTGATTATCCATGAAACCAAAGGTGGCTACCTCCACTGTCATGCTCAGTGGTCCTTTAACAGGGGAAGATACAGTTTCAACCTCAATTTCTAGGCTCTGACAGTCTGGATACAAAAATATAAGATGACAGACTGGCAGGTACTGAAACCAAAAAGTATATGTTTTCTAACTTCTCAATTGTTGAGTCAAAATATTTTCATAACTTAATTTTGAAATGTCTAGAACAGTATTTGATGTTGTAGTCCATAAAAATTTTGTGGTTTTCATTATAAAGTATCATTTTGCTTTATAAAACTGAAATACTTAAAAAAAAATCTAAATTATAAAACTATGTAAGTATAATGTAAAATCTGAAAAGGCAGATAATTCCATGCTTTTGTACATCTTAATACCTCTCCAGTGTGTAAATAAGCATTTTAACCATACCTGCATTGTGAGAGTGTCGAGGGCTGCTAGAGCACTTTCTAAACAAGGCATGGCTTGTGCTAAGTCAGCATCACATTCATCTTTGATGGCTTTTGCAGCCATAGCCTGCTCATTTGCCACTGCTTCATCAGCTTTCACAACTTTTTCAGTTTTGGCTACCTCCACAGATTCTTTTTTAATAACGGCCATCATCTCATCAACCTGCTTGCTGGCTTCCCGTAACTGCGGTTGCAGTGCTTCCAGCTCTGACTGCATTGAGGCCACTTGAGATGCAGCAGAGTCCAATTTCTCCAGGCCAACTTCATATCTTCTTTTCATTTTCATTACCTTACTGAAAAGAAACACTACTGTATTATAGAGATATTTTATCAGTACTTGATCATTTCATTCATTAGGATTCATTCATTCCTCAGACTTCTCACTGTTCTGAATAATCAAATGCTCTGCCAGTCTTGTTTGATTCACTGAAAAAATGGTAAATATAGAAGGGATTACTTGAACCATAGTCTTGAATTATTGAGTTATGTATATTCAGAGACTGGGATAGAGATAAATAAATGACCATTTATAGGTCTGCAGGGGTGTTGGACTAGATGATCTCTAAAGGTGCCTTCCAACCCCTACCATTCTATGATCCTATGAAAAGTGATTGTTAAGCTTCTGCCTCTTTGTTGGCATGAGGTACAAAGTCAAGATGGCACAGTAGTAACAGACAAGAAAAGGAGGAGGAGGAGTTGGGGATACACTCATGAAGATTAGTAGATTAGGTAAGGTTGCAATAATATTAATTGGGAAAATATTTTTAGCAGCAGAATGTGAATGTCTCTGGGGACAGCCAACAGCATCAGAATCAAATTCCAGACATCTGAGCCTGATGATCAAATGAAACAATGTAACTGTTATGGTAACATCTTATCAATGAGAAGGGGAGGAAAGAAAAAGCAACTTTTCCTCACCAGCCAAGGGAATAGAACAGCTGTGCACATGCACACTGAGGTCCTTTCTGGACAGGCATGGCACAGTTGAACCCTGCTAGCCAGCCAATGACACCTAGCAACTTGGAAGCTAGTTTCCAGAAAACCTCAGAGTAAGCAGGCTATATTAATTACTCTGGTAGCATAATATGCATAATCAACATACAGTGGTATCACCAGGGATGTTAAGAGGTATACTTTGAGATCATGAAGTCAGAGCTTTTGAATAATCAGGAAGTGTGTGTCCTAAGAGTACACTATTCCATAAATTTAAATTAACTCAAACCAATTTGCTTGTTTTGTTCAGATTAGCTAGAAGAGACAGAAAATAATACTGTTGGTAAGCTTGAGTTCCTCTAGAAAAGGTCACATTATAAATCCTTACCTGCGTTTCTTTCCAAGTAGACTTTTAAAAGTGGAAATCAATTCCAAGTATGAAGTAGGTGTAACATAGTTGTGTCTTTGAAGCTGTGCACGGTATAAGTCAGATAAAACAATGGTACACGTATGAAAGCTTTTACACATATCAATACACCCTCTTCGAGTTTCTTCTGACATTTCAACATCTTCCAAGAAGCGAGAGGCAACAGCTTCTAAAGCATCTTCAGGCCATGTCTAAACCAAATGAATAAACACCTTTCTTTTATTCAGTACTCTGCACAGATCAATCTGAAAACATTTTTCAAAGAAGTATCTTTACTCTATTTCATAAAGTTACTGAGACACAGAGAAATTACTTCATGTTGAAAAGATCATTAAGTAGGACAATAACAACTGGAAAGTACTGAACTCCTTATGGATTCAGTTCAAGCCTACTGACTTATTTCATCCAATAGAAATACCATTACTAACAGGAAAAAATAGCATTTCATTATGTCCATATGTGTGTGTAACCGTCTCTGCTCTTCCTCTTCATAACAAACTTTAAAGATACAGTAATACATTTTAAAACTTGATGAAATGTAAATTCCTCAGATTTTTTATATTATTAAATTCTACATGTTAAATATTCAAAGGTCTTTTGAACATTACAGTAAGATAGAATACATTTTCTTGCAGAGTAGTGAGGAAAAATCTGGTGTTCTGCATCAAAACGTGTCTGTATTTTTGACAAATAATTCAAACTTTGATGGCATCCCAGATTCTAGTAGTCCTGGTAACAGAAGAAAACACTATATATTTATATCTGTAATGTCTACAGTGCCATGTTCATTCCATTGTACTCTTATACCACAATCAGTTAATTCATGACTGGCCTTTATTACAGTCAGAACAGTTCTAATGGTGTAAATAATTTAAAAGATGATGCTAAGAAAATTCACAGTATTTTTCACTGCTAACTTGACCAAAGAGAATTACTTGCTACAAAAAGAGCTGAAGTCATGTTTCTATTAAATTTTCATTAGAATACCAAGCCAAATAAAAGTTTTGGGTTTACCTGAAACCAGTCGAGTGTGCAGCAGTTGACAAGAGCTGGAAATTTCCGAAGACGATTACGGAAAGCATCTCCAATGGGACTCATTGCCAGTATTATGTGAAGCTGATCTCGACAGCGCTCAACAAACATGTTAAAAAGAGCTATAGGACTGCCATCTGTCTGTTTTGACCTGTCCCGCTGACAATCTACTTTACGCATTTGTTCACAAATTTCTTGCTTTTCATCTACTGCAAAGAGGTTTGGCACTTCACCTGCATTTAGTAAGTTGTTAATGTCTTCTAAGAACGATTCCTTTTTAATCTGTGTATCTGTGAACAAAAACACTCCTTGCCTTTCCCCTTCGGTAGATTTTCTTAGTATGACTTTTAAGTCTTTATGCCACTCATTGATACCATAACTTTTACTTATTTCAACCTGAAAAAGGTTGTATTCAGACATATGGGCTGCTAATCGAGTCAGAGATTGCCGACCACTACCTCCAACGCCAACAAGGAGGGCATGGCTGCGAGGCTGTTTCAGAATACGGGAAATTCTACAGATATGTTCTATAGCAAATTGGAACAAGACAAGTTGCATTGGCTTCTTGCTCATGTTATTAAAATCTTCAAGGTGACTTTCTACAACTAATCTCAATTGATTCACATCACTAATCTCCCTGTATTTAGTGTCCTCTCTCTTAGGGTCATAAAAGTCACAAAACATTAAGCTACGTAAATCATCTTCTTCCACTCTGCCATCATTATTGAAGTCCAGATTCTGGAAAAGTTCATGAAAGTCTTCACGGAAGTCATTTTTCACAACTTCTTGGATAAATCCAACAAGCCAAGCCCGGTCAGGATTATCCACCAAGCGATCGTAATATACTCTAAGGACCTGCAAAATAAAAGGGCAATTCTTTTAAAAGATGTTTCCACTCCTGAATTTGTATCCCTTTAAACATGATAAAACAAGTAGAATTCTAAAAAAGGCTTCAATACATAAACTACCTTAAACTTTACTACACAGAAAAAGGTTAGGTATGTAGAATTAATTTCAACAATTGAGCTCAGTAATATTTTGGCATAAAGTGAAAATTCATACAGAAATGCATATATACACATACATATATATATATTATTTATCAATGTTTTTATAGAAATGCACAAAAGGCTGCTGCAAAGAGGAAGGGAACATGTTGGTCTTTTTACTACAGATAGATAGCACAAATTATGGGTTTGTATTTCAAGAACAAAGACCACAGATGGATATTGGAAAATATTTTAAATTAAAAAGATAGTGAGGAACATGAACAGATTGCCTGGAAGTCTGAACATCCTTCATCCTTAGAGAAGTATAAGAATTTTTTAGAAAAAAAACACATCAAAAGTTCCTATTGTTCCTTTCCTTATCTGATCCTGCTTTGAAGAAGAACGATGGACTAGATGACTACCAAAGATCCTTTCTATGGTCACTTTATACTGATTTGATTCTACAAACGACAACTAAATGTTTTAAAAGCAACAGTTATCAATGACCTTTCTTTCTTGTCATCCAGGACAAAAAAAACAAAGATCACATATAACCCATATTAGGATTTGTCCTCTTGTTTTTAATTGGGATGTTTCACATGAGCTCCTTCACTGTGTATCCTACTACAATTGGACAACAGGATGCATTTGCTGAAGATGGGTAACGTCAAACATTTCTTCTAAAGACAGCTCAGAAATTAGGAAAAAAAGCCAAACAAAAAAACCAACCAACCAATCAACAAAAAGCCCACTCCATCCCCCCCCCAAAAAAAAAAATCTCAAAACCAAAAAGAGACCAAACTTAAAGTATCTCAAATTTTCCAGCAACCCAGGACTACTCGCTATTCTTCTTGCTGTTTATTTGTGGGGTTTTTGGAGGAATGAGATAAACAGAAATGCCTGTACAAGCATTCAAAGCAGCAAACAGAGACAACATGATAACATGAAAGTGAAGTAATCAACAATCAACTTGCTTACTAAGATATGATTCATAATTTTAAAAAGTCTGATTCTCTCTGCCTATACAGTATACAAAATACTTTCTCTTGGTGTGATTCTAATTTACATCTATTAACCAATAGGAGATGGCATTACCAAAAGATTAATATTAATACAGAAATCGACATATTTTTTTATTCACAACAAACATAATTTCTTAGTATAAAATGATTTACCTCATGAACCCAGAGACGTTTTATCATTGCTGCAGATTCTGTTGTTTCAGGCCTTGATAGGCAAACACCTTGAATAACACGTGAAAAGTCACGAAGATTGAACAGATAGTGAGATTTGGCTGGGGTAGGAAGCAGATTCTTCATAGCTTCTTTATGTATGCGCATGGTTCCATTAATGATTTGTGGAGTCAGTTCTACATATTGTGATGGAAAGCTATAACTGGTAAATTATACAAGGTGGTAAGAACAGAATGATTCTCATAATTCCATCATACTAGCACATTAATTAATAAATAATATTGTATATGTACACTGATTTACTTATAAGTTCATGCCAATTTTTAATTTCTACAATTAAATTTCCTCAAAGAAATTTTACAAATGTCAGTTGTCTCACTGGACTAATAGATTACTCTGCAAATCAAATCTAGTAATTGTGGAAGATGCTGACAAATTTGACTATTATACAGCTAATTATACTATTTTCCCCTCTTATTTTTTTGACTAACAACAGCAACAGGGAAGTCAGATTAATAGTCCTTCCTGTTTTCTAAGATACCTCTCCCTTAAAGGGTCAGAAGCTGTCAAATCACGAACACGTCTGGAAGGATATAAGCATCTTTTGGGGCTTAGCTGTCAGAATGAATACACAATGAATGTTGAAGTCCATTCCTAATAACGGAATTTAAAGGCCAAACAAAGAGTAAGCTTTCTCAAACGACACTAAACAGCAGTTTCTGGTTCTGTTTTCCAAAAGACAACAAACTAAATTCTATTCTTATTTATGATACATCTAATACTGTATTACAGAAATATCTCAACTAAAACTGGATTAGCCTCATATAACCTAAGCCTCTGTTAGAGGCTTGTCATGGTTTGACGTGATAGCCTTTTCTGGTAAGGGGGAAGGGGCTGTAAAGATGGCTCCTATAAGTAGTTGCTTGAAATTCTCCCCAGCTCTGAGCCAGACCCACTTCTGGGGCTGAGCCAATTAGATGCCTCCATGATCACTTTTTAAGAAGAAGCTGGAAGAGGAGGCTTCTTCCTCCTTCTTTGTCCTGTTTCTTCCTCCTTCTTTTTCTGTCTGGTGCTTTTGCAAGGAATAGCAACAACCATGCGGACCCCAAGATGAAGGAGAGGAGGAGGTGTGCTGGAGCAGCGACTCCCCTGCATTCTATAGAGAGGACTGGTGAAGCTGAGATTTATTTCCATTTCTTTAAAGACCCCACATCAGTGGTAGAGATTCATTTTGATAATAACCTTGTATCAGGGGCAAGATACTCATTTTGCTAAAGCTGACCCCAGACCAGGGGCAGCGAATCACTTCATTAAAGGCCCCAAGCCAGGGACATAGACTACGGCCAGACGAGGCCGTGTCCTGTGGGAGGGACCCAATCACTTCACTGCAGACCCTGAGCCAGGGGCAGTGATTTTCTTCATTAAAATTATGGCCAGGAGGGATCTCATATTCACAGCTGTAACTGTGGGGAGGAACCCACGACAAAGCAGCTCATTAAACTTATGCCCAGAAGAGGCCTTGTCCCGAGAGAGGGACCCTGTAACTGCAGAAACTGCAACAGTGGCAAAGAATCCACACCAGAGATATTCACTAAGGACTGTGTCCCGTGTGAGGGACCCTGTATTGGCAGAAGCTGCAGCTGCTGGGAACAACCAGGAGAGAGACCCTGTATCGGAGCAGGGAAAGAATCAAGGAGTTGTCCTAACCTCAGAAAAGCAGCAGAGCCCATCTGTAAGAGACTGAACACACCCCCCATTCCCTGCCCCCCTGAGTTGTTAAGGGGGAGGAGGCAGAAGAAAGGGAAGAAAGGAGGGATGGGGGAGGGAGATCTTAAAGTGCTGGTTGTAATTTTTCTGATCATCCTACTCCCTTTTTCTTTTATTCCGTTCTGTTTCTTGTAGAATAAACTTTCCTACTTTCCTCTCTAAGTTGAGTACTGGAGTCTGTTTTGCCCAGAACTGTAATTGGCAGTGAGCCCTCCCTGCCCTTGTCTCAATCCACAACAACCTGGCTTATCTTTTTACTCCCATTTCGCTGGGGCCTCTGCCATCCTAACAAGGGTGAGGGTGAATGGGGGCACCAAGCAAGAGACTGTCATGGTGCTGCTGTGCTAGCTGGGCCAAAAACACGACAAGGCTTCAAAACAAGAACTTTACCATTGGAGCACTTTAAGATGTGCCCTGTTTCTGTGGAGTAATAAATAACTAAAATGCACAGGTATAAAAGACTAATTTCTTTTCAAGAGCAGTGTCCTACAAACATATCATGAAGACTTCCTAGTATCTAATTTAAATATTGACTTTGATTTTTACCAAAACATAAAAATCACTTACCATACTTCTAGATGCCAGCCTAAGATTCTAGAAAAAATTGTGTACATGGATTCATCATCAAACTCATTAATAGTAATTGTATTGAAGTGTCGCAAGAATCGTGGTGTTACTGGGTTTCGACCACCACCTAAACATTAGAAAGCATTAATACTATAACAGAAAAAGTTTAAATAAACAAGTTAAAGCATAGCTTTTTTTCTTTCTTTCTTCCTAGTATTCATCTTTGATTTAGCTAGCAGGTTCATTTTGAAAAGTACCACACCTTCTCATAAACCTAATGAAAGCAACATGACATTTGGTGTTAGTCTGTTCTTCTGTAACTAATGGTCTGTAAAATATGGAATAAAATCATCACTATTTTAGCTATATTCCTGTTTAAAAGAAAGCTTTTTATTATAAACTCCAAACCAATGTTCTTGATTTTCAGAGCATCCCAAAGAAATAAACCTCTATAAATAAAGCTGCATATTTCGTTCAGTGTAAATTTTACCCCATTTCTAGAATCAGCACTTTTTATTAGTAGGTTATGACTTGGATAACGAAGTCTGGCAAATAGAGGATGGAAACTAGAAATTTTTTGGATATCTACGCCTTCTGTTTTGAAGCTGCTGGACAGGGCATTCAACCATCTTATAGCAGCAAATCAAAAAAAGTAGCAGAGAAGTGGGCAATCTACCACATCTAACATCAGAAGCATAGCTAAGTGCAACCAAATTTGCATAGTACATTCTTTTAAAACTTTGTAGCTCAGCATGACCCTGCACTAATGAGAAAGTAAAAGATTCCTGGTTTGGAGCCATCTCACATTCAGCCACCTGAGAATACAAGGAGAACTAGTGATTGTCTTTATTTAACTGTGTATGCATTACTAGCATCTGCTGAAGAATCTCGGTATTTTATGCTAAATAGGTCAGTTATTCATCCTACTTCCTACTGCCCAAATAATCTCTCAGATACAGCCGTTTACGATGCTTCTCGAAGTTCACATGTGTACTGATGGTAAAAATACATGAGCTGTTGGGATATAAAGACTGATTTTTAAACACCTCTACAAAAGAAAGGAGGAAAGCCCAAGGAGGCTGAAGCAGATCAGAGGAGGAAAGCATCAATTATAGCTGGATAAAACACTGTAAACGTGCTCAGTTATGACAAACTTTTTAGGTAGTATGTTAACATGAGACAGAGCTGTGAACAAATGTGACTCATGCTGTAGTGAAGAAGACAGATTGTATAGATTCTTTAAAAGCAAACACAACGGCATCAAAGAAACATTCATTCCTCATTTTAACTGATAAAATATGCTGGACTTTTTTTAACTAAACAGCTCATATAGTCAATGTTTATGCAGGCCATCAGAAATATTATGGCGTCGTGTGTTTTGTTTTTTTTTTTTTCCAAACCAAGTAAGGTTTATCTGCTCAAGAACATCACTAGGTGCTATTTAGGAAAGTTTTGAAGAAGACATTGACTGAAGGCCAATGGAGGGTCTCATCAGATCAAAGGGATTTAATAAATACTTTGTAGATACATTTCTGTTCCTTGAAAAGCAGATTTCTTCCTGACAGGCTCATGTACTATCTTTGCTGCTTCTCAACCACTCTACTACAACTGCTGGTCATGCTTCCTGAAAGGAAGGAGGTCAGATCCCTAGCCATACAGACTCAAATTGTAAAACTAGGCATCAATAAGCGTTTAGCCTTTGGAAACCAAAGAAACAGAAAAAAGCACATAAGGCATCTCTTACCTGGTGGTCCCATTGCACACACCATCTGAACATCTACAAGTTTAATCATTGAGCAGTCTTTAAGGTCATACCAATTCCAATGATCTAACCACTGCCGTAGTAATTCAACAGGTGGTTGAGCACCATACACCTCTCGTGCTGGCATATTAACATCATCTACAAATACAACCTGAAAAGAAAAACATAAATGATTTTGCATTTATTTATTTTACTGAATATATGCCACCATTTTGTTTGATTCTGGAAACACTGCACATCAATTCACTCCCAATAAAATTAATGGGAGCAATACACATACATAAATGTCTCTGAAAAGTGTCCCTAAGTTATAATAGAATTGCTGCTGAATTAATTATTTTAAAAAATAATCGAACTTAAGAACTGTGTCACTCTATAGCCATTTTATCTCCTATAAAGGAAAAAAACAAAATTAAACCTGTGCTACTCTTATTTCTGAGTGTATTTAATGAAAGATGATAAACTAATATTTATATTGAAACCTTACTGTGCTACATACATGGCTTTTCTTGGAAAAAAAGATGGGAGTCAAGAAAATCCACAAAAATCTCCAACTTCATTGAGATTAGGGTTACAGTTTTAAATCTATTAAACATTACATTTGTGTTGGCACTGCTGTTCCTGAAGTATAGGCCACAGCTGATCTGAAAAAGTCTTTGCACTACTAACCTAATGCAATTGATGCAACTTCTAGAAACATATTTATTCATTTTATCACACACACACACACACATACACAACCCACTCTCTCTCATTCTCTGACTCAAAGTAGAAATTTGGTCAAAAGAAACAGTTTAAATCATGGGGCTTGTATCTTTTTTAGCATTGTAATTTGGGCAACATACTGAAATGGTTTGAATTGTTCTTTACCACAGATCACAGCAAAAGATGTCCCTTCAAAGAGTCTTAGCATTTTTAAGACTGTGCTAAAATACACCTTACAAGAATATCTTGGAGGGGGAGGGAGGGGAAGATCTTAAACCACTTTAAACAGTATCTCTTTGAGAAACTTCTAACATTAACACATTTTGCTCTTGATGATAAGCATCTATTAAATAATAGATAGGAACTGCTGAAACGAGACAAAGAAAAAGGCTGAAAATACAAAAAGCTTATAGGTATCCTAAAAGCACCAGTATTTAAAACCATACACATCTATAACTGCATTTTAACCAAAATAATTTTCTTTTTTTTCTTACAAAATGAATTTTTCTTAATCTGGATTAAAAAGAAGGAAAATGTTGCAACTGACTGCTACTCTTCTAGACAGGGGAGAAAAGGATTGCTCACTGCATAAAAAAAAGTCTACTCTAATATGCTTCACAGAATCACAGAATCTTAAGGGTTGGAAGGGACCTCAAAAGATCATCTAGTCGAACCTCCCCGCTAGAACTGGACCACCTAGTGTAGGTCACACAGGAACTCATCCAGGTGGGTTTTGAATGTCCCCAGAGAAGGCGACTCCACCACCCATCTGGACAGCCTGTTCCAGTGCTCTGTCATCGTCACACTGAAGAAATTCTTCTTTGTATTTCTTTGGACCCTCTTATGTTCCAGCTTATACCCATTGCCCCTTGTCCTATTATTGGACATCACTGAGAAGAGCTTGGCTCCATCCTCCCGACTCCCACCCTTTATGTATTTCTAAACATTAATGAGGTCATACTTCGGTCTCCTCCCAGCTAAAGAGCCCCAGCTCCCTTAGTCTTTCATCACAAGGGAGATGCTCCACATCTTTGTGGCCCTGTGCTGAACTCTTCAGGAGCTCCATGTCCTTCTTGAACTGAGGGGCCCAGAACTGGATACGATAATCCAGATGTGGTCTCACGAGGGCAGAGAATAGAGGGAGAAGAACCTCTCTTGACCTACTGTCCACAGCCCTTCTAATACACCCCAGGATGCCATGGCCTTCTTGGCCATGAGAGCACATTGGTGGCTCATGGTCATCCTGCTGTCCACCAAGACCCCCCAGGTTCCTTTCCCCTACACTACTCTCTAACAGTTCATTGCCCAGCCTGTACTGGTACGTGGGGTCATTCTTTCCCAGATGCAAGACTCTACACTTGTCCTTGTTGAATTTCATTAGATTTCTCCCTGCCCAACCCTCCAGCATGTCCAGGTCTTGTTGAATGGCAGCACAGCCTTCTGGTGTGCCAGCCACTCCCCTCAGTTTAGTATCATCAGCAAACTTGCTGACAGTGCCCCCTGTGCCCTCATCAAGGTCATTCATGAATATATTGAACACTAACAGTCCCAGCACCGACCTGAGAGACTCCACTAGATACAGGCCTCCAACTAGACCCTGTCCCACTGATCACAACTCTCTGCCTTCTTCTCTTCAACTAGTTAACAACCCACCTCACTACCTGATCATCCAGACCACGCTTTCTCAGTTTTGCTGCCAGGATGCTGTGGGAGACGGTGTCAAATGCTTTATTGAAATAAAGATAAACCACATCCACTGCACTGCTATGATCTATCCATCTGGTTACATCTACATAAAAGACTATCAGGTTGGTCAAACATGACTTTGCTTTGGTCAAGCCATGTTGACTGCTCCTAATGACCCTCTTGTCCTTTAAATGCCTTACTTAGGGTAAGTTGTTCCATCATCTTTCTGGGGATGGAGGTGAGATTGACTGATCTGTAGTTACCTGGCTCCTCCTTCTTGCCATTTTTGAAGACTGGAGTGATATTTGCTTTCCTCTAGTCCTCAGGCACCTCTCCTGTTCTCCACGACTTATTAGAGATGATGGAGAGCGGTCTAGCAATGACTTCTTCCAGCCCCCTCAGCATCCATGGGTGCATCCCATCAGGGCCCATGGATTTATGTACATTCAGACTGCTCAACTGATCCTTAACCCAGTCCTCATCAACCAAATAAAATTGCTCCTTTAACCTGACTTCCTCTGGAGTCTGGGGCTCCCAAGGACAGTCTCCAGCAGTATAGACAAAGAAGGCATTCACTAAGTCTGCTTTCTCCATATCCTCTATCACTAGGGCACTCACCTCATTCAATAGCATTGCTTCTAGCATTAGTTTTATCTGCAATGTATTTGAAGAAGCCCTTTTTGTTGTTCTTGACCTCCCTTGCAAGGCACAACTCCAATGAGGCTTTAGTTTTCCTAGTTGCCTCCCTACATCCTCTGACAACAGCCTTATATTCATCCCAAGTGGCCATCTGTTCCTTCCATGATCTATAGACTCTTTTTCCTCTTGAGTTTGCCCAACAGTTCCCTGTTTAACCATGCAGATCTCCTGACTTCCTTTATTGATTTCTTACCTGCTGGGATGCTCTGATCCTGAGCCTGGAAAAGTATCTTTGAACAGTGACCAACTGTCTTGGGCCCCTTTATCCTCTAATACCCTGTCCCACGAGATGTCCCCTACCAATTGCTTGAAAAGAGTAAAGTTGGCCCTGTTGAAGTTCAGGTTTGCGATCCTGCTTGGTATTCTGTTCCTACTGCACAAGATCCTGAATGCTACCATCTTATGGTCACTGCAGCCAAGGCAGCTCTCGACCCTTACCACTTCAACCAGATCCTGCTTGCTCATGAGTACAAGATCCAGTGGCATACTCAGAGTTCCATTGATTTTGAAGGGTTTAGTGGGTATCAGTGGTAAAAACATTCAAATCTTCTCTAACACTTCCAGAATCATTGAACTATCAAGGTTCAAAGGAACTTCGGGGTTTATGTAGTCCAACCTCACACTCAGTGATGATTTCTCAACACGGATTTCATACCAGCAACAAGCTTATCCATACAGAATTCTTATCTCAAGGACACTATCACAAAATATGGAGGAGAAAGTATGACAATGCTGTTCACAGTGACTCATATCATACATTAGACTTTCTTCTATTGATTCAAACAGGATGCATATTACTGGGAGGAGGGAGAAACACGAGAAACTAAATTAGAAGAATTAGAACTGACTTTCTTTTTCAAATTGAGCACTCTTTACTGATATCATCTGTGATTAGTTGAGAAAATAATGCATTTACATATTTCTTTGCATTTAAACACTTGTCTACCTAGAGAAATGTATCAGTTACCATTTTTTTCCCAGGAGGAGGTCCAAAAATTCCTCTTCTCCTTTTATCCAGTTTGGACATTATAATATTCTGAGTCTGAGCTGCTGTAGTTTGGGCTGAGAAGTTAATGAGCAGTGCCTTGTAGACATCTTTATTCAAATTATTTAGAAGAAAATTCTAGAAAGATTGTGAGGAGAATACGGTTAAACTATAATCATAAATACATTTTATAGTACTTCAGCAAATAGCAATCAAACACATTTTTATACCATTTTTATTTCATTTAAAATGATAAAGTAGTAATTTATCCTTAAGAGAACTATAATAATAATATTTCATCAGATAAACCATATTCTTGAATCAAATTATTGAATATAATAATACTAATATTTTAGAGAAAAATTTCTACCTCCAATATAGACATTTTCACATTTTCTTAAAAAAAGATCTAGTGTATTATATAAACTCAATATGATAATATTTTGCACACACAATATTTGATAGTACTAATGAGATTTGATACATAATGCCTGTACTAATCTACATCCAAATTTTTAGAAGTATCCACAGGTCCAAATATTTATGTCTAGCTCTGAAGAGTTTCTAGGAATATTTGAAGGTCCTAGCACAAACAAGTAAAGATAGATATAATTTTCTACATTACTCATATTTTAATAACTACATGATAAAATAAAAATGAACAAAACATAATTTGATGACTGAAGATAACAAACAAGAAATTATCCCAAACTGGCAATGACTCAATTATTTTAAGACAATAAGATCTTACTTCAATTATATAGTCTGACTTACCCTTTTAAAAGGAAAATGTAAGATTTGTAAACACAGGGGAAAAAAACCCCATTTATCTTGATTTTTTATTCTACTACTTCAAGCTACAGTTCTTTTTACAGAATTGTTATGTCTTTTTATTAGAATTTCACGAGCTAAGAAATACATTTCATTTGGCTATACTACAATATAGGAAGATAATGGGCAAAATATTATCCAGTTAGACATCTAACTTCCAATAACATCAACTTGATTTTTTAAAGAAATCTTCTGCAAATCAGAACTCATTAATTTAAATCAGCCCTCCAAAAATGAGTAACACAATAATTGCTTCTGAAAGTTTGACCTAGGTAACTTGTCTACTGTTTGAATCCATCTCCCAGAGCTGCTGTTTTCCTGAATTTATTGCAAGTTTTTTAAGCTCTGCAAGTGTATCAGAGGTTCTATATAAAATAGTCTTTTGTCTTCTTTCTTTTTCTTTTTCTTTTTTTTTTTAATGTAAATAGAGTAATATACTGAGCAATTAAACTGAGATCCTGGGGGTGGAGGGGAAGGAGAAATGTATGATTATGTAATTAAAAAGTTTATCATAATGAATACACAAAAGATGTGAAATTATTATATAAGATAGAATTTACTAGCTTCTGAACTATTTTACTACCTTAATGGTCTTTGTAATGTATCGTGTGCATCATTTATAGAAATAGACAATATTAGTCTAGATAAGTGGCTGCTATGAGATACCAAGGTATAACAAAATCTTTAAATAGTAGACAATTCTTGACACTGCTAAAGCCTAGAAAACAAAAGGCTCGTGTTGAAATAAGTAACTGTTAACGTAGTGAAATTACCTGTGTTTTTTGTCCCTTCTATAGGAAGATTTTATCAAGATTAAAAATCCTAAAACTAGGTCAAGAAAATATTGTTTCAGAAATAACAGAAACTGTACTGCTAAAGCTGAAATAAAATTTTCTCTCAAAGATAAGGAGAAAACAGGTAAAGGATATTTGGCATTCTATAAAACAGGGCATAAAACTAAAATAAATAAAATTTATTTATTTTGAAGTAGGCAGCTGGTTTTCATTGTAATGACTAGATATAGATATATGGTTATCTGAAGAAAACTGCCTGGGAAGATCCGAACTACCAATTCCCCTTCCCACTATAACCTTTTACTATAAAGAATTCTTTGGTAACACTGCTAATATTTTTTTTCCTTTATATTTATTTCTCTGACAAAATTTTTATTTTTCCCTGTTTTTTGATACATGGAATTGCCTGACTAGAAAAGGTTGTCTACTAAAGTTTTCCACAATAATATCAGCACACATTTTTGCTGCTTCTAACTATAGGATTTTTTTTTCTTGTTGTTTTGAGCAAACCTGTCTGAATGTCTATGTGGTCTATCCCAACTGCATCTATGATCACAATGTGAAGTAAATCAACACGGAAACAAAACAGAATAGTCTTGTTGAGCTCTATTAGCAGCTTATATTCTAGTAGATATCTGAGTGCTTCCTAAGAATTTTGTCTGGAAGTGAAGGGAATTAAGAAACAAACTCTCAAACCCAGACTCATCCTTTTTCTATGCAATTTTTAGTTGCCTACAATTCTATTTCATAATATACCAAAATTCACGTCTTACTTTCCTGTTTAAAAAAAATGTTATCACATTACTCCTCATCCTACCCCTTTTATAACTGTATCTAATGTCACCATTAAAAGTACTTACAGTAATATAGGTACTTTTTCCAGTTCCTGTTGGTCCCACAAATATAGAAGGTTTTTGATGAACTGTCAATAATTCCATCAATGCCATATATCGAACAGTATCCAGAGTTGGTACAATTATTTCATTAAACATCATATCTTGACGTATAGGAGGGGCTGATTTGAGTGTTTCCACCCAGGGTTCCCAAATTCCTGCTCCCTAATTTATTTTGTATGAAAGTCATGTATTTGTAATGAAGAGAAAAAAATCACCATAGGAAGTAGACAAAATAAAAGTTCTATGACTTAACAGATGGACTTATCAAACAATTTTTAAAAGGCTTAAAAATGCAGTGCTTTCATTTGAGAATACTTAAAAAGAAATATAACATCTATGCCTGCTTGAAAGACAAGGATTTTATCTTATATTTTATATCTCTATACATATAATAGTCATATAATGGAAAAATATATATATCGTAGATATTCATTACATAGAGTACATAGAGTATATAAATATATAATAAAATAGGAAATTATAAATTTAAACTCTAATGCAAAAAAATGCACAGTCAGCCTTTTCATAACTCTCATTCATATTAAATACCTCCAAACAATGGAATTTGAGGGCAGATTAATTTTAGTGCTGTAGCAAAGTTTTCTCTATTAGATCAGCCTACTAGAGGAGTCTTAAAAGATGTCAAAACTCATCAGCAGTAAATTAATATAAGGAGATATTTTTAATGGTAAACAGCCCTGAAACAACTTTATGTTCTATCCTATCCTCAAAAAATTATATCTTGAGATATCAGTTGTACAAAATTCCTAGTATGAAGTTGTATGAAATTCCTACTCTCTTCTTAAGTCCTTCTTGGTCCTAACCTCTGAACATAAAAATCCCTTTATGATCAGAAGACATAAAGCCTTTACTGCTGATTGAAATCTCAACCACTTTCCTTGGCAAGATGTGAGAAATATGCATGAGCTGAAACCTAGACAAAAATAATTCTCATTGTACTGCCTCACATCTTCACACGAATCCCAGATTAAAAAAAAAAAAAAAAATCTTGATGTCTCTGGAGCCGCCTTCTCCACTGGGAGAGCTGCATCATGGATTCATATTTTAAACCCAGGAAAAAGGGACAGAGAAGCAAGCTACTACAGTGATGAAAGAGTTATAGTCTAAAGAATACCAAGTGCTTCCTCAACCTATGAAAAGAGGAGAACTCCTAAATAAAATAATCAAGAATTTAAAAATAACGGGATAAAAAAAAAAGGCAGCTGAGATATGCTGCAAATGTGCTCTGCCACAACAGGCAATTACTCTGGTAGCCACAAAGACATGCTTTGGTACTGTAAATCCAAGCCAGAAAACTAGAATATCATTAGCTTGCACAGGGCTGCCTGGCCTATTCAGTGATAAAAGAAGCAGGCAGCTGAAATAAATTCACAAAACAATGCATACATGGCATGTAATATGGTAACAGACATAAAAGATTGTTTTAAAATGCAAGTCTACAACATATTTTGCAATCCTCACCTTTTTGATGAACCGATAATCATAAATTGTTCCTACTATTGGAAATGGAACTGTGAAAGCTTTTGATGGCTGCTGGTCAATACTGCTCAACAATTTGTATCTTTTTCTTGTCTCCTCACTCAGGGGTCCATTAAGCATTTCTCGCACAATTTTGTCAAATTTCAGACGATCATCTTCTTTACAGCTAGCTCCTACAGACCATATCAGTGAAAACAAAAAAATACCCTAGAGGTGGGGAAAAAAAAAAAAAGCACCTTCAGTATCTGCATATTACCTGCTCAGCACGGAGCTGTTATTTTGAGAAAGTTCAAGCATAGACTGCTTTTTATGCCAAAACAATTTAGATCCTCTCTCTGTTATTCAAAGGCATATCTCATACAATGATGGCTATGTTTGTTAACAGGGCTTTCCTTAAATTGCAATCCTTAGACAGCATTGATCTAACAGGAAATAAACCAAGATATCAGAAACTAGAGAATCACACACAATTTTGGCTGGTTTGTATAAAAGCAATTAAGTTTATATCAAGACATCAAACACGTCAGACTCAACTATGTACCAATTATAAAGATGGTAATAGTATTTTGCTCAACAGACATTACAAGGTATGTATTCTAATTATTAAATACAATTTTTATTACTTGTTAAGCCCATTTCACTAAAAATTGGTCTGGAATTCTGTATTCTGTATGTTAAATAAACTGCCTACCTCAAACCAAGAGAAAATGTCATGGTCATTCATAGCTTTAACTTTGGCTTCATCAGCAAATTCATCCATCATGCAATCCATCATATTCATTAGTGATCGAATTAAGTTTGTATCTGAAGTAGAGGATAACTCCTGAATGGAAAGAAATACTCATAGCCTTCATCTTAAAAGCCGCTTTAAAACATTGATAAATCCAAATTAATATGCTCCAAATAAAACAATGTGTTTCTTTGCCAGCTGGAAATGAAAAAAATTCATACACTCTTAGTTTCTCAGTTATCATACCTTTGTGTATTTCCTAATAAACTCAAGACAGAGCGGAACCATTCTGTCAAACAGGCCCATTATAAATTCCTTATGCACAGAGTTGATTCCTGAATGCATTGTGTTTAGCCAAGACATCATTAATGGTCTCCAGCCTAACATATGGGGCTCCATATAGACCATGCCACACCTTGAAACCTAAAAATAATGAAATAAACAGCTGTTATTTCATGCATTCTCCAAAGTTTTTTTCCAAAAAATTAAAAGTAATATTCAGTATAACTTCTGGGATTATTAGAAGCTGGAAGCTGGAAGTGGGGTTCTGTGAGCCCCAAGGCAGATGAGTTTCAAACTCACCTTTATTTCTTCAGCCACAGGAAACCTAATGTCCAAGACAGATTTTCCTCTTAAATATAATTCATGTCCAACATTAAGGTTATGAAACATAATAAAGTGACTAACTAATCTGCCTAACACTTAAAAATTATATAAAATTTTATTAAAAATTAATTAAAAATCTCTTCCCAGTATAACAGTGCAGATATTTTAGTCTCTTACATTGTTATCTGAACCTCTATTCATATTCAAAAGAAAATTTTTGCACTTCACAATGTGCCATCAGAAAAAACAGGTGTGATAGATATAGACAGGTGCCAGAAATGCAGTGATTGTTGGTTTTGCCTGATTTTGCTGACAGATTAAAAACTTGCGTATGGATTATTTTCTTTTCCTTGTCAGCCTCATGCAAGGGATGGATTCTGAACAGTTTTAAGGTCTTCTGTGTATGCAATTTACATTACATGTGTAAATGTGATTTTTCACATCACATTGTAAGACTATAAAAAAAATTAAATAAGAAAACTAAGCTACAGTGTTCTTTATTTTAAAAATATATGAAAGAAATACAAACTTATGGCTACTATTCTCAATTAAGTATATATTTTAAAACATAGAATATATATCACTTTCAAGGACAAGTACTTACAGTAGCAGGAGAAGCAACTTCTAAATCCATAGGTTCAAAAATAAGGCTCATTTGCTGTGACATTTTGATTATCTCTCCACTCATAAGGCACAACTTTTTATTATCATCAAGCACAGTATTCATATTCTCAATCCATACTGCATCCACTGGCCCATCAAAAACCAGCCATTTTCGATCTGAAGTCTAGATTCCAGAAAATATTTTTAATCAAATATTTGCTATTTGATTTAATAGGTTTACACTAAAATGAATATTTTTTATCAAGTTATTTTCCACAAAAATTAAAAAAAGAAAATACTAGTAGTATAGAGTTGTATTCACAGGCAGTTTCTGAAATCACAATCTATATTCACAATTTAGTTTTTGCAACTTTAAAATATATTGTAGTTAACCATAGAAGGTTTTTTTCAGCTATACTTGCAACACAGTATATTGCTTCCTTCAAACAATCAAATACTTTGATTAAGGACACAGTGAGACTCTAATACAAGTTTCTGTTCATCAGTAATACCTACTGCATACTTACAGGACTAAAGGAACACAGTAATAGCTCAATGTAATATGTCTGGGGTTTTACTATAGAAACAAATAGTCAAATGCACTGATCATATCTCTTACAGGAATCTACAAAGCAGTTGTAAAATTCTGCAAATGTTAGTAGAGATTGTGAATTTCACACTGATCAACTTCAATATGCTACTAATTTAAGTTTATAGGGGCATACAGTCCCATACTGCAACAACTAGCAAAAAGTAAAGTATCTATCAGGTAGATACATCTTTGATTATACTCATCATAGATATGCCACTGGACTTTAGTGAAGATCAGTCAGAAGCCACAGTCAGTAGTTTTTCCAAAACAAACATCAAAATGCCCATACACATAAACAGCAAAGATATGGGCCATAGTTAGATAAAATACACAATGACAATATGGTAAAAATTAAGTGTTTGTTTATAACATACATGAACAAACAAAACACTCTCTATCTTCACATGAGGACTTCTGAAACACAAATCTTAATTCACCAGCATCCACATTGTAATTTGCATGGACCATACTCAATCAGGCCTAACTGCAGTCTCTGAATTCAAATGATCAAGCATATGAATTCTACAGTTGTGCAAACAACATGTATTTAAAAGCCAAAATGTGTAAATTGAAAAGTCATTTCCAAAAATGCTCTAAGCCAGTTAAACACTTACTGCAGAAGAAGCAAATGCTCTGAAACTCACTGCTAGGATGCCATCTGACCATTCATGTGATACCGGATCAAACTGTCCATATAGTTGACCCATTGTTATAGATTTGGGATTTAAAACAGTGATCTGAACTTTGTTTTCTTCCATCAGCCCCTGAAGAAATAAAAGTAATAATAGCTGTTAACACCAAACATGCAATTGTGCTACGTTTTATTTTGAATTTTCTAGTTATATAATACTAAATCTTCATCAAAATTTTACTTGTTTACAGCAGGAAAGACATCACATATATAACACTTGAAATATCACTTCCAAACATCTGAAGACAATACTCCAACTTTATCACAGGTAGTTGGAAGCCTGATTTTAATACTTAACATTGGCTTGATAAATAAAAATAGAATTTTTTTTTTTAATTGTTAGTGAACTGGACATTAGGCAGTCAATCAAGAGACTGAGGTTCTATTCTTAAACTTACAGAGATTACAACAGGCCAAGCCCATTTGTCTCTCCCGTTTTCCCACGTTTAAAGAATAAATATGACTGCCTTGGTAAATTTCGGAGATTTATTTCAAAATTGAATTAAAAAGTTGCTGTGGGTTTTTGGTTTGGTTTGGAGTTTGAAGTCGTTTTACTCAAGCCATTTAAAGATATCTAATTTTAGTTTTTGATTAAACTTCAACTGATTCTTGTCTCATTATGACTAAATATGACATTTAATATTTCATGCATCAAAAATCAGGTGCCCGAAAACCACTTTTCTACAGGAATGAATTCCAAGGAAAAGTGACAAACTGCAAACACTCATTTGAATATCTACTTAGTAAAGCCTTAGAATATAAAAAATATCTATCCCTGATTAGAGGAATAAACTTATTTCCTTCCAAAAGCAGCCCTATTGTTTATAAACTTGAACTGAGAAATCAGGAGTTGGGCATCATTTTGTGCCTGTTCTGACTGCTATAATCTTTCTTTTTTTCCCTTCACAAAACATAAAATGAAGGAATTTTTATTATATTAATTAAAAGGAAAAGCACCTATGTTTATTAGAAAAGTATGATTACCGCTTCTTTTTCTGATTATTTGTATTGAAATATAATTAATTCTAATTTCTTATTTCATCAAAGTGAACATTCTTTCTGGAAATGTAACATTTAATGAAAGGGGGAAATGGGTAACATCTTCTTGGAAAGATTTATAAGCTACAAGAACAAGAAACACACAAGTATGACAAATATGCAATCTAAAAAAGAGGCCTGAGTACAGCAACTTTCTCACAGTTGCCCAGCTAAAAAATCAAAACACTGCTGCAAAGACAAAAATGTAGACTTTCGATCTTCAAGATTTGCACGTGCATCGTAATTTCATTTTGTATTATCTCTGTTGGCAGCTTCTTACCTGATTCATCACAAATCTCTCCTCATCTTACTCATTACAATGCCCTCTAATTATAAAATTCAGATATAGTTCCAGTACAGCTGCTAGAGTTCCCAGAATTAAACACTAATCAGTCCAGATCAATTACAAGATTTTCTTCAACCTTGTAAAAATCCTCCACAAGTGCAATTGTTATTAAAATCAAAATTAAATTTTGTTGATTAGCTGGATACCAGTTCTTTCAGGGGAAAAAGAAAATTAAAAAGTTGATTGGAAAGCTGAGCTAAAAGCAAGAAATCATCAGATAAAAATTTTTTACAAGACCTTGTATTAGTTTCAGATCCAACACTTGTCTGAAAAATTACAAAAATAATCAAAATTTGAAGATTATTTATTTTCTGGGTTTATGTAGGTTTATTGTATTCTTATTAGAAAATCTTCAAAACTTTGTACAATTTTATGAAACGGATCCAATATTTGGTGTGGTTCTAAAATGAATAATCTCTGTTAAAAGAAAGCTCAGCTCTCATGTGACTAAGTTGAAAATCTGGTATAAAGCCTTCAGAAGTTTACTGTAACATTTCAAGTTGCTAATTCCTTCTTTGTCCAATGCAATTAAAGAATTTAGATAAAACGTTATAGCTTCTCAACCAAATTCTTTAGCTTTTCCTTATAGTTTTCTTTAGCTTTGCCTTAAAGAAAATCATGTATTCAGTATAAATACAAAATACATTTATACATTTATAGATTTTGTTTGAAGAGAGTTTGCACTAGAAATATATTTTTAAAGTTTAGATACCTTCTCACACATGTCTCCCAATGCTCCTGCCAAAACTCGATATGCACATGTTTTTCCACCAAAAGGTTCTCCAACTATCATAAAGCCATGACGCACAATCATCATCTCATATATTTGCAGGATCTTCATAGTAAATATGTCGGTCATTTGCAAATTCATAGCAACACAGTTTGTTTTAATGGCTTCCAATAGGTCATGGTAGTCTGGTTTTGGTAACTTCACACCAGGAAACAAATCAGAAGTAATACCCTATCCAAACAATTCATCATAAAGTACAGTTATTTTCTAAGTAATATGGTTTGAAACTCATGCAATTAACCTTTTTTGATACTAGGCAGACTAATAACTATTTTAAAATAAAACAATTATGAATTTCATGTCACCTTTGTCCAAGCAAAAATTCTGACTTTGTAATTTATTATTGATACTTATTTAATGTATTTTTTTCATGTTTACTTTGGCACACAAAGAAGTGACTAGCTGTCTAAGCATATCCACTAGCTTTTATTAAAGTAGTTTATGAAACTTGCAGTTAGAAAGTGGAAGTGTTTACCTTTTTTCCTTAGTAACTGAAAAGTAATTAACTGTAATCTAAATGTAAAAGTAAAGATCTTTCACTTTTGCTTACAACAAACTAAGAAAGTTACAGAATAAACTGAAGACATAACAAACAAGAAAAAGGATCTCTTGGCTATCACTTCAATCAGACAGAACTGCAGTATCAACTTGGAAAACAAAGATTACTGAAAAAAATCTAAATAAAATATATTCCTTTGAAATGTCAATAACAGGAATTACTACTGAACTTGAACTATTTTGATATCTTTCCTGTTACTATGTATGTTGACTTCCTTCTATTCTGTTCCCTTTTAAAAAATCTCCCAGTGGTATTCTTTTTTAGCACTGTTAGTGTCTACTGTCAACATGTTTATGAACATATTACGTACTAACTTTACAATGTTTGGTTTAGTAAACTGTATCAAAAGATATGCTTAACTTTCTGTGCCACTAGGGGCACATTTTATAATTGACTATGACAGAATCAGGGTTTTTCCTATTAAAAAAAAAATAGATTTCCCAAGTAGAAACATCAATCTATGTTCAAGGTGAGCAGCTTTCTTGTCTGAAACATTTTTGATGTAAAATTTCCATTGGTCATTTATCCCCTGCACTTATTCTGTACATTTTCTGTTAAAGAATTAAAAATTTATACACTTGTGCTAAAACACTGTCTTGCTATGCCTACTAGACTGTATAACTAAGTGAATGAGAGAAAAAATAATTGTTTCTTCTTTACAAAATGGATGACATAAATATAGGAAAAATGGAGGAATACCATATTAAAATAAACCATTTGGTATCACAGTAGAAGTCATACTGCTGAGCAACTCCACAACAGAGCAAGATTGACATTCTAAACAAATGTATTAATAGGTCCAAAAGACTTTATGATAGATCCAATGCAATATACTACAGAATGGTATTAAAGGAAAACCTTTAAGTGTTGAAAAAAACCTAGGATTAAAAAATCTGGACAAATCATAAATTAGTTAAAATCCCTGCCTAAACACCAAAGAGTTCCTGTGTATCTCAAGCCAGATTTATCTGACTACACAACAAAGGCAACAGCAGTAAAATGAAAATGAATGAAGAATTACATGGGGTTTCCCACTTCTCTCAAGTGTGATATATAAATTGAGGGAAGAAATTAATATTTCTCATGGAAAACACAGAAATAATTTTTGAGATAATGTTTAAAATTTTAAATCACATTCTTACTGCTGAATGGAAATCTTTTTATAATACTTTCTGTATCTCAGAAGAATTTCAAACAAAACTACTTGCACACTGATATTTAATCTCTATATACATTTGTTATCCCATGAAAGTGAAAAATATACAGCATTACTTCATAAATATCCTTAAGAGTTAACTTCTGCATGTTAAATTCTTAACATTGCTCTTCTTATTCTCACAGACTGAAACTTAGAGAAACAATCAGTGAAGATGCTTCAGTTTTCCCAGACAACTTATTTAAATTCATCTTCAAAACTTATGAAAAGATGAAATCTCCTTTAATGGTCATGATTCATTTTCAGGAACAATTGTGATACTTAGGTAGAATATGAATTAAGAGTACCAGTGTCCAGAGACATATGTTCACCTTTTAATTCATTATGCTTTTATGTATCTTTGGACAAGACAATTATCTTTTCCGTTCTCCAGATTTCTATGGCTTTTTCTTAAAAATTCTAAAGGAAAGAGTTTCCATACTACTTTCAGACCTTCATAGATGTTTTCTTATAGAAATTATCTCACTTTATTCCATTATAAAATTACACCAAAATAAGCATTATGCACCAAAAATATAATTGCAACCAATATGACTGCTAAAATACACCCATTACTATTCAAAACAACTTATGACAGTTTTTGGTGTTGTGAGTGTATAATTGCACACAAATGACTCTGTAACAATAATTTTTTTTTTCCAAGTAAGATATTTTCACAAATGTTTAAAAAGCTACACAAAGACGACGCTTTCTGTTTCCAGCCCAAATGGCATAGACATCAGCCCCAATCCTTTATTCTTTTCCTAACATGGCAAAGAAAGCTCACGGCTACCAAACATGACTGCAAACTTTTCCTAATGAAGTTCACAGCTCATATTTGTGTTCGGCCTGTCTGATTTAATCAAAGGTTTATTAAACATGACATGGCTGTGTTAACAGATCAGGAATCCAGTCCAAATGGCATATATTAGCACACAGACTGATTGTACTGTCAATTAGAGGAGCAAGACAGATTATTTTCTCTAGCTCATCTCCATATAGAGAACAACTCAGGACAAGAATAAATGTGGGATACTTAGTCTATTTACTGTTTTGCACATGTTTTAAATCAAAATCCAAATTTTCTCTTATAAAGAGGAGACTATTAGTCCCCACCTATTTCATAAGAATGCTTATAAGATACTTTGAAATATTGAATACACAATCTATAAAAATAGTATGGTACCATTTTAAGTGGCAGACTTAGCAAAAACTTTCTATCAGTATAAACTATAAAAACTTTCACTATATTTGCTAGGAAGAACAGTTAAGACTGTTTTAAAATAAGTTTTTCCAATCTCTTTACATTACTAAAAATCTGTATTTTCTACCTCAAAAAGTGGTAAATCATGAGACAAGAATTTAGGCAGGTTGACATCTGTAATGGATCTAAGGAGCAAAACCTCTTCATCTTCCAATGGATATTTCAGCTAAAAAGTATAAAAAACAGTGTTAGTTAACTTTTATAGTTTCAAAACACAGATGTTAAAGTTGCCTGTTCTACTAAACCCTTCCTGTTGTGCATCTATGCAATTATGTTGGCAGATTCAGGTCCACAGATAACAACATATGTTGTGGACATACATATGTTGTGTACATGTGTACATTCCTATCAAGGTGTTTCCCATAGTTTTCTCTAGTTACACCAAGTTCACGTTAGTTTACGTCCAGTAATACTATAAATTTTATATGATGTTTTTTCCCAAACCATTGATTTTTTTTCTTTCAAAGACGTATTCCTTTTCTTCCCGAAGGCATAATTTTCCTTACTTTGACATAAAACTTCTGCCTTCACCAAAGCAGAAATTCTAAAATCCGCCTATAGACCTCTCACGTGAGGTTTTTTTTTTTTTCTAATCTGCCTCTTTTGCCACAATTCAAAGCTTAGTTCCTAATTTTAAGTTTTGCAAGTTGTTTTTTTATTTTGTACTAGTAGATTATGGAGCAAAAATAAAAATGAATGGAAGAGATGTATAAATTATGCTAGTTAATTTTAATAAATAAAAGTAATTGAATTAACAAAACAGCAGCTTAGTTTTTCAGTGAAATGTGTGCATTCAGCCACAATAAAAGCCAAAACAAAATATTACATCCTATACCACTTTTCTTAAAGATGAAAGACTAACAAAAGTCATATGTGGCAGATATTAGACAGTGTGTTACTGCCAAGTGTTTACATGCTACAGCAAAGGCATCTGAATCTGATAAGAAAGCAAAGCAGTGGCAAATACACCAAACAACTCAGAGAATGTTCATTTAACTAGAATTCTTGAAATATAATCAGTACACTTAATAGGCATGTTATTCAGCAACAAACAAACAGTATGGTGAACGGTCCAGTAATTTTATCTCTTCTTGACTTTCTGCAGTTTAGGCCCCAGTACATCTCCTCTTTATTTTCACAGGTATCACGAGATGAAGCTTTAAACAGCTGCTTGCCATTATACAGAACAGCATACCTTCTGTTACAAAAGAGACACAAAAGTTACAGAATGACCAAGAAAATAAGAAAAACATTTACCTTCAGGTTGCCAGCAGCAGTGAGTACTGACTTTACAGCTCTCATTCCATAATCATAATGGTGCTGAGAAGACAACTGCTCTGAACACAGACGATATGTAGCTACAATTTTTACAGACAGAGGTCGAGCAGTAACAAAACCACAAGAATACAGAACAATCTCTGCAATCATGGCATAATCAGGAACCATCATAGCTACTGTTCTGAAGAGAGCCTATTAAACATATGTATGAAAAATCACATTATTATACATCACAAAAATCACAAATTATATCATATTACCATACCATATACAACTGTATATTACAATTGTAATATACAATTACAAAAAATATTAGGGTTTTTTTTTCATTATTTCATTAATACAGTGACATCCAATTACATTTAACTATCTCGACTAGGACTACAATATATTTAATGGTTTCCCATAAAGAGAAATACTTTCTTTTCCATTGTGACAATTCTTTATTGTAGGTCTTCTTCATTGAAGATGAACAACAAAAACATATACCATGCCATAAGCTCTAGTACAGGGGAGTGCAATAGAACTTCCACAAATAACTTTGTTCTGTCAGCCTTTTCCTAGCATTGTTTAGTTTCAGTTTATTCTTCAAGTTTATCACTGTTCTATCAAACAAGCATCAGAATACTTTCATATACACAAACCTTTTATTTGTTTTCGTATTCTACTAGAAAGTTTTTTAAACCATCCTCTTTAACCTATACAAGCAGTATTTTTGAATCTTGTATTCAATACTACACATGAGTGCGATTTCCAAACAGTTCTCAGAAATATTTATGAATATTTATGAATATTTACTTTTCTACATCTTTATTGATTTATTGAGATATTTGCTCAGATATCCTTTTCTTTTTATGGACGTTGGACAAATCTATTTAAATCTATTCTCTATTTATGAGAAAGGACGTAACACTTCTGACAATCACTCAATAATAATTTGAAATCTCTGAAAATGGAAATCTCTTATGTTAAAAATACCACAAGTTCCTCCAGATGAAACTAAAATATTAGAAAAAATAAAAATTAATTTTAAAATGCATTGTTATTATTTTATCAAGACATTGTTCACTGCTTGTACACTATAAAGTGTTCCTTTTAATTTTTTTTATTTTTAAGAGCTTAGCCAAGAAACACACATGAAGTTTGGGGATTTTAAACTTTTTTTTTTCATGCTATCAGAACTTGAATCAGGTAACCACTTCCTGACATTTTAAAATGCAGTTTATATCTATTTTTCAGTCTGATTATCCTTTTCAAATTCTTTTTCTTCTGAGAGGTGATTTGATAAAAAATTATTTCTCTTCTTTACTTTGGGTATTAGCTATTGAAAGTAAAAAAATGAAAAGTGGTATAATACCTTAAGATTATCAGGAAGCTCTGAACGCCCAGCATAACCAGGATTCATGGTAATGAAGACAGCACATGTAGGGTTCAGTTTCAGTTCAGTTCCTTCAAATAGTATTAAATTAGATCCTGAATTAATGCCTACAGTGAAATAAAAACTAATGTCATTGCTGGGCAGGTTTTGTTACATCTTTATTCTTTGTCGGATGTAATCAAAAGATATAATTAAAATAATGAGCTACCTCTTTGGATAGTAAAAATTTGTTGAGCAACCACGGAGAGTACTTCCAAATCAATCCTGTTAAATTCATCAAAGCAAGCCCATGCCCCACAAGACAATAAACCCTAGAAGAGACAGATGTATAGCTAATCAATAAGTAATTTTGGACATGTTGACCTTTGGTCTGCAATAAGAAAAGGTTTCATTTGTAAAGAAAGGGCTTATATCCTTGATCCAGAGCACTAATTTATAAAGAGAAACACTGCAGATACATATTTTTTTTCCAAAAAGAACCACAGAAATTTTTAAAATGTGGTTTTTAAAAAACCCAAACAATTAAGACAAAAAAGCTGTACAAAGTAATAAAAAAAACCCAATTCTTCTGTCATATGCAAAATGCCTATCAAATAGGTACAAATAAATCATTTTTTGTGTTTTTCCTTTATAGGCAGTATTTTGCAACTGTACACAGGAAGATTTCATCACTTAACAAGCCTCCAAAAACCCTACTCTTCTTTAATGTCTATGTTAAGAGGGTTCACAGTGACAAAAGACAATGTAAGGACTTCTGCACAACTAAAATTAACTGTTTAGTTATGGTATCTTATGACATACCTAAATAATTCACATTTCCTATAGTTCTGGTTAACTCATAGGTCTTTTCTGAGATATGCTCCCCAAATGCTACTAGATGGTCTCTGCAGCACTGGTAGTCTTTCAATGACATCTCATGCTGTTAATAGTAATTCTAAAATTCCCATTTAAAACACAGAATTTCACTTTCACCATTCTAAATAAAACCTCTTAATTTAGCTTATTTTGGTGAACTTCCAACTTGTTGATTTTTGAAGACAAATCACATCATTTCAATGAACCTCTGGCCCAGAAGTTAAGAATAAATGTCAGGAAGGAAAACATATTTGCTCTATTTTTGTATCATTCCAGTCCAAACTAGGACAATGAACTGTAAGACACAAATGTCCATTCAGGGTAGATTTTCATAACATGAAGCTGTCTACTCAGGCTAATATTCAAATGAATATATGCTTGATTTGCACAATATGATGATTCTCACCAGTTTATTTAGAGTTTGGATTAAATTTCAAGTCACCTAAAACTTGCAATCTTCTTTTAAGAATGCATGTACTGAAATGGCATCTATGTTCAGATGTTATTCAGAGGAAATAAAATCATTATGGTATAATTTGTTTTCAAAGCACGTAAAAGTATTTTTACAACTGTGTTGTATTCTTAGTTATAGTAAGACTTATTTGCACAATACTAGTATTATATAGCAGCCTGGAAGGAGAGAAAGATACATTTACAATACCTCAAGACTTGCTCAAGTGTCATAGTAATTAAAGGTCTTTAATATAATTGAAAATATGACCCTCAAGATTTATCCAAACCTTAAAAAATTTTCCTAATGCAAGGTAATCCAATCCATCAGAACAATTGAAAACCACACACTGTTTAGCTACAGCCTTTGCCAAATCTTTTGTAGTCTCTGTTTTTCCAGTTCCAGCAGGACCTTCAGGGGCACCGCCAAGATGCAGGTGTAGTGCACCAAACAGGGTTCTGGAAATAAAATAATAGGAAAAAAAAGGTATGCATTTTTATGCTATTTTTCTAACTTCTCTAACTTTAACCAAAAAAGTTTCAAAAATTGGTTTCATGACTGCATTTTCTTCTAATGGTACAGTTTACTTGCTTCTGTCCAGCTGTAGTTTATGAATGGGTAGTAATGCATGAAGTTTACTTCTGGTAATCTATTACTAATTATAGTGTCACAAAAGATTAATTTTACCACAACTTTCAACTAAAATATTTACACAGAACTTCTTCTATTCCACCAGAAAAAATGTATCTTATTCTACTTATATCTATTAGAACATATGAAAAATACAATTCTGAAATAATCTGTTCTCAAGATCAATTAAAATATCTCAAGGCTTACTAAAATATCTCAAGTAAATAAATTCTAATACAGCACATTTAGTAACTTGCAGTTTTACCTGTAGCATCTGTCTGTAAGTGGAGTAATAACCAGCCTAGGGGTATTGCCAAGATACTCATATCCATACCTCAGTTCTGCATTGATCATCTTTGTTTGTAAGTGCCCTTCCTAAAAAACAAGACATTAATTTTATAGCTTAAACAAATATTTGTTTTAAAATCCACACCCACAACTCAACACTACTTCTCAAGTTCTTAGCAGGCATGATGCTGCTCAAAAAAAGCCACAAGGCAGACATCTGACCATTCTGAGACACTGGTTTCAGTGGGATTCAAATTGAAAAAAAAAAAAAATTATCAATTATTAGATACTAAAGTAATGAACAAAAAGACCATTTTTTTGCATTAACTTAGCTTTAAAAAGATGCTATAAACATATTGCAGAGTAAAACTACCATGTAGCTACTTAGAATGCTAATAGACTTTCTAAAAAGTAAACTGAAGTAATCATGACGAATACCTGTGGTTATGGTCTGATGACTGATACAGCAATATATGATCCCTATAGAGATTTTTTTTTTACATTTCATATGTAATGCCTTCTGTATTATGGGAAATCTTGTCCTGTTATACTAGCCAGTATAAACATTGTTATTTTTCCAATACATTGAATTCACAAATTAAATATTATTGACAATATATCAGATTAAAATCTTTAAATCCTGAAAAAGGATATAGCATTTAGATAAACTGGTCTCTAGAGCAGTCTCTAGGCTGCAGAATCAGAAAACCAAACTATAGTTTTTGAGTGAACAAATTTTGTCTGTAACTCGTCCTCCCCTTCAAATTCAGCAAATTTACCGAGACATAACAGTTATAAAAAGTAACTTTAATCAAAAATTGTTTGCATCTGGCTACAGGCCATTCTAGTTAGCAATCCATAAAATTATTGGTTATAGGTATTATCAGCAGAACTTCTCAGTAGTGCAACAATTCTCTGTGTGAGCAAGCAAGCAGAAACTGAAAAACCAGGATCAGAAATAACTTTCTAATACGATTGAGAAGTATTACTTACCTCCCAGTAGTACCTAAGCTGACTTAACCATTCGAAGTCAGTCTCATCTTTGACTTTCTTGCTTATTAGAGACGCAAGAACATCCCTGGCATGAACATCAAGCACAACAAGGGCTCCTAGAGTCACTCGATTCTGCTTAGACAGCTTTCCTCGCACCAAGGTGACAATGTCCTCAATCTCTCTATTACTCTGTTCCAGAAAATCCTCTAGTGCCTGCAAATTTTTTTAAAAGTTGAGAATTTGCATGGCTAGTCTAAGGTACTTATAGAACCATAAGTAAAACATCAATGATACATATCTGGAAGTAAAACAGCATACGCTATTTTCTTCCTGAAACACAGGAAATAGTCATTATCTTTTTATACATTTCACATAAAGAAAAGGAAAATGTCATACACATTTTAAAGAGCTACTTATATGTATACAACATATTTTCTATGGTTAAGGAACACTGTCGGTGGTTTAGGCCCATCAGGGAACAAAAGGCCATGATTAACCTCAAGTACCAATGCAATACCAACTAAAGCATAACCATAAAACACAAAAACATAACAAGTAAAACACAACGCAGAGTGGTACAAAGATGAAGAGTCCAACCAGCCCTTTAAGACCACCTTCTCCCCACTTCTCCCATCTTCCCAGGCTCAGAATCCTGATCCTGGTGTTTTTACCTCCTCCCCCCCTGAACGGCCCAGGGGGGCAGGGAGTGGGGGTTTCAGTCAGTCTACTCCTTAGAGCTTCTGCCGTTTGTCTCTCCTCAGGGCAGGTGGGCTCCACATCAGTCCTCCCTGCAAGTCTGTGGGATACCTCACACACATGGAAGCCCTGCACGGGCTGCTCCGACGTGCATTTATCCCAAAGGCTGCAACTCCTTTCTGCCTCTGGTGTGGGTCTGCTCTGTGACGTGCAGGCTCTCCAGCATGGCCTGTGCCATGGCCATCTCCCCACACAGTCTCTCGCCCATCCAGGTGCACTCACACGGAGCTGTTGGGTTGCAGGGGTACAGCCTGCATTCTCACCATGGCGTGCAGAGGGGTCTCTGGTCTGATGCTCCTCCTTCCTTCCTCCTTCTCTGATTGATGGTTGCCTCCATCCTGTATCACTCTTACACCTCCTACCAGTACTTCAAATTCCCATCCCTAAATAGTGATCGCAGAGGCTCCAGACTGGGGCCAGGAGCCGGGGGAGAGTCCGCAAACTCTTTACCAGGTCTTCACTGCAACCCACTCCCCCTGTTACCAAGCAAAAGCTGCTCCTTGCTAAACCATGACACTGTCACACTAGGAAATATACCTTTATGTTCCACAACAGCTAGAAACAATAACATATCTATAATTTAAAAAATTAACAAGAAAGAACATATTTTCCACAATTGTTCATTTTTTGACATTTGGTTATAGTCTGTGTTCAGTTAGCTTAATAATTTCATTTACACAGTAACTGACAGTTTCTTTCATGCAACTATGTTGCTGGTGAACAGGAAAGGCTCAATTAAGAAAAGCCCTGTATCATGATTGTACTTAGATGTGATTAAGTGCCTTACCTAATTTATATTAAAAAAATGAAATTAACCTTAGTAAAACATTCACTTCAAAGCACATTTCTATAGAGGAATGGCTTCTATTTCTCTGAAGAAAAACTTATCTAGGCCTGTTTTAGATTTTTCAGCTCTTTAGTCTGCTGTTCCTCTCCAAACATTCTCAATAGATTATGATAATGATTTTGAGATATCTCAGTTATTTTTCAAACATTGGATAATCATCTGCTTTAGTATGACTTCTTTTTACTTATAAGAATAAAGCTGTAAACAGAGTTCAAAAGCAGTTAAATTTCTACAGTGTTGCATTAGAAGTTTTGACCACGACAAAATCTGAGATATCTCAAGTCACACACAAGAATCCATTTGCTTACCACCAATCTCAGCAATCATGAGATATCAGTTGAGGCACAGAATATGTCCGCAACTCCCGTATCAGTAACATTCCTTGGTGCTACCCTACAGATTGTATAACTGTGTAATTCACTGTAAATTCACATGGTCCACAAGAGTATACACTCAAAATTTACGAAACACCTCTGGTTTTATACAGCATTTTAGTTCATTAGTTGTCTTTAATAAGAAATTTGTGCTTTTGATTTGTGTACCACAGTTATTTATTGGAAATAATTCCCTAAAAATATGTTTGAAAGGAAGTAGATGTGTGTATGCATGTGCATGCATATGAAAACATATACTTAATGATATTGGCATCTGGTTCCAGAAAACACTGAAGTCCTTCAGGCAGAATGCAGTACCTTTGGCCTCTCATATGGTCATTTATTGTCTGTCATGTTTCCTATTATTTAGTACACAATATCATAGTGGAAAAGAGAAAGATTATTGAAGGCTGTAAGACCAAGAGTTCTTCTCCCTGTCACACATTTGTGACAGATTGTCAGGAGACACAAATGCCTCTCCACTACATACTATGTATGCTTACTACATACAAGCCCCTTTCCACAGGAGAACAAAGATTCTTGGTCTGAAACCAGATGAGCAGAATTCCTACTACAACAGAATTGAGAGAAAGCTACAGGTAGGACAAGTTTACCTGCATGCCCATGTACAGAAAAGGCTTGATATAGATCAGCATAAGAGCTTTTGTCTATGCTTAGAATTCTGCAGAGTCATTAAAGGGAGGTTGCCTTCTAAAAAAAAAAAAAACTAAAAAACCTATAACATCTAAGATTAGAATTTCCGTCTCTCCTTCCTTAAAGTGTTTTACTAATTGAGGATAAATGGTGCCATATGTAGAAGCCTTATTTGGTTCCCCAGGAAACTGAGGATCTATTTTATTTCTGGGAAAAGAAAATATTTTCAAATCTTTTTCAAATCTTCAGATATGTTGCAGGATTTACTCCTTGTATTAGCAGATAATATTGTCTTCCTCTTTTAATTCCCTCTTCCAAGACACTCAGCCTTAAGTACCTTTATTCCCACTAGCATTAGTTAACAGATTATAAATTCCGTACTAGCAAGGCATTCATATTCGTTGTTTGACAAGGGTGAGGATGGTGTATATTTTCTAATACTAGTCCTAGCCCATCTTCATAAAAAGCATTAATGAAGGTTAGACTTCTGAGCCAGACAAGCAGGCAAGCTGTGCTAGTCCATACCATCTGAATACACCACTGGGCTGCTTTCATAGAAACATGGAATCTACACATTGAACCAAATGGAATGTGCTCTTACATAATGCCTATTGGTGCCTATTTCCAAAAGCAAATGTGAAGTTAAAAGTGTTCAAGGATCACAAGATACTCAAAAGATTAAGTATTAAACTGAACATCTCTTCATCCAAAAAGGTTATCAACAAAGGTGTGGTTTACTACTGCATTGTATCCATTTGACATAAATTTAAAATTAAAATATTCTTACCTTTTGGCCATTTCTAATGGACATCTGTACTTGCATTGTCCAGAATGTTTGGGATACACAAAGGACCGTTTGTCCAGGCCACTCTCTTACCCAGTCAACTCGTGGAGTTTTTGGATAAGCTTCAAGTGCATCCCCAATGACCTAGATGGGAAAAAGCACACTGTAACTACATTAAGAAACAGATAATATTCAGCTTTAGAAATAATTTTGATTAAATTGTATTTCTCAGAGCAAAAAATAAACCAAAGCCTAGACTCAGTCTCAAGCTCTCTCACACTGACATTTTGCAAGCAAATCTCTCAGCAAAGTTCACAAAACTCAAAATGTCATAAGATGAACAAAATATTCACACAAAATTTCTGAGAATTGATTTCACAACACATTCAAAAATTATTCTTGCCATCAGGTACTTAAAATTTTCTAGTTCCATCTACAATGAAACTAGAAAACAAGTACAAATACAATTTAGTTAGAATATTCCAAATTGAAAGGTGGTTTATTTATTCATTTTATCAAAAAACATAGAGTTTTTAATTTTGAGATCATATTATTGAAACTTACACCCAACCTCAAGTGTATTTTCTAATACTAGAATTATTAACCTGATTCTAGTGTCACTCAAAACTTTCCCTTTAAAAAAACTGCCAGTCTATACCAACATGTTCTTTTCCTGCCATTAAGAAAACTCAACAAGAATCAAGTGTAACCATCAATAAACTCAATAAGTTTAAATAGCTTCTCAGACAAGCACTGTAAACTACCTGAGTGAAAATCTGCAATTTGTTTTGCAATTCCAAGCCTTCTTTGTTTTAATAACCTACATACACAACAGCCACCAATTAAAAAAAAATACACCTATGAGGGCAAAATGTGTCTGTATTGGCTATAGAACTATGTAAACATTATCTGGCCTAGATCATTAGAAGTTCTGTCATCAAGGCTAAATGCAGACAAATGGTGCTTAACCATTTCTTATTCATGCTGTTCTGTTTGACCACATCTGACATGTACCAAATAAATCAGGTTATTCACTCTTTTCTGTACTGCTATGCCACTACAATATTTAAACTGTTTTACTATGAAACAGTGTCAGGGCAGGTGGATGCACCTCACTTGACATTAAAAAGGAACACAAGAATGGTTAAATATATGACAATTATGGGACACTATACAGACTAGAACGATACAATCTGAAGAGTTAAGAGTCTTCATTAAGGTAGTCATAAATAAGAGGAACATTAAAAAAAAGAGTCTGCAATCTTTCAGTTTAATCTTGTCCCTTAATACCACATCAAACATATGAACAATCTATAGCAGAAGAATCCTTGGCACAAGCATTTTTTACTCTATCAATTTTAAAGAATTTTTAAAAATTTTACAACCAGAAATTGACACAAGAACCAAAAACAAAGATACAACCTCTAGAGATTTAATAAAATGTTTTAACATTCATGCTAAGAGCAAAGAATAAAAAGCAAATCCAGTATGTGTTGATGTTTACTGAAGAAATCAATTCTGTATGGCATCAGCCTAGAAAATAAAAGATTAGAACTTGTTACCTTGTGGACAGACTTCAGCATAGCTGCCTCCAGTTCAACCAGCCATTTTTCAACTTGACCTCTAGCTTCTGATGTTGAGATTGTCTCTATGAGCTCCACAGTCTCTCCTTCGTTACTTTTAATATGTGTAATATCTAATACATCAGTAAATTTGACTCTTGCAATTCCTTCAAAACACTTTTTCAAGTGAGGTTGTACTCTAGAATACAGAACTAATATTAAACAGCTTCTGACATTTTTTTTCTTGGCAATCATACCAAAGAAGAACTAATTTAAATTAAAAAATTATTTCTGAACAATTTACTTTAAAGATAAATTAAAGTTTTTTAAAAAACGTTTATCCTCAACAATAACTCTTGTGTACTATCCTCTGCAAAATGCTTACAGCAATATTTTTCTAAGATCGGTTTAAAGATGTAAAATATTATAGTCTCTGTAATGTATAAACTTGTAAGGATAAACAAGCATTCTTTCTAACTGCTAATCCATCTACAACACATAAATTCTACTATTTACAACTTCCCTTCTACTATATTAAACATTAAGGAATTTGACTAAAGCAACAAAGTACAACCTTAGCACAATATTTTGTGATAAATGCCCTGTTCATTGCACTGAATAAGTATTTCTCTGTGACTGAGTTTGCATTTTATTTTTCATTTTCATTCTTATTTTTGCATGACCTTGCACTGCATTCACTGCATGCTATCAAATTTGCACATTGGGAATCAAAGCCCAGTTCTTCCACTTATAGCAAAGGCTGTACTGCCTAACAAGATCACTTCTACAGGAATCTTCATAGAGTTAATTCCATTCAGTATAAGGATTTAATCCAGAATGAGGTTGGGGAGTAGAAATCCCAGAGAGAGTTCAAACACACCAAAAACTTCTAAAATACTTTAATTAGGACTGTACCTAAAAAGATAAAACTGAAGCTAGTGGTATACAGGTTCTGATATACAATTTTCTATTGCAAAAAATCAGGATGTTAATTTCACCATGAATTACTATATGGATTTCCAATTCTTCTGAAAACCAGTGTATAGAAGGGCTACTAGCATAGGAAATAGAACTGAATTTAATTACCACTCATATTAAAAATTACTCTGCACTCACCTGTCATAAAATCTGACCATATCGATACTTAATACCGTAACTGTCAGTGTGAAAAAAGAGTTCTGGGCTCTGAGAAACGGTATGACAAGACTATCTGCATGCACTACGAGTCATAAATACACCTATTAAATTACCATACCGAGTAGGATCTTTGGTCTCTGAAAGAATCTCAAGGAGTTCATCATTAGATAAAAAAAAGAATCTGGGGAAAAATAGGCGCTTCTTCTCTAGGTATTCATTAAGTCCCTTGAGAATTTGCTCCAGGAATTCGTTGCACTTCCTCAGTTTTTCCAGCATCTTGTCTATTGTTACTACCGTGAGCACATGTTTGTCCTGGAAAAAGAATTATTTCAGATAAAAATATTAATGCCTTCTCAACTAAATCAGCACACAGCACTGCAGGAAGTCTTAAGCAAAATGAATCTTTCATTTCAAATTCTGCTTTACTCAGACCATTGTCAGGTTTACAATTTACTAACATTCTTCATTGCCAGGGTTCACTGGAAAGGTAGTTAAGCAGATGGTATTAAATTTTTTAAAACATGACCATGAATTTTTTTTTTTTTAAATAGTTTTCAAAACAAGATCAGTTCATCAACTAGCACAACTCCCATCATTTGGACAAGTATTAATTTACTCTTGTTATTCAACAGGATTACATAATTAAGCAAGACAAAGGATTTTTAAAAGCCTACTTTTATGACAACAATGCAGTCACACATTTTAAATTATAACCATCTGTTTGAATGCAAAAAAATGTTCTCTCCTTCTATATGAAATTAATAAATATATACATGAGACTGTAAGTAATGAGATAGCAAAATTGTACCTAGGCAACACTGATACTTCAGTACGAACTAAAAATATAATCTAAAAAAGTATTCTCTGATCCTAACACATTTACTAAACACATTGAAATATTTTTGCCAACAAACCTTAAGAATATAAACAATTGGGGTTTTATTTATTTTTGTAATAATACCTGTTAAGGTACGCTACTGGATAAATGTTGAGTTTCTTATATCTATAGACTGTATAGATGACAAAATATATATAGTTATATATCAAGTTAGCTTTATGATTTTTGAGAGAGTGTTGATCTAGATCCTGGAAAAGCATTCTTTTAAGTCATGAAACTGAGACATTCCATTTGTGCAAGGAGACTGCCACCTTCTGGAAAAAACACCTACTTGTTTAGCCAAAATAATTTTTGAAATTTCTATTCTTGCATTTACACTCTCCTGTACAAAAGATTTTTTTTTTCTGCTAGCAATACTTTACATCACATTAAAAAAAAACCTTTATATTTGATTAGCACTGAATATCTGAATTAGAATATTTTATCAAATAGGTTGTTCAGCATACAAAGTTCAGAAATATAACTCAATGTAATTCTGAAATTCTTGCTTTTTAAAAAAATAAATAATTTCTTCTCCAAAATGAATACTATTGATTTCACAGGTCTATGGGATAAAATCCATTTTTTTCTTTTTCATCAGAAGAAAAACAGAGAAAGAAGGAGGACGGAGTGTAAGACAGAGGGAGAAAAAGGGAGAGATACGGGGAGAAATGGAGGAAGATAAAAGGAAGGAGAAAGAATAAAGAGATAATAAAAAAATAAAACTAAACCCACTTGGGTTTGTATACTACACATTTTGTGTATTAAGTCCTCAGACCAAAACCTTTTAGAATGAGTGAAGATTTAGCATTTGTCCTAGTGACATAATGGATCTCTGAAAGTTCTGCAAAGGCATGAGGTGGATGAAAAAAAAGCTTGTATTTTTTTCCTTCAAATGGCAACTTTATGTAGCAACTTTGAAATTAATGGATCTCATAAATCTCCTCATGTCTATTGAATAGTTTAGTAAGCCCATTTCAAAAAATATTTTAATGCAACATCCCACTAAAACTTACCTTTATATTAGAGAACTTCTTCAGAATGAATGCAGTTCTGTCTAATCATTATTAGAATTATACCATAGGATTACATAAATGACCAGATAACTGGTTATTCCCTGAGGGAATCTGTAGAGCAGGCATTCAGACCATTGATCCTGTAACTGCTGAAGAATCAGCTGGGCTTGTTACCTTTGGTAGTATCACCTCTTTGCTAGAAACTACTGAAGCAAAGAGTATCACCTCTTTGCTAGAAACTACTGAAGCAAAGAGCAATAATATAATCTCATGAATTGATCCTAATAACAGTGGTAATTTCCAGAAAGCTTTAAATAAGCATCAGATTGGCAATACAGTAACATTTTGAACTGCCTCATGTGTACAGTGACAGTGTCTGACAACTGCCTTATGCACTGATTTATAGTAGATATAGTAGATCAGAACATTACTTTTCAGGCAAGTCAAATATCTAAACAATTTAAAGTTAGAAGTATCTCTAACATTCAATATCATAGAATCATAGAATCATAGAATGGTAGGGGTTGGAAGGGACTTTTAGAGATCATCTAGTCGAACCCCCCTGCAGAAGCAGGTTCACCAATAAACAATCTGTTTAAAATTTAATTAATTCATATCAATTGACCTACAGTGTCAGGACCACCATTGCTATGTTACATCATTTTGTATGCTGCTTAATTTTACTCAGCAGAATGGCACATTGCCTATGAGAAGAAGCTGGGAGATCTGGATTTGGTCAATTTCATGAAGTAGAAATTAAGACTGTAGCCAGGAACAACCTGGAGAGCAAGTGAAAAAAAAACACCCAATTTCTCAGCAGTGACAGTTGGGCAACGAATACAAACTTTGCTTGGGAGAGTCTCCTTGGACATTAGGAAAAAAATATTCACTAGAAAAGTACTGCAACATTGAAGTCTCTGGAGGTAATCTGCACTAAATCTCTGTCCTCGGAGATTTCTGAACTTAGACTATACAAAACTGTGGTCAACCTGATATAGTATTGGCAAAAGTTCTGCTTTTAGGAAGAAGTTAGACTAATTGAACTCAATTGTCCCCTCCCAATCAATGCTTCTATGATTCTATATGGAATAGTTCTGCAAATTTTTAAAATAAACTAAGTAAGATGAAACAGAAAACTGATTACAATGTTATCAGAAACTTTTTCTTTTTTTTTTTTTTTTACACACTACAAATTCACTCTGTATTCTTAAAACAGTGTACTTACCTGAAAAACTGATTTCATTAAGTCTTTCCATGTCTTAACCACAGTAGTGAATCTTCTACCTTCCTCGGGCATCTGAGCCATGATGTCAGGAGAACTGAAAATTGGCTCCAAATAAAGCCAAGTAGCCTGAACCTTCAACCATTCATCCAGGATATCCTGTACCAACAACAGCTTTCCTTCCCATTCCCTATAAAACAGCATTAGTCCAAATGCATAAACTGATACTTTCAGTAAAATATTTTCAGCAGAGTGCTAAGATGTTTTTGGCAATTTGCACATTCAGCAGTGAGTGCAACAGGTACAAGTTTTAAGATTTCATCAGAATGTTATATTCATCTAGTCTGATTTTCTGAATAACAAAGTCCACATTAATTTCTGCAACTGGATTACCTGTAAGGTTGATTGTAGCATTTCTTGAACCAAGTTTATTCAATAAATAGATTTACAGTACCAGTGAATAAATGGAGCACACACTTTAGCATGTAATAGTAACTGGACAAACTGACGTCGGTTGAGTAAACAATCTGGTTTCTGGCATACACCAAAGCCCAGACTATTTCTGTTTGCTAGGACAGAGACGCAGAGATGACAAAAGAAAGAAATGAAACTAACCTAAACTACTAAACCAAAAATATGTATAAGTTGTCCTAACAAGTTATGTTATATCTGGCAAAACATAGGTAACAGTATGATGCATCTGGTACTGAAGTACCAGAGCGTATTAAAAATGTTTTGCAACCTCTCCAATGCATCAGCACTTCCCATATAATTAAAGTAACAATCAGTTTAAATAGCATGTAGTTGACATGGGATAAGAGCTTTGGCCCTATAAAATGAGATTAATTCGCTGCTGAAGGAGGATAAACAAAAGCATTTGAAGTCTCAAAATGCTTTTGATTAAACAGGAAAGATTTCTTATTCGGTAGCATTACTTGCTGACTTTCTGTTGGAAAAAAAATTACCTTATTCTCTTTTCATGATGCTTAATAAACGGAGATCCTCTCATAGTCTGAGTTTTGACAATGTGGTCTTCCAACAACATCTGAATATCATCTACAGATGACAAAATATGGGTTCCTGTTTCTCTATAGGCAAGAAGAGTAAACTCCATTTGATCCCATTCAGAAATCATTTTTGTTAAAGCCTTCTCAAATGAATGCTCTTTGCTGGCTCTTTGACTGATAGTCTCAAACTTTTCCATGAACGGTTCAAGATTCAAGTTAATATATGACAAGACATTTGAGTCTTCAGAAGGAGACAGTGGTAAACCAGCAATTTTTGACATCTCTTCCCAGTGCCTTTCCTGCAAACCAGGATTGCAAATCACCTGGATTAGAGGAATGTAGCATCTGAATTCCTCCACTTTTGATTTAACTTGTCTTGTTATTGCTAATGCATTTGCAGAATTGTGGAGGGCTTTTTCTAGTTTATACAGTCCATGCCAGTAGTTTCCTATATCCGCCTCTACTTCGTCTGGATTCACTTCTGTAAATGATCCCTCTGTCCAGTCTTTGTGTTTTCTGTTGAATTCAACAGTCATATCATAGAGATGAAGATATGGAGCAAGAGTATTCCGGATGTTTTTATGCTGAGGGTACTGAGATACTGGCCATCCAAAGGACTCTTCTTCTAAATTAAGCTGATCAATCTGTTGAGAAATATGTGTGGTTTGAAATAAAAAGCTGTTTGTGATACCAGGTCCTCACCACAGGGACTAGGGAGGTTTTCTGGTGACTTCAACAAGCTTCAAATTAAGTTTTGAGTTACTAAACTAGTCTATTGTGTAACTGCTGACATATATTGAATTTAGAGCAATCTTTAGCAGCTCAGCATTTATACTAGCCAATAGAGAAATATAATTAGAGGTTTAAAATGGTATCTGGGCATTCCTCTATAATTTGCATTACCATGGAAGCTTTAGCAGACAAGAGGCAATAATGAGCATCAGGAATTGTACTTCCAAGAACATACAAGCATAATATCTACGCAAATCTACATAAACTTAATCTACTCTTTCATTCTGCAAAGTGCTTCCTTATAAACTGAAGACCACATAGTAACAAATTACTGTGCTCAGTAAATTCGCAATTTAAACTACAAATCATGTAAAAACATTTCATAGTTGAATTGAGAATTATTTTGCCACATTAACTACGCTACTAAGCAAACTGTTGATTCTGATAATGCAAATATTAAGATTTACCACTTATACTACTGGATTAGTTTAGACTGTAACCTGTACCTTATCAGCAGCAAGATCCAATTTTGTATTCAGTGCTTGAGCTTTCTTCAAATATCTGTTGACTTCATAAACATCTCCAAATGTGCTAAGTTCTTCAGCCTGCTTAGAGTAGCTTTTCAGTTCCTCAACAAATTGTTCACAGCGTATCTAATTAAACAGCAAGCAAGTATATACTCTTTTTTAAAAAAAATCACAATAAAATTCTGTAGAAAGAAGTAACTGTTCTGTTATAGTAGTACACTTTAGCCTTGCAGAAAATCCAAGATATTCAGCATATTTGCATGAGAATCTATTGCACCCAAATCACACGATTTGCCCTGAATCCTAGTGTTACCTGCAGTGACTTATTGGTCTGACAGACATAACTTTGAGTTCCATGTCATAGGATAGAATTGGATATAAAAATTTCTGTTTTCTGTGGTGGACACAGTGAGCAGGCTAATAATAGAAAGACATGCTCAAATGCCTAGTATATATCAAATTAAAATAGAATAATAGGATTAATCAAATGACAGATAAAGCTAAGCAGTTTCATAACACAGAGATGTCTCTTGTCTTAAAGCCATACAGTTCATGGATAGCTTTTACCTCATATATAGAACTCCCTAATGAATTTCACACTGAGCATCAATCGTGGTCAGTGTCTGAAACCAGGTATCAAACCATACAAAGTAATTAACATGTTTCAAGATAATGAAGTCTATCCTGCACATTTATAGCACAATAACACATACCAGCTACTTCTTTAAACATACTGCATAAACACAGAAAGTCACTATCTCAAATTACATATGATCTAAACCAAAATGATGATGAGACTAAGGACCACAAGAAAATCACAGCACACAGCTATACAGGCAGTAATGAATGAGCAGACTAGTAATTATCAATTCTTGTAGAAAGATTCCATCACTTAGATAATATAATAAACTCTACTGTAAAAGCTAAGTAAATACAATGAAAAAATGTAACAGAAATAAAATACATGTAAAGGATAAGAGATTAAAAATAAAAGCAAATAAATCTGATTCAAGATGCACTTATGTTACAAAACTACCTTATTTTACATTGTCCTAACAGCAGAATCACATTTACAAATTAATGGAGCTTTTTTTTGAGCTATCATAGAAATCTCATATACTGCTATTCACTCCAAAGGGACTGCTCATGGGCATAAATCAAACCATGTACATGTTTTTAAAGGATCTATCTGAATTTTACTATTTCACATGCAGACAACTTTCATCAACATCTCTGGGAGTTCTGTAACCAAAGAGCTTTCAGAGTGCAAAATGTGAGATGTGGCTTGTCTTGCAGTATTTGTGGATGTGTGAAAAATAAACAAGTGGAAGGCAAGAAAAAATTACTTCATAGCAACAATAATATAAAAACCATCTACTTCTAACTTCTTTTTAAAATATATGGGAAAATAGAAAAGGTTATTCAATTCATTATTTCATGCCCTATACACCATTCAAAATTAGTAGCTCAAGGATTTTTAGAATAGCGCCATTACAAACCTTAAGGCTATCTTGAAATTGATCTGTTTTTTCTGCAATTATGTTTCTGTGCTCTTCAAAGATAGCTGGCATTCGTGCATACCACTGAAAAACATCACTGTTCAGTCGAATATCTGCTGGTGAAAAGCTGACACATTCTACCAGAAACGCAAAATAATTTACAGCATCTGCTAAGTTCTGCTCCAATTCAAGCATGTCACATGTTTCTACTTTCTGCATACACGCCTGGGGAGTAGAAATATCAAAAGGGAAGATATTTTTAATATAATTTAATGCCAAAATAATGCCTGAAGTAGTTAATATTTAACTTTAAAAGCTTAATTTTTACAATGAAAATTAAATAAAATTAGAAACATATGACCTGAAAAGGTTTTTATTTGAAATTGTATGGCATTAGTCATTTTTACAGTATATAAGTTTTTTTATACAACTGCACAAAGGTTTAGACTAACAGAAGCCAAACCAAACAGCCTGTTGTAAATGTAAATGGGGTGCTACCAAGGAAAAATCAGTAAAATAACTACAAGAGAAGAGGACATGCTTCAGAAAGGGAAGCACTGGATGACCCAATGAAAGATTGGGTCTTTCCTAGCAGTAAGAATATAAAGAATATATACGGCCACTGTGCTACTCTTCATAATTAAAATAAAAATACCCTATTCTCTCAGATCTAAAGAGTTGGCAGTAAACTGCATTAATACACATAGCACTCTGTATAGTACTCTTAACAGTACAGCAACGGAGCTTGGTTTAAACAATAATCCATAATGAAGCAGTCTGAAAGCTTCTTAACAAGAAAAGAGCTGTATTAGTAAAAATGTTGGCTCAATAGATGGATCAATAGTATACTAGTATTATAGTCAACAACCAAAGACTTAGAAATATTTAATATGATGACACAACATGGTATCATTGGAATCATTTTTAGGTACAGATGAACTGTGCTGCAAGTCTATGCTTCTGCTCTTTTAATAGCGGTTTCCGTGTTTCAGAATATACTCATTGCTATGCATCTATAGGATATTTTACTATTAAAAGAATACCCCAAAGACTGATACATCTTTTAAGCAATGAGATGGAGGGGTTTGATGCTGGTGTAATATCACATGCTATCCATGATTACATGTAATTTGTATACACTTATTTCACTAAATTGGAGACTGAATACATGAAAGAAACAGCAGGGGTTTTGACTATAGAAGGGATTATGCAGCTAAACTGCCATCCTTACATCTGCTAAATTTTAAACAATTATTCAACAAAGGATGCAAAGGCAAAATTACTTCATACAACTTACCAATGAGTGCTTTTAAAGTTGGTTTGTTTTTTTTTTTGTGAAGAATTAAATGCATTTTAAAGTTCCCCGCATGTCAGGTTTCAACTCTTTGACTAGTTTAGGATACTTGGAATAGCTATTGAATCTCCCACATATAATTCGATTGCTTGAATTTAATTCAAGAGAACTAAGAGATATTCACTTTTTGTCTATACTATCTCTTCAGAAGCCTGAATAACATGCAGTCTACATTAAACTGCACTGGCATGTTGCTCACAATGCAGAAATTACTTGATATCTGCTTACACTAGCTAGATAAGGAAAGAAATAAAACCACACACTTATTTCAAGACATTATATATTAATGCATTACTTCCTGAAAATTAGTGAAAAAACTTTAAGGTAGTAACTATATTACCAATTAAGTAGCTGTATTACTAAGAGGCTCAATTAGCATTCCAGACAGAGACACTGCTTGCTAGCATGCTCCCCTACAGCAGCAGTCTCCAAAATTTCTTGATCACACATGCTTATCAGTGAGAAATTTTTGAGCATGAATCTCCAATATATGTACATTTATTTACAGATTATACACACATGTTACTCTAGTAATATATTAGGTACCCAACAAAGCATGCACATAAAATAGAAATTAAAAAATAATTACAGCATTAAATAAATAATATTTTAAACCATGTTTATTTATTAAACAGAAATATTTTTGTTTTCACTGATATTAAGAACATTATTTTTAGTGAAAACAATGTCATTAAATAGATTTGTTTAATCTTGGTTTCAGAGATTCAAAGGTCTTGTTCTAACTTCAGTTTATTTTAATAATTTGTTTAAATAGCTGTCACAGATGAAAAGTACCCTCAAAGATACGTAGATCCAAATAGAAGAATGTGTAAGTGGCTGCACTTAATAAATCATTATAATGTCCCTTCCAATCCCTAACATTCTATGATCCTATGATCCCACCCATCAATTTCACAAAGTTTTTTTTTGTTGAAATGTATCCAGTAAATTCCATTTTCTTTATGTTACTCATTCGTTTTTGTAAATCAACTAAAGGTCTTGCAGTTCACATGTTTTAAAAATGCACTGAAACATTTAGTGAGATTTTTTAAATAAGTGAGAAAATTCTATTTCCAAGTGTACAGATATGAGACCTTTTTATAGGGGTGTCATGGTCTGACATGACAGCCTTTTCCAGTAAGGGGGAAGGGGCTGCAAAGATGGCTCCTGTAAGTAGTTGCTCAAAACTCTCCCCAGCTCTGAGCCAGACCCACTGCTGGGGCTGAGCTAATTGGATGCCTCCACAATCACTTGTTAAGAAGAAGCTGGAAGAGGAGATTTCTTCCTCCTTCTTCGTCCTATTTTTTCCTTCTTCTGCCCCTTCTTTTTCTTCTGGCTGGTGGCGGTGCAAGGAGTAGGAAGAGAGAGAAACAACCATGCAGACTCCAAGGTCAGTAATGAAAGAGAGGAGGAGGAGGTGTGCTGGAGCAGAGACTCCCCTGCATTCTACACAGAGGACTGGTGAAGCTGAGATTTGTTTTCATTTCTTTAAAGACCCCGCATCAGCGGTAGAGACTCATTTTGATAATGAGCCCATATCAGGGGCAGAGACTCATTTTGCTAAAGCCGGCCCCAGACCAGGGGCGGCGATTCACTTCATTAAAGGTCCCAAGCCAGGGACAGTGATCAAGAGGCTGTGTCCTGAAGGAGGGACCTTGTATCACTATGGCTGGAGGAGGCCGTGTTCCATGGAAGAGATGCCACGTTCATAGCTGTAACTGTGGGGAGGAACCCACGACAAAGCAGCTCATTAAACATATGCCCAGAAGAGGCCTTGTCCCGAGAGAGGGACCCTGTAACTGCAGAAACTGCAACCGTGGTGAAGAACCTACATCAGAGATATTCACTAAGGACTGCATCCCGTGTGAGGGACTCTGTATCGGCAGACGCTGCAGCTGCTGGTAACAACCCACACCAGAGAAGACCAGAGTCTTCTCAGCATGGATCGTTACATTTTGTATATTAAATATTAGTAAAGCTAATTTTTTTTCTCTTTTTTTTTTAGATAAAAATAAGTACTATAGTATTGGTAGCTATTTCTTTCTTGGACTCATTAAAAAAGAGAGTACCTTAAGTTCCATTAGCTCCTGTGTATTAGATGGAGTAGTAAGGGCTTTTTGTGATATTCTTTCAAACTCACTGCATAGTCTGAAAAATACACAAAAAACAACCAGTTTAGCATGTGTTCTATTTTAATCATCCTTGGACAAATCACATACGTTTATTGTAAAAGCAGAAAACCAGATCAATATTTAAGGATTAGAAAAATCAATGGTGGAAACAAAATTAAGTACATTTCAATACACACTTCAGTTTTCAATTACCTCACATTTAGGTCTTGATGATCTTTGAACATTTTGGAAATAACTTTTTCACAAATAGTTTCTGTGCGCTTTACCAAAGCACTTATTAATTGATCACAATGCAATTCAAACATTCCTAGATGGACACACTGCAATACAAAAACAGAACATTGAATAGTTTTTACCTATTGTCTCTTGCTGTCCTAAGCAGAATACCAGCAATCTCACCTAGGAATTTAGTTAAACTATAAAATGCTTTTAAAACTTTCAAATGAAGATGGGAAAGAAGCTGTTACAGTTGCAAATAACAGTTCTTCTGTATCTGCACAACAAGCTTCATATAAATCTTACTTTTATCGCTTTTACCTTGACAAATCATCTATTTCCTCAAAAAAGAAAGGCATCTAGTGTCTGTAGCAGTCAATGTTATCTGGTGAAATTACAGAGCGTGACACACCATTAAAATGTGGTAGTCTTTCTTTAGAGACATATAGCATTCTTTAGGATTAAACAGGGTAGAGAGAACTTGATTTCCACACACAGAAGCTCTCATGACAGGTCTGTAAGTATTAGTTTCTCCAGAACTGAGGTTTGCACTGAATGCTAGGAGAGATACAGCTTAAGGAAATCCACTTCAGCCTTCTGAGTTCTTTTTCAGAATGGACAAACGATTCTTACCACAGAACATCCTTACAGGGACAATAAAAAAGGTCATTCACGTTAAGGATTCTCTGTCTGCCTTAGATGCTCAGAAGGAACTCGGAGGTGGCCAGAACCACATTTTCTCCTAATATCTAAGAGAAGCATACTTCTAACGCCTTCAGAAGCCACAAAACTTCTAGAAAAAATAACTGAGTGAAGTACAGCAAATATACCCCAGAAATGTTAACTTTTGAAAAGCACTTTTTCTGAAAAAAATAATTTTATTTCACTTTAGTGATGTGATGGGTTTGTGTGGAGCTTTTTATTGGTAACAGAGGAGGGGGCTGCAGTGCTGCTCCTGTAAAACAGTTCCCAGAAATTCCTCTGAATCCAAGTTGGAACCACCTCCAGCCTAGCTGGGCCAATCTGGTGCCACTATTTAAAAAGAGGAATTTGTAGCACACAGGGGGTGGAGAAGTAGTACAAGATGGAGGTGACCATACAATTTGTAGTGCATACAAGGTGGAGGAGTGGTACAAGATGGAGGCAACAACACAGACCCTACAGTCAGCAAGGGAGGAAGGCAAGAGGAGCACTGGGCCAGAGACTCCTCTGGAGTCTGCAGAAAGAACTTAGGCTGTCCTCTTGCAACCCACAGAGAGCACAGACAAGACTGATAATTGCCCACAGCTCTGGTAATATTCCATGCCTAAGAGGGTGATTGTTCCAGACCCTGTGCCACATGGGGTGGAAATGAGATGCCACACATTGGAGCGGCCTGTGCAGGGCTGCCTGGTGTATGAAGGATGCTGCACTAGAGCAGGAAGGACCAACAAGGAGTCCGTCTGCCCTGTGCAGGGGCCATCAGGAAAGGATTGACTGAAACCCTCATTCCCTACCCCTCCATGTCCCTCAAGGTGGGGGGAAAGTAAAACACTGAGATCAGAGGCCTGAGACTGGGAAGGGGGCGGTGGGGGAGGAGAAGGTGCTCTTAAAGGGCTGGTCATACCCTTCATCATTGCCCTCCTCAGAATTGCTTTTGGTTGGGTGTGTTTTCTGTTTATTATGATTTTGGTTGGTGGCAGATTAAGTTTCTTTTTCTTCGACAAGTTGAGTAGTTTTGTCTGTTTTGCCTGGGACCATAAGTAGCAAGAGAGCCCTCTCTGTCCTTAGGGAGTTCCCAAGGCCCTTGCCACTTTTCTCTTCCTCATTCTGTGGGGAGGGGGAAGAGTCAGCAAGTGGCTGATCACAGTTCTTTTTTCTTGGATGGGCTTAAATCATGACAAATTATCTAAAAAGTAATTATCCTCACTCATACTCGCAGTAGAAAATCAACATGAAAACTATATTTGTATTTCTTTATAAAAATTATTATAATTTACCTTCGTAGAAGTATATTTTATTTCCTTAGCGAGTTGCTGGTACTTTATAATTTCACTTTTTGTTTCTTCAAAAGTATGTCCCTCTGTCAGGAATCGATCAACATCTTGTTCGGCTTGTTTGTTTATCAGGAAGCTGTACTTATCATACAGCTTGAGATGTTCCACAGGTGCAGCACTTTCTTTGGTAATTTCTTCTCTGATCCTTTTTTTATGTTCATCCAAGATCTCATCTAGGATAACTGGCTTCAATACAGTTGCCAAGGACTCACCTTTTGGCTGAAAAAAACCCAAAAAACCCTGAAAAACTCCGTTACATTTTCAAATTATAATTAAGTCTATAGATCAGTTATGTCATGGAAAACAAAAATGCAACTAAATGTAATTTTAAATCCCTCTAATTACAGTCAGACTGCAAAGTTAATTTGTAGATACACTTATTTACACTCTGCTGCAAAATTTTTTTTTGAATCCTAGATTATGGATGTTTGCCTCAAGAAAGTAAGAAGTCAAAGGTGCTTCATTAGAAACTCAGCAATCAATATATTTATCCACTCAAAACAATTCTATCAACATTTTAAATTTAATCTACCTGAATTTTATTTTACCACAGGCACAACTTCATCTTTGCTATCAACTGATGAATGTATAACTTCAGAAATCAAGAAATCACTTTCCTGCAGCCTCCTAGAAGATCTAAATCCTTGCTCTTGCACATTTAGAGAGGCTTGAGGTACTTCTTTTAATTTCTTATCAAAGGTTATTGATTAGTGCTTTAATAAAGCACAGCATACTCCTCAAGTTTCTGCTTGGTCATATGTTCAAGCATGCTAACAAAAAGGGTAAGGGTTAGTATCTTTATTTAAAATTCAAGTTAGTGCTGAACAGAAAGGGCAATGTAATGTTCAAATGACATTCCCTCAGGAAAAAAAAAGTTCATCTCCCACAGCTCTCTGGGAAACAATCAAGAGGCACGACAAGGCATTAATTTCACTCTCTCCATTTTAAAAGACTGCAATACTGAAAGTAACATGCAATCCTAAATCATGTAGGTTTTTGGTATTTGGGGTTTTTAAATTATTTCACAAAATGTTTTTTAACTAACTTGGATTGTTTCCTGTTTGATCAAACGTTTTTAATCTGGTTGAATGCATAAATCTACTAAAATATCAACTGATTAAAAATTAGGGTTCCAATTTTTTTTTAAAGAATAGTCTGCTCAACAGAGTCTATATTTAAGACAGTACCCTTCCTAGTATCAAAAGAGAAGGTATTTTCCAGGATACTGCAGAAATACATTTCATATGTAAATGCATCAACTTTGTTTGTAGCACATTCATAGTAGCTCCTGCAGAAAATTACTCATAGAGGAAACTAGTCAATTCTTGGCTTTTTTATTTACTTATAGAACAGTGATTTATCAATAAAATTAAGATGATTTCAAATTGTTCTAAATATCCTGAAGGAGTGTTAGAATTTTACTAAGTGAGTTCTGACAATAAGGCAATCAATTAAAATACCTTGGAACTAAATTTAGCAAAAATATATTGAAACAAAACTCATGAGCATTGTAAATTCTTACCCACTTAGAAAATAATTTTGTCTCAACTCTTGGTATATCACTGACGGCTTGAATCATAACAGCATAAACATTCAGCAATATATCCTCATAGTCACTGAAGTCAGGTTCAAATTTAATACCATCATCCTTGAGGATTACCCTCAGGATTAAACCTGGGTGGTTGTAGGCTTGGACTGATTTCTAAAACAAACAAACAAAAAGAAACGTGCAGTAAAAGTCAAAAAGTCATCCAGAATTACTCCAGTATGTGCATTTTAATTTATCAGGACTTGAATTTCAAATAATATGCCATAATCCCAAGAAAAATATTTGTGCTAGTAGAAAGTATGTATCTTACAGAACTCACATAAACTGTTGTTAAGTTAAAATACAATGTCCTTTTCAGTAGCTGCAAGAGGCATCTTCTATACACTGCCCAAAACTTTTATAAAGTTTTTTGCATAGACTGAGGCAGAGTACCTTTACAGTAGTAGCCCTCATAAATGTCACAATATATAAATCATGTGTACAGCAGTACATGTATAAATCATCTGGAGCAGCCATTACAATCTCCTAGCCTAAGGAAAAAAAAAAAGTTTTACATCCAATTTTACTTGCTAAACAATAATCTGATCCACAAAATCCAAACTGAGTATTATGAGGGTTGTATTTGCAGTATAGATTTCCCATATATTCCAGTATGAGATTTTGAATTTTTTTTTTTTTTCCAGCTTGCTGGTATAATTTGATTTTTCATTGTCTCTTTAATCTAGATCAGACATCTCTTCACATCTGTTAACATATTCTAAATACACGATTAGGAAGTATAATCACATTTATCACTCTAGGTATCACTATATATTATCACCATAAGGAAGAATAAGATTAAAAAATACATATCAATTATCAATGATAACAGAAAATACTACTGTTGACATCAAAGTTCACTTAACTCAGAGAGATACAAAGCAATTACAGGGGAGTAGAAATTTAAAAGATATACTCTGGTTCCACAACATGATTCGTCTTTACATTCCCTGAATGTTTTTTCATCAATATTACCTAGAGCAAGAGCTCTGTGGATATGGCAAGGCTTTAACTAAAACCTGAAATATGATCCAGTTGCACTCCAAGACATCAAAGCTTAACAAGAAATGTTTACTTCCACAATAGACATTATATGAATGCAAAAGAAATTAAAGAAATTCCTTCTTTCTTACTTTTTTCCCCCCGAGAACTATCTTGCAAAGCATGTCACATCTACCAATAGCAAACAAAAGGTAAGACTTCTTCACAGATAGATATTACAGAGAGTGTACACTAGTACAAGATGCAGATGGCCTTTATATTAATCCATTTCCACTGTATGTCTGATTGCAATGCGCACTTGAGGAAACCAGATTTAAAATATTATATTCTTGCAAGGTAAAAATGAAAGTTATTTAAACTCTATTTAATATACAATGCATTCCTAAAATATTATTCCTTTTTTCAGAAAGCATCTGCCAGAGTACATACTTTCTTTTCAACTTTTTTCTTAAAGAAGCAAAATTAAAAGGAAACAAAGTGTATGTACATGGATAAACAATGCTGCCGTTATGCACATGAAGGGACTACTTACTGCAGGTTGAACAATTAGATCTGTAAAGTCTTGAATTGAATGTAAAAGTAAATGTTGCAGTTGACGAGTCATTAAAGTGGCAGCACAATCAAAGAAAGACTCTAATTTAGTGAAGTTGGCATTGCTGGGTACTTGTTTTCGTTTACTACCTTGGTAAAAGATCTTCTGCACTTCTGGAAACCACCTTAAAAGAACACAATATTTTAAAGTTTTTCAAGTGATTAAGCTTTAATAAAGCTGTGGTTTTAAATTAACTGCTATAAACGCTTATATTACATGCAATCAAAAGATGATGCGGAATACTTGGAAACTAAGGAATTGTGGCTCTGAAAATGTTATCTATTATTATGGAACCTTATTTAAAATATAAGGTATTACAACAGACAAATTTTATATCTTGCTTCGGTCTCCTATTTCTCAGGACAGAAAGGCTTCAAAGGCAGCACTTAAATCCCAAGGTGTGCAGTCTTGTAATCTCAGCAGATGTTAAGATGTGAAAGCAATCCCAAGGGATTTCTGCCCAGTTGCCCTTAACCAAAATTAAATTGCCTCTGGCATTGTTTGAAACAGGAAGGAAGAGAGCACAGAAATGTTCAGACTTCAGCTAAGAGCAGTATCTTCAGGGCCTGGTGGAAACATCTGAAAATGGTAAACGCAGAATCATAGAGAAGTATGAAAATAAAAACCTCCAAAGTTAGTAACATGAAAAAGCATGTATTTGTGATTATAGTGGTCTCAACGGTTTTATTTACTTAAAATCTGAAATAATAAAAATTAAGTAAAATCATTACTGGTTAAAAATCAAGCATTATTGGTTAAAGAAAGATCAGCCATATTCAAAGAATACAGTTTGGCAACAAATATCTTAAAAAGATCTGGTAATTTTGATGTTTTATTTGAGAATTTAACTGCAGCACATCGAGTGGACTACCAAAAAAACTGTCTGTCTTATTTTAAAATATCTCAGACTGAATACACTAACATTATTATATGCAAACACTTTTTAGTCATAATCTGTGAAGTCAACATATCTCATTAACGCAACATTTTTCAGATGACTTTGCTCTCAGAAGTAGATACAAAACTGAGACTATACAAACTGAAATTCAAAAATTATCAAGAAATGTTCTACAGAGATACTGTTATTGAAATGATACTAGGTTAACTTTCGTATCAATGAGATAATTCCTTTGTGTGTAGGAAGGAGTAAACCTTATTATATAACAAGTTATGTCACAGTTTATATTCTAAAGTGTCATAAATCACTGACAGTTGTATTTTCTCATTTATCCATCAGCAATGAGTCCACAAAAGTTTTTGTCATAATAGAAATGAACAGAATACATCATAACAAAATTCAGAATAAGAAAACTGCACAAAGCATGGTAATATGCTCAATATTTACACAGCAGTTTTCGTTTAAACACCTCAAGAATTTCACCCTATTGTATCTCTTTAATATGTATTATTAAAAGGCGTCAATTTCTTCTCTCTCCAGAAAGCTGAGAGTTTCAAAAACAACTGCAGAAAAAGATTTCCACGTAACTTAAAAAACACAGATATTCTAGTCCATACTTCTTAGATAGAATTGCTTTGGATTTTCCAATTTCTTTCATGACTTTATTCTGGAAAGCAGAGAGATCCTCAGCTTCTTGTTTAATGTGAAATATCTCTGTATCAAGAAGGCGGAAATTTCTGAAACAGAATACAATATTAATATTTTATAACCGTATTCACTATCCCTTGTGTTTTATTCATTGCCATAAAACCTCACCCTCTTCTTGACAGGCTGATCATTTTGAATATTCCTGAACTGAGAAAGACCCAAAAAAGTGTCAAATTTAAATGGAGCTTAAGGACTACACTAAAAGCAAGAAAAACTATTTTTAAAACAGAAGTAATATCCCAAAACAAGATTTTTTTCAAACACATTAGAAGCAGAAAGCTTGTCTGAGTCTGTAAGATAATGAACAACAACAAAAAAAAAATCATAGCAGCTCCAGTCCAAAGTCTTTGTGTACAAGGAACATAGTGTCTCAAATTGAAGTGTCAGTGGAACAAACTGTAGGAAAAAATACCCCACACTTCTAAAAATCACAAGTTACCAGGTTCAGATGGCATTTCACCGAAGCTTTAAGCTCTAAGGAAAATTAAGTACAAAATGGCTCAACTATTCAACTTCCATGTGTAGCTTCTTGCTTAAAATTGCCTAGATACCAAAGCAAATTAAGATGTCAAAGCACTCCATTGACCTCTGTAGAGGTACAGTCAGCAGAAACAGTTCAAAGATAAATCTATTTCAGACAATAGCTTTTGAACAAAGCCATCATATCCATGACCAATGATCAGATATATATATTACAGCAGTCTCAAATTCAATAGGGCAACTTGGAAGTCTTAAGATGGCACCATCCATTACATTCTGAAATCATTAGGCAGCTGAAACCTAAGAGATACAGATAACACTTACTTAAATGAGGTCTCCCATAAGTTCAGAACAGCAAGCATTGAAGGATTTATCGCATGGAAATTTTCTTTCATGTAACTACATGCTGACAAGAAAGACTTCTTCCAAGGTTTTGGCACTACATTTATTCTAAAAAAGAAACCACAAAACCAAGAAGAAACAGTAGGATGAATGTAGTTGTGCTATGAACAAAAATGTTCATACACTTGCTTTAAGATAATTGGTTTGCATCCCAGAAAGCACATAATTTAGGAGATAAATCTAGCTTTTTGTTCCTCATTCAGATATCAAAAAAAGTCTTCAAACATTAACAGCTGTATAAAAGAAATAATGAAATATTATCCAAATACTAAGACATCTATAACCTATTCATGGCCCTTTATGTTTAGCATGCAATAAAATCATTTTCTGTGTTTAGGAATTAATATGCAATTTCCTACAATAAGTGGTATCTATATTCATCCCATCAAATCTGTAAAAACTTACAAATTTAGAGGAATTTCAAAATCTTAGTTGGTCTGCTTTCAAATTTTTGAAAACATTAAGCTATTTTGGTAGAGTTTTATATACTTATAGCCTTTTTATGCTTCAAAACTGTTGTTTTCTACAGGTGGCCTGATTATTAAAAACTATTAAAAACTTAAGCTTTGTAACTTAAGAAGTATACACTGCAACCTTTAGGTTGCAAGTGAAAAGCAAAAAAACACCCTTGTCAAATTTGTCATACTTCTGTTCTCATTTTCATAATGAACTTCTATTTAAAAAAAAAAATCTGATATAAAATAAACCCTTTATCTATTTCTCAGTGAATCTGTATTCTGTAGGAGACAAAAAAATAGCTACAGTAAGTTTAAAAAGGACAAGTTTTTCCACAGCTATTTTATATATGTCTTTATTCTAAAGTTTCTTATTTCAAATATTGTTAATGGAATAAAACTGTATTATCGATGATTATTCTACTAGTAGAGTTCTATACTTTTGGATTTGCAAGTAAGCATGTGACATAAGCTTATCTACAAACTACTGTCATGTCCTAAACAGCTTCTAGGAGACATGAAAGGTCTACAAAGAATCGTATATAGGATGCTCTCTTACCCAGTGGATGTAATAACATAAATTCCTTATATATTACTTCTTATTTTTAAATGCTAATTGCTTGAGTAACATCTGTCACAACCAATCCTTCTATTACATTCTAATGCATGCATTTGATAGTTAAAAGCAATTACCTCAAACCACAGGCCAGAAATGATAGCAAAACCTTCCTGTGTTTGAAATCATTCAGTAATGCTACCCCTAATACAGTATCTGGTTGATATCAGTGAAAACATTCTGTTTCTGAAGCTTTTGTAAGATTTCATTTCTCTACAAGACAAACTAATTTTAACAGTTTTTCGCTATACTTACAAATGACTATACCTATGAATGACTATATACCTTCACTTTCACATCTCAAGGTATGTTCTAAGAAAGCTGATACTTAAGCAGGCTGCTCCACAATGGAGTATGATTGTATGATCCTGGGAGCAGCACTATACTTTCTTCAGTAGACTGCAGACTTTTTAAGGTAAGTGGGAACAGAATAAAGCCCATTACTCTGAAGAAAGGCCACATCTATCCACTACAGTATGGAAGTTGCTACATACTGGAAGACGCAGACAGAAAAGCTAGGCATCTATCACTGTTTATACTACATATTGCTGAGTTCTCCTGAGGAACAAAAGAGTCTGCATTTATTACATTCTTAAATCTGTATGAATTGAGTCAAACTGTCACAATCTGTAAATTAGATCCTGAAAAAAAAAAAAAAAATTAAGCTCTTCCTTAAGAGCTTCAGTGAAATCTGTGAAGGACGTGACATTGTTCCATTGACTACAACACGGTTTATAAATAACCATTTGGCCTGCTATATCAAATGTCATGTGATTAATTGTGAGGCTTCTTACCAGGTAAGCACAGCTAAACAAAACTAATTCCAAACCATCTTTCAAGGCAGACATGTATTTTCCTTGGTTCTTCCAAAGATGGTCTGTAAGCATTAAAATTTTATAACTAATAACTAAGACTTACTTATGGCTGTTCTTTATACATGCTATTGTACCCCACTATTCTCTAGTCAAGTGTTTTTGAATAAATATATTTTCTTACTCTGCATAATGAGGAATAAAACCACTCTTCTTGCCTTCATCTTTTTCCCTGGTATCCTTTAAAACAAAGTCCACTGAAAAAGGTATTTAAAAAAAAAAAACAAAAAAAAACGAAAATAAGCTTAGCAAAGGAATACAATCATAAAATCATCTAGGTTGGAAAACATCCTCAAGATCATCAAGCCCAATTGTTAGCCAAACACTGCCAAGTCCACCACTAAATCATGTCCCAACAACAAATCTTTTAAATACCTCCAGGGATAGTGACTCCATCATTTCCCTGGGCAGCCTATTCCAATGCTTGACAACCCTTCAGTGAAAAAAAACTCCAAATATCTAATCTAAGCCTCTGCTGGCACAACTTGAGGATGTTTCCATTTGTTACTTAGGAGAACAGACCGCCCCCCATCTCACCACAACTTCCTTTCAAGTAGTTGTAGAGCATGATCATATCTCCTCTCTACCTCCTTCTCTCCAGGCTAAACAGCCCTAGTTTTCTCAGCCACTTATAGGACTTGCACTCTAGACCCTTCACCAGCTTCATTGCTTTTCTTTGGACAAGGCCCAGTACCTCAATGTCTAAACCAAATTGTCTAATTGCACAGCTCATTTATATGAACAATCTTGTCTAGATGCACAGGCAAAGGGATTTAGAAGAAAACTGTTCTACCAATACAGATCATAGAATGGTAAGGGTTGGAACATCATCATCTAGACATCATCTAGTCCAGCTCCTCTGGTAATGAAGCTTCACTTTGATCAGGTCACACTGGAATGTGTCCAGGTGGATTCTGAAAATCTCCAGAGGAGACTTCACAATCTTCCAGGGCAGCCTGTGCCAGGGCTCCCTCACTCTCAAAATTTTCCGTTGTGGAACTTTTAGTGTTCCAGCTTTTGTCTATTACCCTTTGTCCTGTCACTGGACGCTACAGAAAAAAGTGTCACCCCATCGTCTTGATGTACGCCCTTTAGGTACTTGTAAGTGTTGATGAGATTCCCCCTCAAGCCAGGCTAAACAGCTCCAAGTCTCACAGTTTTAACTCATAAAAAGATGTTCTAGTGTAAGATTTATAAAATAATGATTTTTAAAAATAATAAATAAGAAGATATTTTGTCATTACAAGAATAATAAAATCTGAGTGTTCTTTTTATTAAAATTGTTTCTAATGGCCAAGAGATCACTTTTACGTAACTCTTCCACAATAGTGGCTCTCAGCAGTGAACAGCACTCAACACGAAATGCTTCTGCATATTAGCAGCCCAGGAGAAAATGTAAGTAAATTCCTAGAAAACTACCTATAGCCTCTTTTACACTCAGATTATAGTCTTCCTCTATTTCATCAGTCAGAGAACGTATACTTTTATCAAACACTTTCAGATGTTGTGGAATTAAAGCTAAGATATGGTCTAGCCATGATTCAGCCATCGAAGCCACATTTGCTGTATCAATTCCATGGTGAATGTAATGGTAGTATTTCTGCAAAATAAAAGAACAAGATGTATCGGTTAAGTCCAGTACTAGACAGTCACTGTTACTACAGATTTAGACAGATATATAGGCTTGTTTACTAAAAATAAATGTAATTAGTACTAAATACTGATTTATGTTGTAAATTACATGCACACTGCTAAATCGGATGTAAATACCTTCATCTGTCTGCCAAACACTAATGGGTAGAATAATAATAAAAAGATGTTGAGATAGAAAAACAGGGTACAGTGGCATAAGCCTTGTTCCATTGCTCTAATAAGACCTAAATAACAAAAAATTCACTGAAGAATGGATATAACTCCTAGAAATCTGTTTTTTGTTCTGGTTTTGCTTTTATGACTCCACAATTCTGGTGAGATGCCTCATCTTTGTACTGTCCCAGTACCAATCTTTTCCTTAAACACCTTTTCAATGTAGATTCATCTATCTGATCATTCCAATGCTGCTATTATTACTCAGTAGATCTGAGGCTGGACTATATATTAAAAAATACAGACACAAATTCTTCAGAGTTTTGTGTGGATATGCAATGTACAACTAATGCATTGCTCAGAATATGAATGTATAACCACAAAAAGCATGTCTGCTTGTATACCAGCATTTAAATAGGCATATGAAACCTGATTAACAAAATCTCAGAGCATTGAAGGAAACAGAGATAAAGAAACATATCAGCCCAAATTCGAAGAAATTCATAATGGAATACCAACTGGAAGATTACCAGCATCAGGAGTAACATGAATCTATTTCAATGATCCCAAAATCAATTTAATCTATTTTAAATATACATAAAACTCCAAACTGTGTATACAATTGTGTCATATAAAGTAATTTAAATCAGAATGAGAATAAACATGAGAATAACATCCCTGACCTTAGATTAAGGTAACCCAAAGAGAACTGTATTATGGATCCTTTCTTCTCCAACAAAGCAGTGCACTCTCTCTTGCAAGCTATTATTGTCACTTTCAGCAAGTGTAGAAATAAGTCAATTATTACTTCCTGAAGTTGGTTATCCTCCATTTCATTTCACTATTTTCAGTTTTCATTTAATTTTTCACTATTTAATTCTGCAATTCTCTGAATCATCCATACATTCCTAATGCTCCATTCTCAACAGTAACACTATAAATAGTATATTGTGTGACACGTTGGAAAATTATAGAACGTGTCACTGTCAGTCATCTCCTATTGTGTCAATCATCTTGTCAATATTTACAATAAATGACTGGCACTGTATTTCATTGAATACTCCCAGAAAACAGTCTTTAGCTACCACAATATCTTTCTCTGTTGATGTTGGAGAATCTGCTCTTGGAGGCTGGGTTCCGTCAAGGGATGGAAACTGTCCTTCAGTAAGGTCATGCTGCCTGACAAAATTGAAGCAAATTACAGACTATGCATCACACTTTTCAGATACATTTTATTGGCATAAGTAAATTCTACAAGTTAGTTGTGAACAAATGAAATTAAAAAAAAAAAGGGGGAACTGGCAAAACTTTACAATAAGCACAACAGATTCTGACTCAAAAAGAATGCTGAAGCATGTGACCATGTCTGTATTTTACCTGCTAAGGTTCAGCTCTTAAAATTGGTGATACAGTCCATGCTCATATACATACTTTCAATTTCAAATAAAAATTTTTAAATTATTTTTAAAATTGGCTCATCTATCAAAAAGGAAAAACACGTTATTCAAACACAAGGAAACTCACAATATGTCAACAAGAGTACTTCTCAAACTTCTGTATTTTTCCTTCAGGTGACTACTGCTCTGCAACATAGAAGTTGATGGCCCAGCACCTGCTTCATTATCTCTAGAATCCTGTATCTTGTCTCTCTTGCATCTCACCTTCAAATACTCTCCTTGCAGAAAACAAATTTTGAAATTAAGTTTAAAAAAAAGCTCAAATGTATAATATGTACATTTATGGTTTTGAAAGGTTTTCTTCAGCAGTACTTAAAATGTTAACCTTACCAGGTGAATACTCATTTTTTACTGTAAACTCATCTGACTCATCATCTTTCTGTTCTTTGCCCAGACGGAATGAAGGACAGGTCTGCTGCCAAAGTGGTTTAGATCTTGCCTGGAATAAATATTTTATATTTTAGTTTTACACTTGTTATAGGTGCTACTAACATGCACTTCAGTCTTCAGTGTAATAAATCAAAGAAACTGGAGCCCAATATACAGCAGGAATAAGGCAGTATAAAAATCATACAATAAACTACTACTTATATGTTGCCCTCAATTCTAAATACCCAGATAATTGGAGACAAACATGTTAAACTTATACATGACATTTGTACACTCTCTAATTTTATACTTAAATATTTTCAAACTTGTTCAAATACTCCACTTTCAATGTTTTCCAAATATTGAAATACAAACAATGCTCCACATACAAATATAATATCATAGAATCATAGAATGGTAAGGGTTGGAAAGGACCTTTAAAGATCATCTAGTCCAACGCCCCTGCAGAAGCAGGTCCACCTAGATCAGGTCATATAGGAACATGTCCAGGAGGGTCTTGAAGATCTCCAAGGAAGGAAACTCCACACCCTCCATGGGCAGCTTGTGTCAGGACTCCCTCACCCTCACAGTAAAATAGTTTTTTCTTATGTTTAAATGGATCTTTTTGTCTTCCAGTTTCATCCCATTACCCTTTGTCCTGTTGCTAGATATCATAGAAAAAAAGTATGTCCCAACCTCCTAATATCCACCATTTAAATATTTGTAAATATTAATGAGATCTCCCCTCAGTCTCCTCTTCTCTAAACTGCCCCAGCTCCCACATAAGGAAGTTGCTTTCCCAGTTCCTTTCCTCATAAGGAAGATGCTCCAGTCCCCTGATCATCTTGGTGGGTCTGCACTGGGCTCTCTCCATAAGTTCTCGGTCCCTCTTCAGCTGCGGAGTCCAGAACTGGGCATAGGACTCCAGATGAGGCCTCACCAGGGCAGAGTATTGGGGTGGGAGAAGAACCTCCCTCAAACTGCTGCCCACACTCTTCTTGATGCATCCCATGATTCCATTGGCCTTCTTGCCACAAGGGCACATTGCTGGCTCATGGTTAGTTTATTGTCAACAAGGACTCCCAGGTTTCTCTGCAGAGCTGCTCTCCAGGAGGTCAATCCCCAGCCTGTACTAGTGCATAGGGTTGTTCCTTCCCAGATGCAGGACTGCATTTGTCCTTGTTGAACCTCATGAGGTTCCTCTCTATCCAACATATACATATGTAATATACATACATGGCGCAGACAAAGAATATACACATTAGTATATATATGAATGAGAATTATGCTCTTTACAGAACCATGCTGTGTCATATATTTTAAAATGAAAGTTGACCAAAAAATACCAACAAAACTACCTGTGACAATTGTGGTAATAAGTTCACTGTTCTCTTTGCCAACTTCTCTTTGCTACTTGGATCAGGCTTTGGAAAAAAAAAAAAAAGAAAAACAAAATTAAACAACTAGACAATGAAATTACTACCAACATTAGATTTCCAGGAATGCTTAAACTATAATTCCATTCTTACATAGCAATTTTTGCACATAAAATTTCATGACTATCCCCTCTTCTTCTTAGACTGTTTCCACATAAAATTCAACTTTCTCAAATATCTTTGGAAAAAATCACAGCTTTGAACAATTACTTTTAGGTTGGGAAGCATTTACGTTACATTTTTGCCAAGTTATACATCAAAGCATTACAAGTGTGGCTTGGATGAGTGGACAGTGAGGTGGATCGAGAGCTGACTGAATGACAGAACCCAGAGGGTGGTGATCAATGGCACAGAATCGAGTTGGAGGCCTGTGGCCAGTGGAGTTCCACAGGGATCGGTTCTGGGGCCAGTCTTGTTCAACATCTTCATCAATGACCTGAATGAGGGGACAGAGTGTACCCTCAGCAAGTTGGCTGATGATACCAAACTGGGAGGACTGGCTGATTCCCCAGAAGGCTGTGCTGCCACTTAGTGGGATGTCGATCGGCTTGAGACTTGGGCAGAGAGGAACCTCATGAGGTTCAACAAGGAAAAGGCAGAGTCCTGCCTAATTGCCTCACTGTGAAGAATGTCACCCTTGTGCCTAGTTAGAAGTTTCATCCCTGCAACTTCTAAATTATCTTGGTGGTGATCTGATGAACTTTGGTTTGTCAATGGCTTCACAGCTGCTGGACCTAAGTTGGCTTAGGCAAAGTCACCTCAGTGGGTTCTGAACTTCAAGTATAGACAAGCTCTTTGTTCCCTTTGTCTTGTATAATGGGACTGAAATATAAAGTTCATTGTTTCTCTAGTCCAGGTTCTTCAGCAGACAGTGAATGCTATCTATTACCCTCTGAAAGAAATGGCAGGGTGCAGAAGGAGAATCTTCCAAATCAGAAAATGGTTTTGAATTCCTGGAAAAGTATTACCTGTTGCTCCCAGTGACAAGGTTCACAGTCTTAATTCTTAGATTCCTAGTTAGGATCAAATGACAGAAACCTAGGTTTTTTTACAAATAACAGAGCTACAACAATGTCTATCACTATACCTTTCCTCGTATATGACAGAGTTTTGGTTTTAATTTCTTTTGTTGAAAAACATAGAATTCAGCACCACAGCTCCTAATTCAGCACCGATAAACTCAGTGTTGAAATTAGTTCCAGTGAAGACAGTGACAATATTTTAAAACATCATAATGCAAACTTACTACTAGCATTATGATGTACTACAAAGAAAGCTCTGGACAATGAGGACTAACTCAGATAATCATGAGCAGTCAACTCACACCCTGTAACATGCATCTCAAGCAAAAACACATCCCAAGAAAAACTGGTGAACTGAAAGAAGTTACTGAGCACTTTCATTTAAAGCATCTCACACTTTAGAGAAAAACAAATCTGAAAAAGGACATAAAAACATACACGACTAGGAGAACAGGACTGACTTACTAACAGGAGAACAATATGATTTAAGAGGGTAAACTCATCTTTAGAATTACATTAACCAACTACAACCCAGTCAGGCCACGGGACAAATAATACAAATTGGTATTGGTTAATATCCAGTGATTTAAAACCACATTCATTGTTAAAAGCTTCTATTCGCATTTGTCTTCAGCATTTAAGCTTCCTACAGTTGTGGAAAGAAACTGAATTAAAATCTTTTCATGCTTCATGCTTGAAAAAAACCCAAAAGCAAATGACAAAAATAAAGCAAACAAAAAAAACCTGAAAGAGTGCTTATGACATAACATTTTGTATCACACTAAAGACCAAAATTCATTTCTGTGGTTTTTAATGGGATACTTTTAGGAGTTACTCTCTCTGAAAACACTCCACAAACAGCAGCTGAAATAAAAATCTTCTGTTTATATTTGCACTGCTAGATTAATTAAAGGAAATCTGAGCAGCTGCAAGGACTATGACGCTTCTGAAAACTTTAAATAAAGACTTCATAGCACAAACACCACGGCTTAATTTTTCAAGAGGATAGCAGTCACAACCAGCCTGCAACTAATGGGACAAGTGTACTAAAGCCCTTCTCTACAAACAGGCTGCCCCATCAGGTCTCTGCTTAACAAAGTGCGAGCATTTAATCGTCAAGAATAAAAATCACGATCTCGGCTGCTTAACTGAAGGTTGTTACTGAACTTTTGAGAGAAAAACAACACTTTTGAGGTCAGAACGAGCCCCCTCCGGTAGCTAGGTTGCGCGCGAGCGTCCTGCTCTACGCCCCACGAACGCCCAGGCACCACTCCTCAGCCAGCTCGCTGCCTCGCGGCCCCTTGTCCTGCCCACGGCCCCCCACCACCCCCAGGAGACGGAGCGGGAGGGCAGAGCTGTGAAGTCCTCGGGGGGTGCCCGGCCGCCGCTGTGCCCCCTAAACCGCCGGTACCTGGTGGGTGCCCATGGCCGCGCCAGCGAGGCAGCGCTGCCGCGCGGGGACGCCGCCGTTGCCCAGCAGCGCGAGGGCAGGCGCTCACCGCGCGCGCGCCACCTCCCAACGGCCGCCCCGCTCCGCGTTCGGCGCTGCCGCCTTCGCTCCGCGGCCCCGCCCGCGCACGTAGCAACCAGAGCGGAACGTCCAGTACTGGCAGCCGCGGAGCTCTGCGCCGCAGGAGCGAGCGTCGCCCCTGAAGCTTCAGCAAGGCTACCTCCTCAAATTACGAGCTGATAAACAGCAAGGAACAGATCACACCTCTCACGTTTGGGTTTAAGTTATTGTAGTGTATTTGCCAGTACGGCAAGCTCCGTTTCAGCTTTGGTGTTATTTCACTGAGACTGCTTTCGACTATAAAATGCTTGATGCACGTTGGATGCCGGCCAGTTTCGGGGGGGAAAAAAAGAGGAGACATTGTTTTGAGCAGAATGTACCATTCGCTGCTATTTAGGCAGGTGTTCTTTCTTACCTTTTAAATTAATTGATGTGTATCAATAAGCAAATGGAGGTGCTAGTCTTCAGGCAAAGCACTGAGATGTGCTCCAAATAAACTGGCAGAAGAGCCCCAATCATTCCTAGGAAGATCTAGCAGCTGGATAGGGGTGTCTAAACCACCACAGCAACCAGGTGTCACATCATGCATCACGCTCGTGTTGTGCACAACAGACATAGGATTTAAACAACCCTTCCTCCCCACTCAGTGAATTAAAGAATACAGGAAAATACAAAAAAAATCTCTTAAAATTTCATTGGCAGTCAATGGGTGTTCCCTGCATAATGAATCTCATGCTTCGACCAATCTATTGGTAGGGTCGGCATGACTTCTAACACTTTTCTGTGACTAGGTTTGGATTTCAATGGGATCTGAAACAGCTGTTGCCATGATAGATAGTTTGTGAATTGTAAACAAAAGGTCAGGTTATGTTTTCACAGCAATACAGAAAAGATAGCATTACAGTTCACACTGGAAGTAGCCTGCTGGAAAATCCCTATAAATGAGCTCTGGTTTAGGCCTGTAACCAACTTTGTGATATAAAGGGGCTTTCCTGTTTAAAACTTGATATATAGACTCTGTATAATGCTGTATGTGCAGATCACAAAGAACAAGTAGGGTATTTTTGCTTTGTCCAGCTGCAGAAAAAAATCGACATCACTTGGAATTCCCAGGGTAGTTTCTAAAACAGTACCAAAGTCTGGTTTTGATTTTTGAAAATGAAAAATGTCCTCATGAACGTATCTTAGGGGGATTCAAACAAGCTGTATGCTGTGCAGGCTAAATTTAACAGTCTAGCTGGAAAACATGCAAAGGTAAGTCCTTGCTATTTTCTTTAATACTGGCTCATTCAACTAGAAATGATAGCTACACAAGGCAGTAGCACGTTCAGTGCAATTCCTTTTGCTAGAAAGCGATAATTAGTTATTATCATTATTAGGAAACTGGAATATACCATACCTGCTTGTACTCTTCAGAGGAAGGCACACACAGGTTGCTAATATTAGGAATGTTATCAAGAAAAATAAATTCTTTGTATACAGTACCTTTCATTGTCAAAAGAACTTCTATATTGCAGTTTATTCTTTTTCCCTTTTTTCCCACATTTCATTTTTTTCCTGCAGTGACTAGTTAAACACAACTTCTTTACATAAATGCAATACCAGCTGATTTTAATCAGCCTTTCCAAAGTCATGGGAGGACACAACAGAGAAAAACATTTCAAATTCCTCTTTTTTTTTTGCATTCCTGTGTTTGGTTAACATCTCACTTCAATCTGAAATCTCAGAGCTAACAAAACAGTCTAAAACTAATTTCAGAGATAAAAATAAGATCAAATTAATAAAATGGCAAAGAAGGGAGTACACACAAATAAAAGGTGAGTACTCCTCAGCATGTTTTAGAACTGTATTAAAAGCATTTTTTTAAAAATGGAGCAGACTATTAAAAATATCCATCATTACCAGCCAAAGTCAACAGAACATAGGCATGCAGTATGTTACAGTTCATACATTGTGATGTAATAAAAAGTTTAGCAAAGATTGGAGTATCATTGCAAAAGGATCAGTGACACAGTAAAATTAAGTACAGGAAGGAAAAAAGGGCACAGGTAATGTTTTTATCACTAAGTTCTCATTTTCTGAAAGACTCAATGACATGGAGGTTTTATTCCATCTTAATGCCTCAGTTAAATTCTGGAGTGCTGTCATCAAAAATACACTTCTTTCTCCCTTCAGAGGCAAAAGTATTAAAACAGTAGATAACAATGTGGTTGACCGAATGGAATTAGCAAAACTTAAGCCAGTGAAATTTTTCACTGACCAGATGTTTTATTTGTAATATGATCCTTTCATTTTTAACCAAACTACTTACTGGCATGTTTTCTATGTTTTCATCAGAGCAAATAAATAATGCTTGAAAGGACAAGTGTAGTAACTCCCATGTATACAAAAACTAAAATTGTCAGATTTGGGTTTTGCTTAAAAAATAATTTCAGGAAGGATTTTTTTTCTTCCCCAGAGGTTTCAGATGACAGATTGAAAAACATTAAATAGCATGCGTATTTCTCTTCACAGCCACTTTCAAAGAGTAGTCAAAAGAGCTTGAGCACCTATCAGTGTCAGTTTAAAAAAGAAGTCTTTGTTTACCATCAGGACCCATCATACCACTAAAGGAAATATGAATACTCTGATGTCAGTGTAAGTTGCTGACTTACTTGGTCAAGTCGTCGTTTCACTGAAAGGTGGAAACAGTTTTGTCACAGGTTTTACTGGGTCAAAAATCATCCTTTATCTTCCTGTTGTGTTTTGAAAGCAACAAAAACTAGCACCGTCGCATGAAATGATCGATTCTTTGAATACTTTATGTAATAGCCTAGCCCTTATTTATTAGGGCTATCACCACATGGGCTAAACACATAAGCATTTTAACGTCACAATTCAGATACTTGTTTTTAATTAAAAAATTTCCTATGCTCTCATGCACTGGTAGCTGACCTGGCAATTCGGCTTTGTTATGCTACCACTAATTTAGTAGACTCCACACACTGATTCATTCCGTATCTCACTCACTGCTCCAGTGCTGAGTGGTCCAAGCAGTATCTTCAAGCCTGTCAGCTGCACAGAGTGGTTTCTGAAACAAACGTTACATACATGAATTGCACGCTTTTACCTTGCCCCAATTTTACAACGTATTTTTCCAAATGTATCTTAGTTCAGAAGACTACAAGCACAGCTGTCCTAGTAAGATGATCAGCTATTATCTAGATGATACATTTTTCTAACATCTCTTTCCTTAGAAAGCGTTTTGAACACACAGAAATCTCAAGCTGTCTCATATCACTAATAGCATTAAACAGAAAAGTTTCCTTCCTAGATGCCTTTAAAAAAAAGTTTTAAAAAATAAAAACTAGGCATCACTCCCAATTAAGAATCTTCAATGCAGTAAATGTGTATGTTCATGTAATTTCTGAACTTAATGCTGCAAGCAACACTAAACCAAGCACATGAATACACTATTTCTTTCATTACAAAGAAAGCTCATTTGTACATTTCTAACAGTGAGAAATCTTTTTTGTCAATGAAATGCACCTTCGTAGGACACATTATCCAGGCCACAGCAGGTTACCACTTCTTTGGAGTCTAATTCTTTTTCTAAAGGAAAAGGTTAAAAAAAAATTTAAGATGAACCATCTACTAGAAAATGAAACACATGTACAATTAGTGCCTCAGAAGGCCAGTGTGTTCAGCAAGCATCCTGTTTAAGTTTCTTCACATGATCATTTAGCAGGGACCATTAGAATTTTACGTAAAAGGTATCACCTCATTAAATACTGCAGGGCATTACATGCAGGAACATAAACAGGCACATCTAACAGTTCCAGGAATATAGCTTTTAAATTCAGGTTTATAAGGAGCAGCCAGCAGAGATTCACCAAGGGAAAGTCATGCTTGATCAACCTGATAAACCTCTGTGGGGAAGTGACAGGCCAGTACATGAAGGGAGAGCAGTGGACATCACCTGCCTCAGCTTCAGCAAGGCCTTTGACGCTGTGTCCTTTAAGATCCTTATAGATAAGCTGTTGATGTACGGGCTGGATAAGGAGATAATGGACTGAAAAGTGACTGAATCACCATGCCCAGGTGAGTAGCGATCAGTGGAACAAAGTCCAGTTAGAGGTCAGTAACTAGCAGTGCTCTCCAAGGATTATTTCTGTTCAATCTTGTTTAACATCTTCATTTATGATCTGGATGACATACCTTCAGCGTGGCTACAGATGACACCAAACTCCCTGATCAGCTGTTACACCAGAGGGTTGTGCTGCCATCCATAGAGACCTCTACAGTCTGGAGAAACGAGCTGACAGGAACCTCATGAAGTTCAACTAGTACAAAGCCCTGCACCTGTAGGGGAATATTTCCTGAACTGCTATACACTGGGCCACCTGTGCTGAAAGGGACCTAGAGTTCAGGATCACACCAAGTTGAACATGAACCAGCAGCATGTCCTTGTCACAAAGAAGGCTAACAGTATCATGGTCTGCATTAGGGAAAGGAGCACCAGCAGGTTGATGGAGGGGATCCTTGTCTTCTAGTAAGCACAGGAGTACAGTGTTCAGTTCTAGGCTTCTCTGTGCATGACACCTAGACATACCTGAGAATCCAACAAAGGGCCACAAAGATCACTGGACTGGAGCATCCCTCCTGTGAGGAAAGGCTGAGATAGCTGGGATTGTTCAGCCTAGAGAAGAGGAGGCTCAGAGGAAATTTTATCACTGTATCTGAAGGGAGAGTGAAAAGACAGTACCAGGCTCTTGCCAGTGGTGGTCGATGACAGGACAAGAGGAAACGGGCACAAACCGAAACGGGACATTCTGTCTGAATGGAAGAAAATTCTTTTTTTTTTTTTTTTAACTGAGGATTACTGAGCCCTGAAACAGGTTGCTCACACAGGTGGGCTCTCCTTCATCAGACATACTAAAAAGCCATCTGGGCATGGTCCTGGCATAGAAATATTACTTCAGTCACCTTAAAACATTATCACTCTTTTATGTTTGGTAATTTCCAGTAATATGGCAGGAAGCAAGACAGGCTCACAACTGTCTACAGTGTCTATCTTTACATTCAATTGAAGTTGTGTGCACAGTATTTTAAAATAAAACAAATCCAAAACCAAACAGAATCCGATTCAAGATATATTTTAAGTTTACAAATAAAGTCTACAAAACTTAGCTGTATTGGATAAGATCAATTTTCATTTATTTAAATTTAAAGATAAGTTAGCTCCAAAAGTAATACGAAATGTAAACAACAGATCCCATAATAAAAATCTTAAGGAATAATCACTTTGTCATAAAGTGCTGGCATATACTTTCAGCTTTATTTTCCAGCTTTTAAAACCAGAATACTAATGTATGAAGACTTTCAGAAGTTTCCCAGTTGTAATTTCAGTTCAGTAACCTTTTTACAGGATTTTAAAAAGTAACAATTTTATAAACATTCTTTTCTACCTTTACTTGTTACAGCATTTTAACATTCTTCTTTGTCGTAAGTGAACTTTAACACTTGAGTATGTATAAAAGTTTGTATTTCTAATAACCCAATTCAAATTTAATCCATGCTGGTGGAAAAACTACAAGGTTAGGTAAGACTCCAACTGGGAAAAAACAGGGACTTTCAAAAGTAAAGGTATAAGGTACTTGAACACAACCTAACAACTGCCTCTGGCAAAGTGATCTTTTAATTAGCGATTATATATATATATATATATATATATATATATATAAAAAATCACTAGCACTGAAAGAAGTTATGTGAGAATTAATACATAGAGGAAACTTGGTGTCTTTCATTTATACATTGGCATCTGAGCTTCATTTGTGCTAAATATATTCATTACTTCATTTCACATTAAATTTAAGTCTTGAAAACCATTACTTCTTCTGAAAAACATAAGTTGAAAGTCTTACAGGCCTTACACCTCAGTAGACTTCTCACTTGTTGACATGACTGTCACCCAAAGTAAAGACAACAGTCCTGAATTTCCCCATGCATTACAATGAAGCCTGTTTGTAAAAAAAATCTGTTCATTCTTCATGTGAAAGATAAAATACAACCTTTCACCATTCCAAAACCTTAATCTACCTACTGACAAATCTACAGGTATATCTGAAAAGGTTATCAGATTGTGATTTTATTCTACAAATCAAAGACAATTAAGTCTAAGCTCAGAGGAGCGGAAAATCCCAAAAGTATTTTAAAGTGCTATTTACTCTCACAATATTTTTAAGAGTTTTAATACATTCCCTACACACACAAAGACTTTCAGCCTCAGTGTTAGGATTAGGATTTTATCTTGTCAGTATTAGTTTTAGGCTGTTAAGGTATGATTGGTATTTGCTGTAAGTCAAAACACAGAGCAAATTCCTCACAGAGCCCAGAAGTGGAAGAGATATACTTTAAAAAACCCCTACTATATAAATGGTATTTAAAGGCTTTTCAATTATTAGGTAGTTTGTCTTTCAATACTGGAACACTGCAGTCTACTTCTCAGGGCAGGCACAAAGCTAAGTTATTTTGGATAACAATAATTAACATAATGATGCACTGCACTTCTACATGAGGGGCGTAAGGAAAAGCTTTACATTGCAGCTTCACTGGCAAAAAAAATAGTTATTTTCAGTTTATTCCATTACTACTTTTAATTCTAAAGAGACTTTCTGAGATTTTTTTTGTGAGGGGGTTGCTTGTTTGAGGTTTTTTTCTGATTTGGGATTTTTTTTTTTAAGAGAAATAGGACAATACTACTTCAGTGGTTTTACGAGAGCAAACTAACAAGTCTATCAAATATTCACATCAGTGTGGGATCCTCATTCTCTTCAAATATAACTTATTGACAGGAAGCCAAGGACCACTGGCACAAGGACTGAATACCCGTTTTCCATTCAAGCACTGCAGAGATCATAGAATCACAGAATGATAGGGGTTGGAAGGGACCTTTAGAGATGATCTAGTCCAATCCCTCTGTGGAAGCAGGTTCACCTAGATCAGGTCCCATAGGAACATGTCCAGGTGGGTCTTGAAGACCTCCAAGGAAGGAAAGCAACTAGACCAGATCTACAAATTGGAAACATTTACATAACTCATGATCCTAGAGAGAAAACAGTTTTCCAGATGGCCCCAACAGATTTGTATTTCCAAAATACACCACCTTTAGCTTTCATTTTAAGTGATGGGAATGGTCATACCAAGCCCAGTAGGAAGCTAGGTTCATTTTCCCTCCTTAAACCAATTTCTTGTTAAAGCTAGTCATAAAGGCGTGTAGGTGTTCAACTACTGTTTGGCAAAGCTCGCATATTTAAAAACTCATTTTCAGGTTTTAGTTAGTTCACTCTGGCATCATTTTTGGACTGAAACTTGAAAAGTGCAAAAATATTTAATTCTATCTTCTTTAAAAAAAAATTCATTTTATTGGTGCAACAACTCCATTTTCTCAGAAGTTACATCCATTGCCAGCAATGGATATGAAAAGGAAGCACCAGCATAAAAGAAACAAAGTGCATTACCAGTATGCCAATTCTGCATGAATTGGCAAGCCATAATCTTATATTCACCACTGGAATAGATTATGCTAAAATTCATTTTAGAAAAGTTTGTATTACACATTAACATACAAAGTCTGTTGTAAAGTCTTGGGGATACTGCAATGAATCATCAAAACGGAAACGTTTGGAGACTGTACTGCTGTCCTCTGGAATGTTTTCTTTATCTTCCTTGTTGCTACAGGTACCATTACAACTGGATTTTACATTCTGCTCTTCTGAGCATTTTGTTGTATGTCCTGGCATCAGAGAAGAGCAAGATGTTTCTTCAGGACTACACCAGAGTATGAACTCCCCTTGCTGCAGCCACAAATGAGAAAGACAGGCCTCTGCTGTGGGTCTTTCCCTTTGAAAGAGAAAAGGGTGAAGTTGCTTAAGTTAATTTCAGAAATACTAAAAATGTAATTAAAGTAGCTCTGATACATACTAAGAAATCTTAAGCAGAACTGATACTAAAAAAAATGAACATTGCTGGTTTTCCACAGTACCACAGCTGCTACATCATATATATGTATATGTGCACACGCTTATGCTTTTGAATTCCTATGTTTCATACGGATCATTGTAAATAAAGAGGCTAATGAATATTCAGTCATTAGCTTTTTCAAGGAAGGCCAAACAGTGATCACATCAACTCTAGCTGACATTTTGCAATTCATCTGGTGTAAAACCTTCCAAAGCATAGTTACTTCCAAACAAGCCACAGACTTATGCAATTGTTGCTTTTGATAACCTAGTATAGTGCTACTACACGTTTCATCATGCTCTGCATTGTTAAGTTCCATGGAACTTGCTGGAAATGCAATAGAGCCCACTACTTGTCATTAACCTTCCCAGAATACGTGAATACTTTTTGGTCAGAGAACTGTAACTTTACAGAAGTGACTATTTGAGGACAGATTTTTTCCCCCGTTAAGATTCAAGAAGGCATAGTCCCAAAGAACTGGAATGGAAAATAATTTAAAAAAGGTTACTGAGGATATAATAAAGACTCTGAGAAGCAAGATAGCAAGTAGTAACTGTGACAAAAATGGAAAACATCCTACAGGTCCACACACATACAAACACTGATCAAAGCAGGTTTTTCAGAATTGCTTCCCTCATGATACTGTGGTTTTTGTCAACCATTGCAGATATTGACAACCTCTCTTGGTTAGATGTCAAAATAAAAAAAAACTGTTCAAATGTGAGTTTATATGGAGTCTTTATTTCACCAAAGTAGAAACTTCATGCTTAACATCTCCCATAGTCCCCTCCTATCAAAGAACCTTCTCAAATAACAGGATCACTCTAGCTTGCTGCAGGCTCACTGAAGAAGACAGACTGTCTCACCAGAAATGACAAGATCTAGCACTATTGTTGATATCACACAGTAGGACATGACTGACTTTACCAAATATTACTCGCCGATACATATATTTTAGAGTGGTATGCTTTGCTGTATTTTTTTAACTGCACTTCCTGGTGCAAGTTTAAAAATAAACAGATTTAATGCTCTGCAGCAATTGCAGACACAGTTAATATCTGTAACTCTCCCACTCTCAAAGACTATCTTCTCCAAGTTCAGTTGCTTTGAAAGGCCTTGATTAGAGTCTGAACTCAAAGAATGCAAAGTTATGAAAGCGTGTCTTCCAAACAAAAAGAAGTTTTCGCTTTTGATTGAGAACATTTTTTAGAAGACAGAACATAGCAAGACTCTGTTCATAATTTCCAAAGGAGGGGTTTGTTACTTACTCTGGATTTTTTATGAGAAGTTTTTGAATAAAGTCTTTGGCATGCTGTGAAACTGATGAAAATGTTTCTTCTGAATAATCCACATTAACTTGAGATATATTAAGGTAAGTTTCTTGATTATCAGCTCCCACAAATGGAGATTCTTGTGTTAGCAGCATGTATGAAATTATACCTATGTTCCTGAGATAAGAACACAATATATAATATTACTAGGATACCTAACCAATATAGACCCATATTTATTGAGCTGCAGATTAAACTTCCTGATGTGTGCCACTCAGATATCTAGCTTTCCTTCTGTGTGCGTGTTCATATATGCCCAAATCAACTAAAATTGAGATGTTGCATGATGTTTCTATCTCAATGAAGGAACTTTAAAAACTGCTAATGTTCAGTATACCCTTTTCTTCCCATTTAGATTATTAGGAAAAGGAAAATTATCACATTTACACAGCCCATTCTTGGAAATATGGCAATTCTGGATGATGGAACTTCAGAAATATTGGCTAATTTGCATATAAATAAAGCCCATCTTCCACTACAATTCTGGATGAATTCTAGCCAAGACTTGAGTTCTAGTCAACCTTTCTATACAATCGACAATCAGGTTGTCTTACAATATTCTCTTGAAATGTTTTTCCCTAAAATTGAGAAGATGACCACCACACATCATATGATATATTACAAATCTTAGATGATTTGCTGATGCATAATAAAAATGGTTTGTGATCTGACAAACTCATTGCAGTCTGGAAACATGCTGCTACTGTGTTTGTCTTTGAGCAGTGCACCAACAGTTTGTTTTTATGCCTACTCACAAAGGCAGACCAATAGTTAAGTGTTCAAAAAACATTCAAGAACAGATTTAATTCCTATTGTGAATTCAGAATTTCAAAGGAGTAATTCAATGATAGCAACTTTTATAACTGAATTTTAATTATTTAGATGCTCAAAAAGAGCATATGAGAATTTTCTGATTTTTAAGGAAACCTCTCAAAGCTAGTTTTTACAATAACATAGCTCATGAAATTCATAGGCTACAGGGAAACTAATCCACAACTTTATGAAGTCTAAGATATCTTTTTTTTATGACTCATTCTGCAGATGTTACTCTAAAAATAAAATACTTAACATTATTTGCATAATAAAATTATTTAATGATACAAAAGTGGGAGGGAGTGGCATCCAAGAGTAGCTAATACCAGAAGCATGTCATCCAAGTACAACTAACACTCAAGTATGCTCTCCCATCACTGTTATTGTTCCCTTAGATCAAATATATATACCCTGCATGCTCAGGAAGTCCCCTGCGTTCCCTACTAGGTGTGCAACAGACCCATATTCAGTAATTCCTGTGAGTCCTGAGTTATATCCTTAGGGAGTCATTCCAGCTGTTTATTTTGGTCAGCTCACAACAGAATGGTATTTGTGGAAGCTAGACAAAAACTACAGAACCTGGATCTGGGCTCTAGATTGTTAAGCTGTCATATCTACCTCAATAAAATTAATTAACATATATAACCTACCACATATCTGTAGCTGTGGTAATAGGTTCATAGTTCAAGATTTCTGGAGCTAGAGGAAGAGATAAGAAAAACATTAATAGAGGTATTAATCAAGTGGTTTTAAATCAGACACTACATTTCTGGCAGTTTTTTGCCAACTATTATTATGATACTAAATATATTGTTTCAATAATCAGGTTTATTGTTTAAGCCACAAGGGTACAAAAAAGTTATTTCTGTCTGATTAGACACTGATGTTTCATTGATTCAGATTAAAATGGTACTGTATGTCCTGAAGTCTATTCTACCCAACTCCTAAGATATTTTCTAATCAGATGCATGCACAGAAAATATTCTTCTAAGAGGTTTTCAAGTATACAGCTTTAAGGCAACCGCACAAAGCCTTCAATATGTTAGCACTGCAAAGCCAGATGTCCAAGACAATTTTACCATCTATGGCTGTTTGCATATGCTAGAAAATAAGTTTTTCACTACAGATTGATGTGCTCTTAAAATTGACTGTAGGCAAATCATTAAAGAAACCTGCCCCTCAGAGAAAGCCAAGTGCTCATGACAATCTCTCCCTTTCCAAGGAATATTTTAACCTCATGAAATCATCATAGTGGACTGCATTCCGAATTTATGGAACATTTCTTCAACTCTAAAAATAATACAAGAGCCAAAATTTCTGTTGATTTAACAGTCTGCATCACAGCAAATACTTCAGGATGAAATAAAGGTGCATTTAGTGACATAATTTGGGAATTTTTTTTGTTGCAAATATTTGTTGACTACTGTAAAAAAGAAAAACAAAACAGCTCAAAACATGTTGTCTTGTCCTGTTGTCCTTTCTCCAGTCATGACTCGTAAGTTGATAACCACATTACATGAACTGTTTCTCTTTCCTCAAAACCACACGTCAGAAATTGTGAAGCAACTCTTCCATACCTAGATACTCTGTTGTTCCCATGATCTGTCGCAGTTCACTAGCATGCTCAAGCTTCCGAGACATACCAAAGTCTACAATTTTTACATCACCAAGAGGACTGACGCTGCTTAACAAAATATTTTGAGGCTAGAATAGAAAAGATTTAATTATCACTAAAATACAAACTGAAAAAAGAAGTCATTTAGTACATTAGGTTTCCATTACACAATACTTCGTTACATTTTCCTTCTAGAAAGTATTTACTCTAATACACTCCTTTTCCTTCTCATCTTTATTATGTATTTTACAAATTACTTTGATTAATTTAATATTATTATGAAAAAGTCACTAAAACAAATAAATACTAAGTCTACTTTAAAAAAAGTCTGCTGTAGCCTTACCTTTAAATCAAGATGAACAATGTTGTTTTCATGCAAGCAGCAAAGTCCTTCAAGTATTTGTCTTATAAGTCTTACAATATCTCTTTCACTAATTCTGTCATCCAAATCTGGGACACACAAGTCAAATATTTCTCCTCCAGCAGCACTGAAATACATTCAGGAACACTCACATATTACATTTGTATTTTCAAGTTTAAGTGAGGAAAATTTTTATATATCATAGAATCATAGAATGGTAGGGGTTGGAAGGGACCTTTAGAGATCATCTAGTCCAATCCCCCTGCAGAAGCATATAGTAGATATTTATATAACATTCATATTCTCAAAAAAGCTGAGAATATTGTTACTATTACATTCCCTCCCCCTTCCCCCTCCCATACAATTATGCCAAGACGTATCATAGAATCATTAATAAATGGAAAAAAAAATCCAATGATGCTTTTTCATTCCTCATAGCTTGCAACAGCACTTGAGACAGCTAAATGGAATTTTATGGCTGACAACTTCAGAATGCTTTGGTGCCCTCAAGTACACTTTCCCATAAAAGAGTGTGATGGTGCCTTCAGGAAGACGAGTTCTATCATCATAGAATCTTTAGAGATCATCTAGTCCAACCCCCCTGCAGAAGCAGGTTCACCTAGATCAGGTCACATAGGAACATCCTGTAACAAAAGAAGTCTTTCTTTTCAACTCAAATCTAAAATTTCTCCCATTACACCAGTTATTTACAGAACTCAAAGAAAGCCCAGCAGTATTTCCTCTTCTGAGTTTGGAAGTTTTTTTTCCATGATGCATCTGCAATGTAAATGTAAGAACAACTATGCAATGAACAGCTGCAGTTGCTGATGAGCGAGGGGAAACAACTAGGTCCTACCAATCTGACAGAAGAGGTACCAGGAAGAAAGTCTAGCATGCTGATGATTAAATGTATAGTTGCCCAGTCAGTTAGTGAGCAGTATCTTCCGTAACTCTAGCAGACACCAATAACTCAGAAATAGAAAGACTTAGCTTTGCCACTTTGAAATCTACCATTTCCACACTAACAACAAAGATCCAATTGACAAGCTTCATGGTCTGACACAACATCTCAAAAATATCTTCCTTAGGAAAAGGCTTTTGTTTACTTACAGAAAACCCTACTATTAGTACAATGTAGAGGAAGCAGGGAAATAACCATGTTGCATGCAGTTTATTAGTTTTACACTTTTGCTGCAGTGTCAGCTGTTCCATTTCAGGCTGGGTTTAAAGCCTTTATTCGGCCTACTCTACCTGAATTTTCTCTTCAGGATAAAAGGGCTACCTCAAAGCTACAGATCAGTAAGCCTGAGTTTTATCACGAACAAAATGACAGAGTCTAAAGAAAAAAAGTTAAATGATGGACAACATGGATAAACAGTCCCTAACCTGCTGGAGCTATGTGAAGTGTCAGTTATGCCTCCTCCATTTGCCTCTATGACAAAAGGTAGATGGGGTGGAAGAGCAGTGGATGTCATTTACTTCAACTTTAACAAGGTTTTCAATGCTGTCTCCTACAGTATTATTGTATCCAAGTTACAACATTGTGATTTGGATGGGTGGACACCCTGACAGGTAAAAAGCTGGACAACTCTACAGAAAAGGAGGAGAGAGACCTGACTGTCAGCAAGCAGAATGCAGCAAAGGAGGTCAGCAGCACCACAGACTGTAGTAACAGGAGCACAGCCTGTAGCCTGAAGCAAGTGACTCTACCCAGCAACACTCGACCACAGCTGGAATGCCACATCCTGTTTTTGGCTCCTCAGTTCAAAGAAACATTAAGAAGCAAGTTAAGAATCAACTGAGAGAGGAAGTACAAGATGTGGCATATATAATGTAAGAAATCTTCAGAAAAACAACCTCACAGAATCCTACATGATGCCAAACTTTGAACTGGCAGGTACAGCTCAAGAAATTTTGATTGATAAGTTCTTTAAAATAACTGGACCAAAGTGTAGAGCAGACAAACCAAAAGCTAACATATGTGGCTATCATCAAGAGGGCTACTGGGAGCAAAACCCAACAGAACAATGGTCAGCACATAGTTCTGGTTTCTGTATCTTCAAAAAGTACGTAAGATTATTGAAGATAAGGAGAAGGGTGCCTAAGAGGACAAAAGCTTTACAAGATGAAACCAGAGAGACACTGACACCTCAGTTTGCATAGAAGATTGTGGGAGAGTCTCCAAACGAGATTTACATAAAAACTAAAGCTACTGTAGAAGTGACCAAAGAACACTGACCAAATTCCACAATATGAGAATTACAAGGCATCTGATGAAACTAGCTCATTAGCTTAAAACACGGATAAAAGAATATTTCCTCACATGGTAGGTAATGAAGATCTGGAATTTATTACCACCGAGGGACACTCTATCACCAGGTTTAAAAAAAAAAAAAAAGAGTGTGATAGATTCACAGACTACAGGTCCATAAACAGATTCTAAAAGGAAGAGGCAGTATCCTCAGTAAAATACCTCTGGTTGCTGGGACAGTGCAAAGAGGAAAAATTGGACAGGCTCATACTCTCCTTAACTCTTCCTGGACAGCATCTCTCTACAGATCACTGCTGGAAGTGGCAGCAGATTACACCACTGAACTGTCTTCTGTAGGGCCTTTCTTAGTTCTTCAGTGAACAGAACTAGAGAGATTTTAAAATTAGTACAGTTGTCTGGTAGATTTGTAAAATTAATTAGTACAGCTGTCAGGTTTCTCCCTGAATAACTTTTTCTCCAGTTACCTTTGACCCTCAGATTTGAAGAGTAAGAACCTCTGCTGTGGGGCTTTTGAAGATATAGTCACAATTATTCCCTCTACAAAGTTGGCCTTATTAAGAATTAGCATCCATTTCTCTCCTTTGTTTAGAAAACGTGCACACAAACTGATTCTTACAACTATATCTTCCAAAAAAATCCATCCATACAATCAAAAAACAGCAAGGATTCCAAGTAGGAAGAAAAACAGAGCTGAATGGAAAATGTCTATAAACTATTTCATGAGTAACAGATTTCTTTCTTGCAGTTCTTTTAAAGCACTGCTTTTCAGAGTTCTGGTAATGAGATACAAACAACCAAAAAAAAAAAGTCAGTATGATCAGCTACAGGAGGACATAATTTAAAAGTGTGCTCAGCCCTCCGCTTAGCCCAATAAAACTAGGAAAGATTACTGCAGGACTTTTGAACGCTACTACAAAGTAGACCATTAACACCAACACAGTTCAAGAAAGTTGCTTCATTTAAAAAGCAAGACAGAGTTAGCTGAGCTGAAACAGAAGCAGGAAGATCAGTGGAGCTGTTATGTGAACTTGTACTTGCTCTTGACAGGAAGTTCAAAACTTGCCATCTGGATTTCGTCTTTACTTCTATATTATTTAATATTTTAGCCTTCTCAGACTAACAAACAATATGTTAAGGACCATCTACTTTCAGGAAGAAAAGCTAGATTATCTGGCTACATTCTCTGAAAAATTTGAAGGAAGTTACCATAGTGTGTGCAGACCACCATTAAAAGCTCTTGTAATACTTTGCACATGCACAAATACTAGAGAGAGTTGTTCTGAATTAATTTCACAAACTGCATTTTAGTTCCTTACGTTCCAAACAAAAATTTACACGTACAAAGATGACAGACTATTCAAATGCAAAGTGAATTCCCAAATTAGACTTGTTTTCAGACACAAGGAGAAGCCACAGGGACATCTAAAAAGATACATGAATTTTGGAGGAAATGGTTCCAAAAGCCAAACACATTTAAAATAACAGAAACATTAAATTTCAAAGCTCTGAACCTGCAACGGAACTGCAAGTTTTCACTCACCAAAACACATCAAGCAGTAACTGAGGTTGACGTAACACAGACACACTCGGCTTCTCTGAAATCTGGGTACTGGGTATCAGTGGCTACTTTTTTTTTCTCTGGTATGGTTTAAGATATATCAAAGCACTATGCACTTTGAGAGATTCAAGAGCATTCTTTCTGGTCAGCTTACATGAAAGATTATTTAAGGACAAGAAAAAAATATACCCTAGAGTTGTACTTAGGCTTTACATTACGTTAGCCTGAGCTGAAAGTTCATGGGAGCTTTTTTACAAAAATCCAACAAGCAGAAGAAATCATCTGCTCAAATTGAATAAGCAAGATTTAATAAAAATTACCTTCCTGACACAGTATTTAAAGGCACAAAAAAAAAAATTTCAATTTTAAATTGAATGAAGTTACCTACAAAACTTAGTTATGTTATGTAGTGAAGGGAAAGAAGAAACTCTGTGTGTTTTGACAAAAAAAAAAATCAGTCCATTTCTTTTGGGTACAGAACTACTGTAGGTTTTGGTGCATTTTGTTTTATGCTTTATTCTGTGTTCCTTAACATGACTCATGAGCTGTGGTTGCAATAAGCTGAATGTTTGGTTTTGTACGTGTATTAACAGAAACTGATTCAACTCTTGCAGTCACAGGAAAATAAATCACATCGAAAAAGTCCCTAGAGTTTACAAAGGAAATCATCATGAAACACTAGCATAACGTATATAATGTACTCTTGTGATTCTTCTAGGTGTTTGGGGAACTCATGCAAAAATATGAGTATATTGTTTTAACTACAAACATGGAACATGTGATGAAAGCGTACTTACTATTCCAACACTAAGATGATTTCATTTGCTGTTTCATAGACTTCATGGAGATTAACTATGCGAGGATTAGATTTCATTAATTCAAGTACAGCAATTTCGTGGAGAATCTCTGCTTTGCAGTCTTGACCTCTTCTTCTTTTCTTTAAAAATTTAGCTGCATACTCTTGGCCTGTGGATTTTGCTATACATTTTCTAACCACACCACATCTTCCCCTACAAAAGAAAAGGTAAAACATTAAGACCTAAGACATAAAAAGTACATATATCACCATTAGAAATAAAAAGGCATGGCAAATAAATGGAACCTAAAAGAAAAAGTATCAGGGGAATGCCATGCACAGCCTGTTCTTATGCTATTGCCTGAATGTTCACTTTCAGACACCGTAAGTGAAAGGATGCTATGCTAGATGAAGCTTTGGTGAGACCCAATACAATTCTCTTTACACAGACTGGCTAAGCATTAAATCAGAGCATCAGGTTACATGGACATTCTCACTGTAGGATCACAAAGTAACTCAGGTCTGAAGGGACCCCTAGAAGCCTCTAGCAAAGTCTTCCACTTAAAGCAGTGTTGGCTATGATATGCTAGCAGGCTGCTCAGACCTTTGTTCATGTTGGTAATATTATAGTAAAAACAAATAAAAATCAAGCACATTATAGCACCTACATGAGACTGTAATAAACAAAATACTCTGTGAAACACGGAAAATAAACACAGAAAGTAAAGCATATTTCTTTGCTGAGGTAGTGGGGAGAAGGTCTTCAGTGAAGAAAATTTTACAGTCATAAAGAGAATTTCCCTCCACAAATCATATAGCACTGCTAAAAAAAGTCCAGGTATCTGCAAAATGTTTAAAAACATCTTAACTGAAAAACACCCACTACTTTGCATTCTCTTCTTCAATTACAGTTGGACAAAATGTGCTGCTTTATTTCCTGGCCGACTGTTTAGGTATGGAAACAAAAATGTATTTTGGCAAAGAAATGTTTTTAAAAGAAAACCACATACTGTAGTTAAAATACCAAGCTGACCTTTTAAAAAATTAGGAGAAAAAAAAATGCAGTTTTTAAAGCCAAATTATAAACTCCTGAAACAACAAAGTTTGATAATCACAAGTTTTGCATTCCCAGTAATGCCTACTTGCATACTTGTGACGTGTTTGATACAAAAAACATGACTTTAAGAAAAACAGCTTGAAGAGCTAAAATAAGTTCTGTCAAGTTCTAAAAACAGTTGTAAAACTGCGTACAAAGAACAAGAATCTACACTTATGTCTTCAAAAAACCACTGTTTTTCATGTGCATTTTTTGTTACCACAGTATATTAAGAACAAACTTAATGAAGAAGTTCAGTCAGAGCTTCCTCAGCTGTGCTTTCGCAACTAAATTAGTTTCTTTAGTAGAAAAGATTATGTTGCCCTGCAGGCTTTGCATTTCTTCTGGTGAAAAAAAATACAAACAGAACCCAACCAACAATGCCTAAAAGGAACATCTCAAAAAAATATTTTTTTTTTTTAAAAAAACAATCCACAGACTTCGGTATTTAATCAAAAATGCTATGAGCATCTAATGATAAATCAGATTTACATTTGCAAATCATCACGTTAACTACAGTTTGTACAAATCTAACTAAATTAAACATGTGAAGCTGACCTTAAACTATACTGCTATCACTTACTTAGAAACAAATTCAATAAAACAGCTTCTGTCATTTCAACACCAATTAGTTGCAGGATTTTTTGGTCCTTTTTTTTTAAAAGCACTACATTTTTAAAAGTTAAGAGTAAAGAAAAAAATCATTTATGAGGTCAAAGTTATTTACAGTTATAAAACTGTGTTATATGATACATGAACACTCTTCACTCTTCAATTATTTGCAAGCCTGAAATGGCCAAGTCCTTTCTCCATTGTTAAAGCAGCTTATTATTTCAGAGCATTTTAAGTTACTGAGCTGAATTTCATAACATACCAAAGTTAAAAATACTCCCCCACAGCTTATGTTCTCATTTTAACATCCCATTACTCTGTCAACCACAAAAGTCTCTAAAATAAAATAAAAAAAAAAAAAAAAAGGAACTGGTTGAGTTTCATGAGAACAGAAAGATATTCTCTGATAGCTTTTGCACATCTTGCTTCTCATTGCTGCTCGTGTAACATCTTTGAAGGGTCTCCAGACTGACAACGTAAGAATTTCCACCAGTTTATACTGTATTTATGATGTGCCAATTAAGACAACAAATCGCTTTAGAGAAGTTAAATTTCCCCAGAAATGGGAAAAAAAAGAAGTCAGATATGAAGTGTTGCACTGAAGCAAGCCAAGTGGTTCTCACTTCTTGTCTGCAAACCAATTGCCTAACTATCACACGTTCTAGTCCATTTTATAAGATAAATACAACTTCATAGAACTGTTATGGTTGGAAAAGACCTTTAAGATCATCAAGTTGTTTTCACATCCCAAGTTATAAAGCACAGAAATTCAAGTACTTCAAAAGAAACCAAGCAATCCACATACTGAAGATAAAGCTACTTAACCCACTAAACAGAACCTGCCTGCTTCATGAATCAGTGGCTTTAATATCAAAGGACCTAGAAGATAAGGGTGTGGGAGGAAGAAATAGGACTTGGGAAGCTTAAGCAGAGAAGAACAAAAGAACCATTTACTAAGTAACCTGAAGAGGAAGAAGAAAGTTGAAGGTAAAAAGAAAAGCATATTAAATCTTTTCGAGAAGCTACAAACACAGGTGAATTTACATCACTTAAAGTGTCATAAACACTTAAAACATTAAAAATATAACTATACAAGAGTAAAAAGTATGTTTGGAAAACATACTGTGCTTCTGTTTCTTTGCATTTTGGCACTTCTCGTTATGCATGGTTTTGCATATACTCAAAGTATTAAAGACTGTTCTGGAATGCACACAAAATCTACACTTCTCACAGCTACATATAATCAGAAAACCCTGCATTTTAAGAATAATGGAGTTCTAGGGGATGGTGCACATAAACTGCTTCTGTAGAGTCTAGAATTCAAAGCAGAGCTGACAAAGAGGGTAAGAAAAGAATAAAGTTATGGGGTGCAATGTGCACTTTTATAAAAGCCTAAGTAGCACATGCTACGGAAAAAAAAAACACCTAACAAACTCTAAGAGAACAATGAAGGCTAAAGACCTTACACAATCACAGAAGAGTATCTGCTGAGAAAACAAGTTGCAGGTGCAAAGGACTGCTTTGTAGCACAGCAACTACACTGTGAGACTGACCCACGCTTCTCTTGGAGACAAGATCACGGCATTTTGTTTCCATGGCTTTACACCCAATTCACTAAATAATTTCAAGGTATGAATTAATCCAGTGACGTCAAAAAAGCATTAACTCAGATGTCTGAAAGACTATCATAAATACTAAGGTGTTTCTTTTTCTTATTTCCTATTTTATTGTTGCCACATGAGCAAGTGAAGCAAGCTGCAAAACTACTCTTAAACAGCAGGTTGGTAGAAACTTAGATGGCTTGATGGTGAGAGAGGGAAAGAAAGAAAGAGTCTTTTTTTTTAGGCTTCAAAAAACTCAACCAAACCAACAGAAAAACCAATTCAAAATCCCCATTCTTTGTCTTGCAGTGTTATCCTATGTCATCTCTTTAGTTTGTGTATCTGGAATGTGATGTGTGACTAGACAGAGGAAATGGAAGAAAAGGAACATAATCCCAGATCCATGAATCCCTATGAAAACCAGCTAAATCTCTCTGACTTGAAAAAGGCTGACAACTTATGTCTCGTTGTACCTTCTTCTGGCCTCTAGAGAACCCACTGGATACCGTAAAGAAAAGGGTGGGAAGGAGAGAGGTGTACTTCATTCCCCATCTACTACCATGAAAGTTTGCCAGAAGAGCTCTCCCACTGCCAAAGAATACTTGATGCAAAAATTCCTCTTACTAAAATAAAATAAGTAGGAATAATCTTACCTTCCCAGCTCTTTTGATTCAAGCATATAAAAATTGTGGAAATTATCCATCTTGATTTGTGTCTGCAGAGATGTGGCTAACAAGCCAGAAAGGCTTTTATTATCAAACTTTCTCCTCGCCATAGTTAGGAAAAGACCTCTCTCTTCTACCAGTCACCTGCTGAAGAACAACAATTAAAAGTTATGGAAATTCCATCATTACAGCAGAAGAAAGCACACAAATATCAGAGTTTAGGTCTATCAGACTTGAATAGCCTTCAGTTTGTTCAGTAGTGACCTGAAAACAATGCATTTACACACTGCAAAGATCAAAACCTGTGAGGAACACTAATCAAGACATGCTAAGGAAATTAACTGAAAACCTTCTCTTTTTTTAATTCAGTAACTTTAAAATAGGATATAAAGTTGAGGGTTTTGCTCCCTGGAGCATACCCATAAGACACTAGGGATAAGCTTCAGTTCTTCTAAAAATGCTAATAACTACCTAATTATTAATAGAATATTTTCACATTTTTAGGTCTCTGAAAATAAGCTTTAACTATTCTTTGGATTCTGATAAGTACCAGCTATTCCTTTTATAACTTAAACTGGCATCCCTAGGGCACTTAACCAAAAGTCCTTCCTGTTTGTTGTCTGCAACACAGAAGAAATAGCTAACCACATAAGGGAAAAAAATAAATAAAAGTGTTTTTCCAGTGGGAATATTCACATTTCTTATTAAACTAATTCATAGCTCACCTAAGCTTCATGCTAATGATAGATTAATTGTCAGAAAGCAGCATGAATGTAAACATCCTTTTTAAAAATGTAGGTAATTTGGAACAAAACGATGCATGAATCCTGATTAAGTTACCTTAATGAACCAGTCGTATGGCACATTTTGAAGACACATTCACCTACATTATTTCTACTACTGTTAAAAAACCCTAACAAACAGCAAAGATACTGGAGTTTAGCATTCACATTTATAGGCCTGAAGCGTGTCTTCAGGGGAAATGCAAAAGCAAGGCAGAAAAAGGTTACTGAAGGATAACAAAAGTCTTAATTGATGGCTTATTTCAAGTTACTAGTGAAGAAGAAAAAAAAAAATCACAGGGCAAATTAGAGTTCAGATACAGTTAACAAACTTACAAAAATTCACTTTTAGTTTTCAAATGAGAGAAGTGTACTATCAGAAACTTCTGGGGGAGCACTCAAACTAGTTACGATTCATACACAATCCAGTAACCACCAAACATTCAAATTACCAGGTCTTGGACATTCATATAGGAAATACTTTGGTTTTAAATCACAAATCATGGTTTAGCAAGAAAAAGATACTACACAGCTTAAGAATATCTTCAAAGTAGCATTTAATAAGCATCAAATATCTTCTTTAAAACTTATCAAGGGGTCACAATACAATATAATGTACAAGTCTTTTAATCACCTTGTTTGTAAGAAACATTTATTCCTTTTCCCTCCCAATTATACAGTAGCTTATTATTTAAGGAACTGATTCAGATGTCAGAAACTTTACCTGACTCTCTTTAGAGATGTACTCACTAAATACAGTTTAACTGTTAAAGTTATCTTGCTTCTGCTGTATTTCAGCATAAAAAGACTTCTTTGTATTAAACAGTTGACCTAACTGATTAAGAGCTTACTATTATCAAATATATTATGTAAGCTTTGATTTTTCTATCACTACTCATAAAGAGTTATTTTTAAACTACTAAGAAGACTTTGTGTCTCACGCTGAATTAACTTTGTTTCTCTGGTAAGACATAAGATGTTCTCTTTTTAGCTTGGTATCATGAAGAATAAAGGAATTCATGTTTTAGGAATTCATGTTTTATGAATTCATAGGAGAAACATGCAAACAGGTACATCATCTACTCAGGAGAAAGAGATCAAGTTTCAAATCCAATTTGCTAAGAAAAAAAAAAGGCACAAGTTCTAATGCATTAACTATTTCTAAAATTAAAAGCGGTATCTGTGTTGTCACACATTGCACAAAAAGCCCTTAATAACAGACACTGGAAATGTAGATCTCGCAAACATTTCTAAGCTTCCCATCACAGAGAGAACCTATCACTAAACTATCCTTAATTGGGAAAAAAAGTCCCTTCGTTTGTCTACTTCTCAAAAAGGTCAATTCCCTGGCTCTGGCCTCGAAGGACGTTCAGGGGAGAAGGGCCACTGGCGAGCAGCACCAGGGCACTACGCGACACTATGGGTCCCACACCTCTCCAGGTAGCGGCGAGGACCAGCAAAGTGGCCAGCCCCACGGCGTCCGCTCCGCTCCCCGCCGGTCCCCGCTCGCTCCCTCGCTTCTGCCGCTCTACAGCTTTTCCGCGCTCCCCCTCCCCGCTCCCCAGCCGACGCTCAAACATTAGATTCACACGAGCGACAGTAAGGCAGAGGAAAATACTCACCGGGGGCCGCCCGCTCCCAAGCACGCTGAAACCCGGTCAAGACGGGCCGCCGGCGCCAGGGCGGGCCCCGGCCCAGGGCGTCCGCGGTACGCTCCGACTCTCTTCACCGACCGGATCCGATATCGGGTGAAGTAGGCGGTACGGCGATCCCAACGACCCACCGGATCCGCCGGCCCTCACCCGCGGCAGCGATGACCGGGAGCTGCAGCCCCACTCGGGCACACGCTCACCCCTCCGGCGGATTGTCAGGAAGCCCCTCACGGGCCAACGGTCGACACAACGATCCCCGCAGACAGCATTTGAAAAGCGCAGTTCGGTAGATGTGGCTGCCACAGCTATGCCCGCCCGGCCCGCCCATTTCGGCCGCAGAGAGCCAATCCGCGCCCAGCGGGGCGAGCTGTCTGCTCGGCAATTCGTGGGGTGCTCTCCGAGCAAGAAGCGCTCCCGCCCAGCCGCCCTCGCCTCTCGAAGGCGGCCGGGGTGGGGTGGGGCGGGAGCGGCGCGGCGCTGCTGCCGACTGAGGCGGGCGGGAGCGACAGGTGGTGAGAGGCCCGTCGCCATCGCAGCTGTTCTGTGCGAGCGGAGGGCTGAGAGCCGTCCTGCTCTGGCTTTCCAGGCCACCTTGTCCCGCCCCAGGGGTGCTGGGCCCGGCGAGCGGGGCCGGCGGGTTGAGAGCCAGAGGAGTAGGGGGACGGGTGCGGGGCTCCGCGCCGGCGGCTGATGGGCCGCCCGCGGCTGATGGGCCGCCCGCGTCCGGGGCAGCTGCGGGAGAACCGTTTTGTTTGGCCGCCTCACGGACCACGAGGCAGGGAAGGTACCCATTTGGGCGAGATGAACTGATAATATTTCCTAGTGCAAAGGGTATACTTAACCTGAAGACGGCAGTGCGATTTATCAGGGTGTACGGTGTGTCCAGAAGTACTAGAACAAAGGCTGAGGCCCTGGGGTAGCGCAAGGCATAGCACCATCCACCTGCACCGCTGCAGCCGCGGAGTGCTTTCCTTCTTTGTTAGCCTAGCATGGCTGGGGATGTGACAACCCCACAACCACAATAACGCAACTCTGTGTGCTTACCAGCAGTGCCTGCATGCAGTTGTACTTTTTATGCTAAGTTTATGACACAGTCTGCAAAGTTTCAGGAAACCATATTACTGGCTAGCTCCAATTAAAAACAGAAACTGGTATACCAGTTCTCACTGACATTTGCATATGCATCGTCAAACGGGAACAGAACTTGCTTTTTACTACTTTTGTAAAACTACACATCTCACATAGAGCCTGTTTGACAAACTTCTTTAATGCATAAAAGTGGCAACTGGGCCTTCTGAGCCTCATGCCCAGAGGAAAAAAAAAAAACCCAAAAGTTAAAAGACTTGAACTTGTGGTTTCAAAGACCATTTTTGAGGATATAAAATAGCCTAAAGCATGCTTTAAAAATCAGTTGGAATTAGAGTTCTAAAATAGCTGCAATTTGTTTGTTAAATTGATTTCCTCTGTAAAGCAATCCAACCAGCTGCCCTAGAAATTTGCAAACATCTGCCATAAAGGCTGTAATAGTAATGTAGGATATGAATTCAAGAGTTATAATCTTAATTTCAGCAATGCGCCATTAGAGTTGCTGGGTTAGTTTTGTTTATGCCATGGCACTGCCAGTGAAATGGGTAATTGCTATGTGCATGGTGAGTACAGTACCTAAGTCATGCTGTCACAGCAATGCTTAAAGATTAGTTAAAATAGTACAAGGGAAGACAAGATGTGCAGTTTGAGAAAACACAGTATTCTTGAAGACTTTGGAATATGCTCTACCATGCTGCTGGCATGATAAGATATACTTAAGAACAAGAGCTACTTTTCAAGTGTAATTCATGCTTGCTTGACCTTCCATCTAGATTTTTAGCATTCTGAGCTGTGAATATTTTTAACCAAAATCTTTACTCTCTTCCATGTTATTCCACCATCTTTGAGGAGTTCCAGACCATACCCATTTGTCATTATAACGTGACTTCAAATACATGTGAACATACCAAATGAGCCACAGAATTAAATGATGACTACAATTAAGATGTTTTAGGTTATTATAACACGTGATGCCAAGAAGTAAATGACAGTGTTTATGTTTATCTCCTTAGCTGCTTGTGTGTCTTTACTGATCCTTTTCAAGGCCAAGACTTGCTCTGCTCTCCTTCTGAGTTTTGAAAACTAAATAAATACTAAAAATGCTTTGTGACATGCATGTTATGGTAGTCGTGGTTGTCTATTTATATAATGCCATAGAAACATCTATGGCACTTACAGAAGGGTATAATTGACAGGACTCTACCCTGAGGACTTTGGAATTTTACTTAGATACACCACCACTGAGAATGACAAACAAAGGGTGGAGAAGGGAGAATGGTAGGCTGAAGGTCACAACAGTGCAGGATTGTGAACCATGCTTATTAGTAATGCATACCTTTGGTCGTTAACTGCTATTTTTAATTACTTCAATGGTGTTAGCTCATAATTCCCATTCTTAGCAATTTCTCTCGCTTTCCTTAATTATCTATCCATGACAAAGCTGGCTTTAGAAACTTTAATGAAAATAACTATTTCTTCTTGATCAGTTCTTCAGTTGCCAAAGCTGTGATGTACAACTCATGTTGATCAGAGCCATAAGTGTTACAGGAAGCTAACCTTGCAGAATGAAGCTCAGTTCCTTCAAGACGTGCTGATATCAGCTCACACCTGTCATGGGATTGATGTACTTTGGACTAATAGAAAGCAGCTTACCCTGCTCAGAAGATAACTCCATCACTAGAGTAGGGGAAAAGCACACATTACAAGCCACGTAGATGGAAGCTGAGAATGACTGAGTCACCATCTCCAACCCATTAGTGGTAACTTCTTTGAGAAGACATTGACAAGGCAAGACCCTGCTCCGTAGCACCAAAAAAGGCCTCAAAAAACATGAGGCAAAAAGAGTAACTTCACCAAGTTGTTAAGCTTCTTTGTGGCATAGCCGTTCTGCAGGTCAGTACATGCTCAAGTAATGCAACAACACATGCAAAACAAGGCCTTACCTGAGCATGGCTGTGTCTTACAGTTCAAAAGTCATATGGATTTATACAAACTCAAGACTTTATCCTGACAGGGAAAATGAGCAATTGCTCAATACGTGGTGACATTTATCAGCAATCTGGATGCCGTTTAATGAGTCTAACATCAAGAATGATAACAAAAAGCAGAGTCTGAAAAGGGTCAAGTCACAAAACCTCTTCCCACAGCAGCTCCCCTTCAATGATTTAGGCTTGCTTGCATTTCATTTCTGGTAGCGGCAAGATAACAAAGTAATTACTTTCTAGGAAAAGTTTAAAACTAATAGAAATATCACTTCAAGATTAGTTTCTACAAAGAGTTTATGATACACACAGAAGTGCCACCTTGCCATTTAAGCATCCTCAAGCAAAGGTCTCTTTGGACTGTATTTCGGTGGGGAGAACACTTGCCTAAGTGCTGAATAAAGACCAGGATCTCTTACTGGAAATAGTATTATCAGTTACAAAATTAGAAGCAAATCTTTGGTGGGAGCCACTGTTATTATAAGACAGAAAAAATGTGGTTTTCCCTGAAGATATTTCCCTGATAAAATACAGTGCTTTTCTGTGTTACAGCCACTGTTGTAAAGTACGTCCCAGACTGTTTTAATGCCCCATTCAGAAGCAGAGGCTCTTCCATGAAGCCCAGGCCTCTCCAATGTGACTGTATTATGTGGTGCTTTGTTTAATTTGTCATAGTTTTTGTTTCACACATAGTTCTTGTTCAAGTTGTGTTGCATATGGCTGCAGAATCCTTACTTTCTCCACCTCCAAAGTTACAATTTGTAACGTGCCAGAGTCCACAGACCACCAGAAGTCACTTAGAAAAGGTAATGTATGTGATTTCTCTAAAGACTTAAAATGCTGCAAAGAATGTTACAGTATATTCAGAGGCACAATAAAAGAGTTGATGTCCAAAATGGATTTTTGTATGAACATTTATTTTAATTAAGTGATTTCATGATGAAATGTGGTCTTAAACAAAATAGAGATCAGTATGAAAATAAAATTATACACAGAAAAATCTTTTTCCCAAATGTTTTTCAGTATCAGGAAATACAACACAACAGTCCTGTATTCAGCTGAGTAGATAATTATGTAAATCTGTGAGCGGTCAAACATTATAGTACATTCCTTGAAGCCAGGCACAACGGAACACATTGTATGCCCCTGTAACACACTCAACACATTTTGTGTCTGCTGTCGCTGCCTCAAAGAAAAAAGTGAAATGTAATGCAATGTAAATGGAGAAAAGGACATACACTGTCTTAATGCGTGAAGTGCGTATTCCCCATTTAGTGTTCTGTGAAAGACATACACCAAATCCAGATGAAACTTAAACTGGCTTGTAGAAAGATAGAAAAACTTAGTATTGTATTTGATATACAGTCTTATGAACACTTAACTGAAAAGTATGGAAAGGATTAAAAAATACACTGCGTGTTCTACTTAAAGCTTAGAAATAAATACGCACTCTGTATTCTCAGTGCCTGAAATTCTTTAAAAACAAAGAACTTGTTATAAAATTCTAGCAATTAATTGTCAAAAATGAGGGAGATGCACCTATTTACCTGTTAGATTCTGGATGCCTGCATCCCCACTACAGAAAGTTCTGAAACTATATGCACCTTCAAACATGCTGAATAAACTGTAGCCTAGCAAGGGCAAGAATATCAACTGACTTGGGCATACCAGTATTCCACACCACATCCCTCATAACCTTTTTTCTAGTTTTCCCCTTCCATACTGTACCAGCCCTTAGAAGTAAAAATATTCAGTTACTTATACAAAAAAGCAATCCTCATGGATGCCCTCAAGGCTCTGTCATTCCAAGGAAAAACCAGAGTACAAAGAAAAAACATCCTAAGATGACTGATGTACTTAATAGTAGTATAATTCTTCTTTCTCCCTGCAATGCTGATAATAAACAGCAGTCTCCTGAGTGTTGCAGTCATTGCAGAAAAATGTCCTGCTGTATGGAACTATTGAACCACTATGGTCCAATGTATTAGTTGTCTTCTCATTTCGCACATAGTTTATATAAAACTCTTACCACCTCGGTTACAATGTTGAAGACGAAAACTTGTAAGGTGTTCTTCTTTTGACTCTTATACTGACATCCAATAGTCTTGGCTTTTAGGTAAAGAGCCAGGTCAGCTTTTAAGTAGAGAATCAGATCCTGAAATCTTCCTACCCACTTACACAGTATTTTTTTGGTAATGTCATTAGAGAGTAAATGGAGCCAAGACTTGCGCGAGCTTGGCCAAAGCTAACTAGATCATTGAGACTATTTTAATAGCCTTAAATAAGCTTTAGAAACATTATATCAGTTCCTCTCTTTATGGAAATTCATGGTTCTTACATAACCATAACACAGACAGGAACGATCTGAAAAAAACTCCAACCAACCCAAACTACATTTTCACACATCTAAATGTTAAGGATTTGGCCCATGACAATGAAAATGAAAGTCAGCATCAGTAGTAATGATTTAACTTATCAGATGCTCTTGCCACATGTGGCTAGTAATAAACACATAATTAGTTGTGCAAACAGTAAGAGTAAAGAGGACTTCCAGATACCATTCTTATTTTATTTAGAAGCTTTCATCTTCTTGAGAGTTGTTCAAATAATAATTAAAAAAACCTCCATAGAAATAAGTTTTCTGATTGTGTGCTTCAGATTTTCAAAACCTAATAACTAGGTAAAATATGTCTTGCAGTTGCCGTAATGATAATGTACTTCAGGATTAATAGTAATTTTTCCTAGGTACATTATCATAGCCAAATTTTCAAGCAAAAAGTATCCCCTTTTGTGTATTCAGTGCATAGAGTCATGCTTTTTCTGACTCTTTCAGTCATGTCCTCACAAGCAGAGTTCTACAGTTGTATTCTGCATGCTGTGTCTGATGTCTGGAACTGCCATATCTTGTCATTACAGCACCTACAATTACATTCCTTCCTTGGCATTATTTATGAGGCTTTAGAGTTGTATTTGCTTATTTGTATATCTTTAAATTACCTAGCTTCAGTGTCTGCAATCAGCACAGCAATGAAATACGATGTCTAGCAAAATCTTTCATTGACTTGCTTTATACTGTTAGATGAGTATTTCCAACTATAAAAATTCTAATTCTCATTTAAAATGAGAGATGCTGAATAGTCAGTGAATATGTCAGGAACTGCTTGTATTGCAATTAGCAGGCAATGCAGATATGAATGAGCTTTTGGAAGAAACCAGTTCCAGGGCTGTATGACAGATCCTCCATCTGTGGAAGGCATAGTCATCACTGAGGTGATAAATCACCTGCTGGCATGATTTCTGGATCGGTACTCACCTGCCACGCTGCAAAAGCTACTCACCCTTTCAGCCAACAGCCTGAAGCAACCCACAGGCGCTCAGAAATTTTGGCAATAGAAAACATGGCAAGAAAAATCCCCTGCCTCATTATTAATTTTGCAAACCCCAAATAAAAAAAAACAGTTTATCCTTGGACACCTAACCAACTCTTTTCCAAAAAACTTTAATGACCGTCTTTCTTATGCCACTCACAATCTAGATGTCAGAGCAACTGATCCTATTGACTCTCTGGATTGAAGACAGCCACTTTTGTTGCAAAGAAGACTAGTTTAATTCTTGATGAAAAAAAAAAAACAAATGCATAATCTTACTCTGATACTATAGCTACAGTCAGGATAGCTGGTCAGCAATTGTCTCTGAGCGACTGTAGGATTGTGTGCAATCCGGATGGCCTTTGGAAGGATGCCCAGAATAAAGGAGTTTTGTAGGTCTATACATTTAAAAGGTGATTACATTGATGTCAGCACAAAACTATGTTAAATTAGTGGAACAACATACCTGCTGAGTGCTTAGCAAAAGCCCTCTAAGTAGATGAGTTTTTTTTCTAGTAGCAGCTATGTGAGTAGTTTTTGAAAGTTCTAAAAAAGAAACAACTGAAAAAACAAAATACAGTTTTCATTATTGAAAACTTTTTTTAAAGTTATGAAGGATTGAAAGCAGCATAGCTCATCTCCTCACCGTAACTTTAACAGATCTGTCAGAATACCTCTCCAGCTAAGTTTTTATTATTATTGTGCAAAGTAATCTGACTGCCCTTGATACATAAAGGAAACAAGTTCAACATTACTATTATTGATTTAGAAGAGGGCTAATCAGTGAGTGGAGTCATTATTTCACATAGCCCTCAGGAGATATTTTAATTGCACTTTGAATACATAGAGATGCTACAATGGATTGTAACCATTCCAGAGGAGTCCTTGACTGTCATCCTTTACCTACAGTCAAGAGGGGCCTTCTGAAGCAGTGACCAGAAGGTCACTAATCACTGATATTAAATAGAACTCTCAAATTAATCATGAGCTTACCTTAAAATACCTATGGCATAACATGACTCCAAGCAAACTCTGTGAAGCAGAGCTCTAAAAAAGTTTCAACCTGAACAATACAATTTTTTACAGTAAAATTATTTTAGAAAATCCTAGAAATGTTTTAATAAAAAACTTTTCAAAATGATGAACATTCTAAATAGTAGTAGTCTCATGCTGAAACTAGTCAGTCTGAAACTGAAGTACTATCATGGTCTATCTGGAAGTGATGCAAGCCAAACCAACACACACTGTGAAAAACTGGTGTTTATAAGGTCAGCTTAGTAATTTTGCATACTGATAATAATGGATTGTAAAAAAGCTTTTAGCCTTACTAATTTCACAATAAAGTTCTCATTTTCCCCTACTATTTACGTAATGGATATTTATTTTTCCAGTAAACAAGCAATTTCAAATTTAACTTCCTAAACTCTTTTTTACTGTAAAATATTTAGGCAAAAGTCACATTAGGCCCACTGCAGCAACAGTGGTTGCATTAATAGAATTGTATTTTTTACCAGCAATTGGTGACCATTTGTGCAGTTGTGTTTTGTACTGCATAATTGAGCCAAAATGCAAACAGTTTAAGAAGCCTTACTTCTGAAATTTTGCTTGGTATTCAATTTGTTTGCCCAGGGAGAAAAGGATGAAAAGGGGAAACAGCAGTGATGACTGAGTACTAATACTTTAAAGCTAACATTAAAGCTAAACCTGTAATCTTATGGCTGGAGACAAAACTTTTACTCAATTCCTATTCATGCTAAAAAGAACAAGTTACCCCTTCACATAAAAAAGTTGCAAGAAAAATAACTACTAGTATGACTTAATACAAATGAGTTTCACTCTCTGAAAAGAACTTGCTTTCTGCTAAGGGAAATGAACCTACTGGCTATTCAAACACAGCTGACACAGACTTCTCCATTGTGAATAGCAATTTCTTCAGTCAAGAGACTGTGCCTGCAAGTATCTCCGTAAACCTCTGCAGCTATCACCACAGAAATTCAGTAAACATCTGCAATTAATATTGGATCGGATGATACCATTACAAATGCTTCAGAAGGAAGGTTTTTTTTGTTTGTTTGGGTTTTTCACTTTCAAAAGAAATAAAAATATATAAAACCCCACAAAACTCTTGCCTTTCTATAATCTTAAACTGAGCAAACTACCAGTCTGACGGTCTGCCAGTTAACCTCATGCCAGAAACTTTGTCTGATGCCCTGCCAGCATGCTGCTCCCTAGATTTTCAGCTTTCCCAAGGATTACATACATTCAGCATGCCTTGTGTGACCTGAGGTTAACTGCTTCAATATGGAGTTTATGTGATGCCCAGCAGCCTGTGTACATAGACACATTTCTCTATAGATGCTCTCTAAACCATATTAACATCCTTTTATGGTAGGTTCACTACAAAGGTAATGACAATGATGTTTAAAAGCAAAAAAGGCATTTATGAATAAGACAAGGTGGAGGAAAAGGTTTGCTTCTGCTCAGCAGTATTGTATGTTAAATTGTACCTTATTTTGAATGGAGGGGTGACTTTCCCATGTTACCCTGAAAGGTGCTGCTGATGGTGCTATGGGTAGCAGATGGCTCTCTCCTGCGTGCTGTGGGTGAAAACACAGCTAAGCCTAACTGCTGCTGGCTTGCAGGTTTTGCATGGGTAACCACTTGCTACAGCAGGTGCCACTTTGGGTAATTTCATTGATTACAAGGTTGTCAGGTGTATTTATGAGTATCAAGGTTATCCTGACTGCCAGCAATGCCAAGTGAGCAACCAAGTGCTTGGTTGGGATGCTGGGCCCTGGGAAGAGGTGGGCCTGGCCCTGGGGTGCAGAGGACAGAGGCCACTTGCAGGTGCTGTGCTGCTGGCCAGGCAGGCTGCAAGGACTGGCTAGCTCCCTTTTTGACTAGGAAGGCAGGTCTTCACTTCATGGCAGCGCAGGAAACACAGACACCTCACTTAAACTCTTGCGAGGACCTCCCCAGCCAAACTCATCTGATTGAGATGTTGCAGATTAAGTTAGTATAAGCTGTTATCACACTGTAGCTGAATGGAATCTTTTGTCCACTTCAGGCCGCCTAGCTTTTTTTCTTTCCTAAATGCAAAGCTCCTTAGCACTGTCTGGAAAAGCTCTGTATCTGAGGAGATACAGAGCTTTCAGAAACAGTTCTATCTGGACCCTTGTGCCTGCCACAGCATGTCATAAGCAAAAGCACTGTGGTCGCCTATTGCAGCCATCTGCATGATGTGAAAGCTGGCTTTCAGCTGGGACACTAACGGGTGCAGCTTCCCAAATTCATGGGATAATATTCCAAGCAGTAGCCCAGAGATGTGGGTATTTGAGAAAGCTCAGGCTTCCTTTCCTATACTCTCTTCCTGCTAATGTCTTCAAAGAAGCAGCATCACGTTTATCATCACAAGGAGCCAGCCAAGTGGTCAAGGCGCTGCAGGTAGCTACATCTGCACAGCTAACTCCTCTCATCACTTTCAAACAGCATTTTTCTACAGTCCCCCAGATGAGGTTGGCAGCAAAGGAGAAAGCAACAGTTTCTCCTCAGTCTCTCTTGGTCTTAATGTTAGAAGGACTCTAGATTTCTGAATTTATCTCTGTTTTTTTAACTGCCAGCTGCCCCACTGGTGACCCTGTCAGATATTTACAGAATACCAAATCATGACTGATTTAAATTCTTTTTGCATGCAAAAATCCAGAACAAATATGTGCAGTAGATATAGTTAAATAAAAATTTACAAGATGCATTTATTGTTCTTGTTCTGTACAAAAGCATAACTTAAAAGGCAGACTAGTATAAACTCACTTTGTTCCAAATATTTAAACTTTTCATTCCAAAGAGTTTCTGGTTCAAAACTTGTAGATACAGTTTCCGCCCGGGACCACAGACAACACAGTATTGTAAAATCAAAATTCTGCAGTACTTCATCTAATCAAAAGTTGCATCCTGCTTTGAGTGCCCAAGTTTTAGCTACTCAGTGAATGGATAACATGAAAAATGAGCCATGCTGTGATCTGATGAAAAGTCAGTTTGCCTACCGCTCATTCATGTTCTGAAAAAAAGATGTTCATTAGGACCTGTGACATGCAATCTTACCAAAGGCTGATAAATATATGTGTAAAAATAGAGTGACATAGTTGGCTTTTTCTTTGCTACTTCCTACCAGCCAGAAGTAGTGTGAGAAAACCAATGTTACTTAAGTGAGTCCCCGATGTCATGCAGAAGCTTGATTATTCCTGAAATAAAATAATGTTTTCACTCTGATTTTGCAACTGGCTTTTCCTTTGCACAGGTAACATTTCCTTTGCAGCCACCACCACACCTGCACTTGCCTTCTGACATGGAGAGTGGAGTGGCAGTCTTTGCTGATGACAACTCCACAGATTTTCACCGCCACTGGAAAAAACACTCCCACAAGAACATGCAGGATACCTCCCTGAGATCTTTCAAGAGTCTCCAAAGTGAGAGCGTTACTTCAAAAGCTACTTTTCCCACAGAACAGGGCTTGCTGTGTTTCTGTGCTATCGAGAGGGCTAGCACAAAGCTAGAATCATGTTCTTGTCATCCCATGTCCAAGTGCAACTTCCTGGAATTTTAAAATGTAGTGGATGCGCTGCATGACAGCAGTTGCACAAGAAATGGTGTGTAGCTGCACAAGTGTTCCACAAGACCATCTGGAGGAAAGTACCAGAAATAGATGCGAGCAAGCCTCATGTTTTTCAGCAAAATCAAGCATAAAGAAATTGGTGTCCATGCAGTGTTTGATATGCCATAAAAACCTTCAAATAACATTTGATAAGAAAACTATATATCAGTGAAAATGCAAGCTTAGACACTATGGATAGTTTACACATTGTAGGTGTTCACTATATGAGCCAGTAGCATTATGACTAGTTGCTCACCTTAGTTACACATGAGTTTCCAAATGAGATAGTGTTTTATGGTACTGTACATATAAAAAACTGTGGGGAGTATATGAAATTTCTGTATTAAACTCCACTGCATTAAGTTATCCAATGCATGAAAAATGACCCAGATGCATTTCAAATAAATGCATATTACAATATCACATATAGTATTATAAAATTATTACTTATGTGCACAGTCCTGATATCTACAGGCATGGCACCGTGAAGAAAGCCTGGTTCCTAAGCTTTTTTATAGATACTTGATAGTGATGCATTTTGCTCTCAGTCAGATCATAATGTCCCTTCAACTTTGGTACATTCAGTGCAAAATATTTTTGGGAGTTTTTTACCCTTATAAAAATAAAAGGCTTTTTTTCCCCTTGAGAGTGCTTAAAGAATAAACTCTAGCAGAATGTTTGTTCAAGCATGGAAAGTGACGAAACCAGAAATAGCCTTTTAGTTTGCTTGTTTCCTGTTTACACTCTAAGAAACATAATATAATGAACCTATAAAAATAAACAGAAGTCACTGTGTTAGGGTTTTTTTCCTGATATGCTGTGATAAATTGCTAGTTTCTTCTTAAAATAGTTTCCATGCAGTATAAAGCATAAAATCAGTCCTATTAAGTTATTAAGTTCATTATAACAGCTCATCTTTTGTCACACACACCACTGGCAAGTACATTTCCACAACATAAGCCATTGTTGTTACATGCTTTGTTGCTGACTTTCCTTCCAATTCACTTCTGCTCCAGGAACGTGAGTTCTGTGGTACACACCATGCAGGCATTTGTAGTCTTAGGTAGAGAAAGTACTGGATATGCTATTGTAATATATGGCATAAAGTAATGTACCTTCATGAATATGAAGAAAAAAAAGTCTGGTTTATGATTTTTTTAGAATTTACTGTGTAGGTAAGGGGCTGAATGATTTCACATTTTGACTTGAATTTTGTATTCATTAACTTTGATGAAATCCAGCTTTTAGGTAAATGTCAGTTTTGCAGTAGCCAGGTTGATCACAACTGGGATCATGTTTCTTGTTTGCTCAGAACATAAACTTAAGAAGTTTGGCTGACCTGAAAAACCATGGAGTGCAAGATTTTCCCTGCACATCAGGCACACTCTAGTTTCACTGTAGAGAATTCTGCCACTACCACAATGCTTTGTGATTGCTTCATAAGCTCTTTCAGAGAACCTCATTATCTGAATTGCACCATGAAACAAATTTTTCTCAAGGAAGTCCAATACAAACGTTCATTCATTCCTTGAGAAGACAGATCCACAAAAGTCCAATGAGCTGAGCACTGTGGTTTGTGTATCACTCAAGTCCAAAAGTACTTGTCTCTTCAACTGCTGTCAACAGTTTTTCATATAGCATAGAGAATGATGGATAAGGGGGAAGGTCCAGACGATTGAAGCAAGTGTGAGCCCTGAGGGGGAAAGAAAAGAGAAGGTGAAGACGTACATTATTTAAAAAGTGCAAAAGAGAACACACAGACTGATATGTGCTTGCTTAGAGATGGGCAGATCATATTCTTTCAGAAGACTTTGTTCTATCAAATTATGTTTTCCAATTGACCAGGCAGTGAGGATTAATGAACTTTTTTCTACTTAAAATCAGCCAGTAAGAAGCATTTACGAAAGTCTTTATAAAAACGCTGGCAGCCCAAAAGGCATGGGATAAATTTTATCCATTAAATGTATATGAAAAAAGAATGATACACATGGTACAATTTAAATCATCTGTTCCAAAGTCCAAGAAGCAATATTTTTGAATGATGATACTTTAATACTGTATCTGTAATCATACACAGGGTATTTCAGTACATTGAATATTCATAAGGATTAGATTTGATGAAGTATTAATAAATACTCTTCATACACTGGAAACAATCCCACAGTAGTAAAGAACAGACAGATGCTCTTCCTTCTACTTTTTGTTGGCATGTAGATCGTGTTCTTGGGAAGTTAATGTTTGTGCTGAGTGACATTGTGTATGTATGTGGCCCTACAAACCAATGACCTTTAGAACAATACTTTTTCTAATTACACAAAACTATGCATGTACCTGTAGCATACCATCCTGCTTTCTTAAGAGGACAACCATGTGGTTAATTTCTTCGTTTCCAAAGTCCATCTACCTCAGTTTTTTGACACACTTGGAACTGACTCTCAAAACCTCTTCCAGGGAATGAAAATAGATATAATAATGGTGTTTCCTCTTAGAATATATGGCTATCATTGTGTGACTTCAGGGCAGGCTAAGAATAATACTTTCTAAAACACAATAGTAGATGAGTTTGCTCTAGTGAAACAGATAACATAACAATGCAATGGGTTATTGAGGAAGGAATGATGTGAACAGAAGCTAGACAAGGCATCCTTTCCCTTCTAATTTTTAGAGGATGAAAACCTGTCTGTATTTTGACAGTTCTGTTTACATATACTTTATTCTTTTGCAATAAAGCACATCACAGAGTTATTTAACTACAGTCCAGTGGAAAACCAAACTTTTCCTGCAGTGACCTGCCCTTCATCAGTATAATCCACATTAAGTGTAAACACGTTAACGTAATGCCAATGGAAGGACTCAACAAGTTTCCTCCTCACAGCAAATGCAACTCCTTCTTTAACCTAACCACTCCTAGAAATCTGTCTACAACAGAGCTGTACTGAGCTTTCTCTACATCAGAAAATGCTGCCTTCCATGGGAGCAAATTCATTAATTGCTGTTTTAAGTGGCTTCCAGCTTCTGACTCCAAGGAAGTAAAGTGGGTTGATCTTGTATGTTAAAAACATAAGAGTCCATTACAAACCCTCACTCAAGCTGAAACACTCAGTTATAGCCTTATAGCATCAAAAATATCAGGCTGAAATGTATACACAGTACAGAAGGTCACACTATTATTATAAACACTGTCACAACATCAAATATGGAATCACTTTTAAAAGTACTGGATTTTACACCCTCCCCAAATACAGTATGCGGAGAAGTATACTGCTAGTACTTGCTATATAGCAGACAGGGAGTTTCCTCACCCTGTATTTCAGGATCCTGGTAAAATTTCTTCACTTGGCCATCATCCCTCTAAGGCTCCTGGAGGGAAGCTTTCTTTGTACTACTTGCTTGCCTTTCCAAAAACCTTACAAAGTAGCATCTGTGATATTGATTATTGCATTTCCCACAGAGTACTTAGAAAATATTTCCTTTTTCAAGAAAGAGACTGATTTAGACCCAGCAGGAAATGGGCACTGATCCCTTGAGTTCAGTGTATAGTGTGGAAAGGTCTTAGACAATAAACAGTCTAACCACATGCTTCTGCTCCATGGGGCTGACAGCCACTCATTACCGCTATGGATCATGCTGTGTGGGCTGTAAACCCACAAATTATAAAAGACATAGGATGTAATTAGCAAGGGATTCATAACAAACTGGTTTAATAGCAAGCCAGCACGTTGTTTACATTTACTAAGAGAACTGACTTTTATCTTAATTTTGAGGACAATTTTGGAAATGCAATCACTTACTTCGGAAACCAAGTCATTAAAAAAAGACAAAACCTTAAGACCCTTGTCTTCTGAGGGAATGCAAGCTTTTCTCACCCTAACAGGCAACTTCGAAAGTCTACAAGGAGAAAGGGTTTTTTTCCCTCTGGACAATATTTTCCCATTCCAACATTTCAAACCACAGAGGCGCTAACTTCCTCTACAGAGGCGCTAATCTTCCTCTACACTTGTTTTATGACAACATAAAAAACCATCTTGGTTCCTAAAGCCCAATTCATCTCCTCTTCATTTTGATTAAAGTAGTACAATAGAGTGACTCAGGGTTAAAATCCGTCTATCAGAGAGAAATACTATTTGCATGTGAATCAACACATGCATGTATCTATAATGTACAGCAATGAATCTGCAGCCAATTTCTCAGCATCTATGTGAATTGTGGTAGTAACAGCCCCTCTGTTAATTTAGTGTAATCTACATCACAGTGCAAAAGAAATAGAACTGGCATCGGGAATAACAATAGTTAGGCTAAATCTGTAATAATCAATCTTTTCAGGGCCTTTTACATGCTACTGACATATTTGTATAAAAGACAGCAATACAAGCTTGGCATCCTGACATGCACCTCACAGAAATCTCACTATTTTGATTCAGCAGAACTGATTACACAGCAGTCAGGAAAGTGAGAACTAGGTGAATGTCTAGTGAATACTTTTGTGTTTATATTCATGACTGCTTAGCCTGCAATCACATACCTAAATAACTATATTAGTTGCTTCCCATGTCTCAAAATCAGGAAGGAGAAATGGGGATGGGTTTTTTTTGTTTGTTTTCAACAGTGCAGTAGTTTTCGTAGAAGCAGGAAGAAACAGAGTCACACAAAATCACAGAATCTTAAGGGCTGGAAGGGACCTCAAAAGATTATCTAGTCCAATCCCACTGCCAGAGCAGGGACACCTAGAGTAGGTCACACAGGAACTCGTCCAGGTGGGTTTTGAATATCTCCAGAGAAGGAGACTCAACAACCCATCTGGGCAGCCTATTCCAGTGCTGTGTCACCCTCACAGTGAAGGCGTTTTTCCTTATGTTTCTTTGGAACCTCTTATGCTCTAGCTTGTACCCGTCGTCCCTTGTCCTATCATTGCACATCACTGAGAAGAGCCTGGCTCTATCTTCCTGACACCCACCCTTTACATATTCGTAAACATTAATGAGGTCACCCCTCAGTCTTGTCTTCTTCAAGCTAAAGAGCCCCAGCTCCCTCAGCCTTTCATCAGAAGGGAGACGCTTCACTCCATCATCTTCATGGCCCTGCACTGAACTCTCTCCAGCAGCTCCCTGTCCTTCTTGAACTGAACTGCCCAGAACTGGACACAATATTCTAGATGAGGCCTCATGAGTCCATTGACTTGTTGAGTCCTTTTTTTTGCCACCCTCACACCATACATTATCAAATTTCACAAGCGCTCCTAATGAAATCAAAAGGGCAATTTTCAAAGTATAACACTGCTACAAGTAAGCAATGGTGCCGTAACATAAATGCTTTAGCTGTCTCAGAATCAGTAGGAGTCACCGGAGTCCTAGGGTATTCATTCTCAGCAGATCCAGCACTACATTTATACATGTAGGGCTGGTCTGGAAATCTCTTGAAAGTTTGCTACTTGGGGTCATTGTTAATCTTGTCTAACCTTAAAGCCAGTCCTACTTGATGTTTGCACAGTAAACCTTTGAAGCTGATAGGACACAGACTGAAGCTACACTTGCATGCAGGAATCCGATACATAAAAATGCAAATACGGCTTTCTGCTTAGGGATTAGCCCATTTAAGAATAAACATGGAAGATTATTTATTTTTTATGAGATCAAGGTTCCTCACATACAAATGCCAGGAATTGCCAGCTCATGACAACTGTAGATGTTTGTCAGACACAATTGTTTTTATTTCAACAAAACAAGTGGGTTATTGTTTTATTTTAATTCTCACACTTGTTTCTTAAACTATCCACACACAAAAATCAAATGTTTTCTGATCAAGAGGATCAATAAATGTAACTTCAAGGGCACAACAGGAACATTGCTAGGACATGCAGGGGTGCAACTAGGAAGGCTAGAGCCCTTCTAGAATTAAATCTAGCTAGAGAAGTTAAGGACAGTAATGAGGCATTTATCAAGTACATCAGCAGCAGAAGGAAGACAAGGGGGAATGTGGGCCCGCTGCTAAACACAGAGTGTGCCCTGGTGACAGAAGATGCAGAGAAGGCTCAACTACTGAATGCCTTCTTTGCTTCAGTCTTTAGGGCTAAGGCCGGCCCCCGGGAAGCCCAGTCCAGCAAGGATAGTAGGATTACCAGGACAGCAGAGGACTTGCCCTGGGTGGAAGAGGAAGAGGTTAAAGACTTGCTGGCCAAGCTTAACACTCAATGGGTCCTGATGGGATGCATCCTAGAGTGCTGAGGGAGCTGGCTCATGTCATTGCTAAGCCTCTCTCCATCATTTTCAAACACTCATGGAGGACAGGTAAAGTGCCTGAGGACTGGAGAAAGGCCAATGTCACTCCAGTCTTCAAAAAGGGCAAGAAGGATGACCCAGGAAACTACAGTCCAGTCAGCCTCACCTCCATCCCTGGAAAGGTGATGGAACAACTCATCCTGAATGTTATCACTAAACATATGAAGGAAAAGATGGTTATCAGGGGGAGTCAACACGGATTCACCAAGGGGAAATTGTATTTGACCAACCTGATAGCCTTCTATGAGGGCATAACCGGCTAGATGAGGAGAGAGAAGCAGATGTCTTGACTTCAGCAAGGCTTTTGACACTGTCTCCCACAACATCCTCATCAGAAAGCTCAAGCAGTGTGGCTTGGATGAGTGGACAGTGAGGTGGATTGAGAGCTGGCAGAATGACAGAACCCAGAGGGTGGTGATCAATGGCACAGAATCGAGTTGGAGGCCTGTGGCCAGTGGAGTTCCACAGGGATCGGTTCTAGGGCCAGTCTTGTTCAACATCTTCATCAGTGACCCAGATGAGGGGACAGAGCGTACCCTCAGCAAGTTGGCTGATGACACCAAACTGGGAGCACTGGCTGATTCCCCAGAAGGCTGTGCTGCCATTTAGCAGGATCTTGACTGGCTTGAGAGTTGGGCAGAGAGGAACCTCATGAGGTTCAACAAGGACAAGTGCAGAGTCCTGCACCTGGGAAGGAACAACCCCATGCACCAGTACAGGCTGGGGGTTGAACTGCTGAAGAGCAGCTCTGCAGAGAGACTTGGGAGTCCTGATTGATTGTAAACTAACCATGAGCCAGCAATGTGCCCTCGTGGCCAAGGCGGTCAATGGTATCCTCGGATGCATCAAGAAGAGTGTGGCCAGCAGGTCAAGGGAGGTTCTTCTCCCTTTCTACTCTGCCCTGGTGAGGCTTCATCTGGAGCCTGTTAGCACCAGGAATTTCAGTATTAGAGAATATAGGCAAAACCTCCCACAATCTCTTTTTTACTTAAACTCACAAGAAAATCTTGTATTTTGAAGTCAGAAATAATTTTAAAGCAATCAAAACTTTTCCTTTTACATAGAATCAAACTAGTCCGTAGGTCAATCTCAAACAAATTACACTTACTGAGCTACAAGGCGTAATTACCAGCCCCCGAAAAGTTGTTAAGAGTATTGATTTTGAAACAGCAATCTCCAGAATTTGCTTATTTTTTATCCTCAGTTGCCTGGCTCTCATCTGTACTGTAAACTGGAAATATGGCTTGGTTTAAAGGCCAATTGCTTTGCCTGAGCATTTTCCAGTGCCTCTTCTGCATCTTTGATTTTCTCAGTACGGTTGAAACAGCAGCCAGCAAGCAGGTGCCAATCCAAGAGACACTGCCTCTGACTTTACGCTTGACATTGGTCAGAGAAACTGTGTGTGCATCTGACAGCCTCTTCATGTCTAAAAAGTGACTTGAATGCAGTTTATTCTTGAGGAATTGCGTTTACAAGGAATGGGCTAGAATTAGGGTTGGATTTCCTCCATGGATTGGCTAAGTGCAATGCTACCATCACAGGCTGTAAAAAGCATACTAAAACTGAGATCTGATTACTTAATCACGTAGTTCACCCACACTCCACATAGTAATATCTATCTAAACACAGTTAACCCAGACTTATAGAACTGGATGAAAGGAAATCTTCCAGAAACATATCAGCCTGATCACGATAAAAGAATAGAACTCGTCTTTTTTTGACAATGATGCATCCATACTAGAAGATCTTTCTTGCATCACTCATGTTATTAATCTAGTCCTAGTATTGTTACCATGGACGTTTGAAAATAACCATTTCTCCTGACTTTACAAAATGGAAAATTTAGAAAAAGCAACTTTATTTTTCTTTAATCTTCTCATCCTATTCCTCCAAACTTGCCGATTTAAATACTGTCCCTTGTCTTGTCTGCAGTGGCTTGTACAACTCAAGTCCTGCTTTCAGGTCTTTGACTCTGACATTGTTCCTTTACCTTCTTCACATATTTCAATTGACTCCACTTGTTCACTTTGAAATCTTCACCTTCTTTTGTCCCTGTGCTGCCTCTTAAGCCAAATAACCCCCTCCTAAACACATACCTCTTCTGCAGTTCATAACTTGCCTCTTCCATGTCTGTTAGCACTTTTAACATCAGAAAGAATATAAAAATTGCTTCAGTAAAGTATACTGTAAAGGCTGCTTATGTCTAATGCAAAACTTCTGATACTAGCTGTCACTCAGTCACAAGTGCTATTTAAGTCATATTTTTTTTCTCCTATGTAATGAACTGCATGCTGCACATTTAATGAAATGTAGTAAAATCTGATTTGAAAGCAGTTATCATTCTAATATACTTTTCCATGAAAAAAGCATGACAATATGGATGTCAGCCACAGTTACACTGCCTTGTCCATCTTTCAAGAACAAAACTGAATTCAAAGAAAAATGTATGGATCAGACACTGGAAAAACAAGGAAAGAAATTTTAATGTAAAGCATTGTATACCTGCATAATCAGTTAAAACTTGTTTATGTTTCTCAAAGAGCTTATCTGTTATCCTAGTAACTGATATTCTAAAGGATCTCTAGCATTAATACACATATAGCAGTACCTTGGAAGAGCGGTGATCTTCCCCCACTTCTCTACACAGAACCTTCTTGGACCGTTGCTCCCCCGCAGAGAGGCAAATCCTTCATAAGGTATACTGGATGTTCCTGTAACAAACTGCCAACACAAACAAAACATCACAGATACTGGATACACAGACAGTGCAGGTTAGAAATTTATTTATATCGGTGTTCCACTGAACTCCAAATTCTTATGTAAAAGCATTTGCAAAGTAAGGAAATTTGTGAGGCAAAAGTGATAAATGCTACTTCAAATGGAGAACAAGGGAAAATAGACATTTCCTGACCATAGAATCACAGAATTGTAGGTGTTGGAAGGGACCTTTACAGGTGACCTAGTCCAACTCCTACCATTCTGTGACTCTATGATTCTATGAGATATTGTTGAAATTTCTACGTAATGATATAATAAATTACTAAGTGTTCATTTTCTATCTCTATTAGTCTTAATGCACTTTTAGTCAAACAATAATAGAGGATTATTTATGTCAGACAGTTTATCTTAAATGTATTTATTAACTTAGAAACCTATAAAAATAGCTGTGAGCTTCAGTCACTTTAAATTATTATAGTTGGTCTCTGAGGATTGTCAGGTTACTCCCACTAGCCAGCATCACCATCATTTTTGGGTGTTGGAGAATCACAGAATCATTTAGGTTAGAAAAGTCTGAGATTACCAAGTCCAACTGTAAACATAACACTGCCAAGTCCACCACTAAACCATGCACATAAGCACATCTATGCACCTTTTAAATACCTCCAGAAACCTATATGAGACTGGTTTAACATCTAATTTTTATGATGCATACGACTTTTACACAGATCAGCTGATTTCTTACCTGTAGAAGTCTTAGTCGTTGTTCATTGTTGAACCTTTCCACAGCAGCCCAGAACCACCGGATTACAATGTGATTGTCATGGTAACCTGTTAAAACAAAACAACCTTCATACCTTGAGGTGCTACACAAGTGGTTTAGAGAATAGTAAGTTTTTTCCAAGTTGGGCCCTAGTAACAATAATGTCATATTTCTTATCCAATTGCAGCAAGAGACAAGAAGTGAGAGAGGAATAGTCCTAAAATGCTTATAAAATCTTCAAGGCTCAGATTTACTATGACAAAAAGGAGTGAAATGCCCTTGGCAAGCATTTCTTCCATTAATCAATCACTAATGGGAATGCTAATTCTTGAAATAACCCAATGCTGTGGTTTTTATATATCTAAAGGTACAAATGATGCTGCAACCATCTCTTAAATTAGATCCCAAATTTTCCGTTGTTCTCAAATTATGTCAGCAGCCAGTCTTCAGTCACTAGGATTACTGCTAATTTTCTGTCATCTTTGAGAGTGGAAAAGACTAATGGTTACCATTTCAATTTGTCTCCAGTGTTTGGATGGTAGTCTGCTTGTGTGCACGTGTCCACTTTCGGTGGAGAAGACTGCTTTCTTACACTGTTCAGACAAGAACAGGAAGGGAAGAGCTGCATAGGGAAGCAGTGAAGCAAACTAAAATGGACGAGTGACCTTCTAATGCAAGCTTAGCCACAGAATTTTGCAAGATACTAAAGACATATCTCATGAGATAGTTCTTTGGTGTCTTAGAAACTGGGTAATTCCAGCTCCCCCCTCCAACATTGTCAGTGAACAATTTTAAAAACTAAAGTTACCTCCTCTATACTCTGTATTATTTCTCCAGTCACTCAAATCAATTTCTGCTGTTCCAGCTATAACCAGTTCCAGTTCTCTGGCATCAAATACAGACACGAGTCTTGCATCAACTACCTATGAAAGGAAACAAAACAAATAACAACACTTCTTCATTTACAGATTTTTGCGCCCCTAGAAAAGGCTTGTCTGCTACTAAGACATTTATCAGGTAACATTTCTCTCACAAATGGAAAGAATTAAGGTGTTTTTCTTTTTGAAGGCAAATAAATTAACTTCTTTTTCTCACACTGCAGTTCCATTCTGTTTCATTAGAGGATCATAGTGATTGGACATAATATTGAATTACTTCAGGACAAATTAAGTTCAATGCATTCCATTTCATTGTCCACGTTAAAACAGGTTAGAAAGAAATACCTTGCAATATATTCAGTCTACTGTGTTACACTGAGTACACAGCATGCACCAAAAAACCTCAAAGGCCTAATGAAGGGTCACTTTAGCAAGCATTCGCTGCTAGTTGTACAAATAGTGATCAATAGCATTTTCCCATTTGAAGGTGATATATAACCACAGTGTTTAAGTCAGCGAACAACAAAAACATTTTTAACATTCACACAACACCCTCATTGCTACCCACTCCAATATCTGTAAGGCACTTCTGATTACATACATATCTTCTTTTTGGGACTCTGTATGTGGGAAATGTATATGAGGAGACAAATATTTTTGGAAGATAAAGGAAGAAAATAATTTCATTTTGGAGTTTTTTACCTCATAGAAACCACGAACTAGACTTTCTGTTTGTTGTACAACTCCCCTCTCAATTCTCCATTTCACCATTCTTTCTATATATTCCTTCTTGTTCTTTTCAGTGACTGGGATATTGGCACCTCCTGGCTTTAGTTCCCGTTCTGTGATCTTAGGAAAAAAATGACCAAGTGATAACACGGTATTATAAAGACAAAAGAAAGAACTGTAATAATTTAATCTTTTAAATTCAAGTAATTCCTCAAGACTGATCCAAGATTGATTTTAGCACACTGGAATATGTTAAATAAGAGAACATACAACAAAAATTTATTTTATTTTTTTTAACAAAATTGTACTTAAAGTCCTATCTAGTCAGAAAAATCTTCATATTTAGCATGATGAATAAGCTGAGAAGAAAAAACAGTCTTTACAGCAACTAAGGTAGTGAATTATTCTAAGTAATGCCGTAACAAAGTTGTTGAAGTACCTTTGAATGCTAAATCTGCTGCAATTAAACTACCTCCAGCAGAGGTAATCCAAAATTTTGCTAAACTTGAAAGACACATTTGACCACTTACAAATAATAATTCCTACTTATATTTCAAAATTGTTTTAATCAATCAAAGTTTTATAAAAACAAATTAAATGTTTGGAATGACAATCATTCCTACATGCAAATAAATGCTTACCGGTAGAATACACAAAGGAAATTAAGACTCTTACACACCTGCCCAAAAACTTCTTCATTTACAGTAAATGTGAGATCTAGGATATCATGTATATCATTGTCTTTCATCCACTGCAAACTCTGGTGAAACTCCTCATCGAGATATTCCAGGTCACTCAGGTCACAGAGTCTAATGTAAACAAGAAAAATACAGATGATGGCAGTAGCATGTGCTCAGTAACTTAATTCATATCACTCAGTCCCGAAAAACACTGAACATGGGAGCGAACACAAAAATCAGTAAAGAAGACAGTACTTCAAATCTCTATTTGCCTAGCAATAGCAGTTACTGTATAACAAGATAATTTTGTTAATATAGAGAACTCCAGAATTTATTAATTTGAAGACACATTGCTTTTTAAACTTATGGTGAGTCTGTCTCGTATTTCCTGTGAAAAATATTTTGGAATTATGAAAATACAGAGACTGGAGAGATAAAAAAATAAAATCATAAATGAAATGCGAAGTTTTTATAACAAGCAACTAGCATCATTTTGTTTATCTGACTACACTGCCACCTCTCTCATCTCTTCATTGTGCAAAGAAGTCTGTTCAGCTACTCTGCTTACAACAGAAATATCATTTTGTCTTTTGCCATATTTGCCCTTTCCCGGTCCTTCTTTTCCAAATCCAACCTGTAAGCTAACTGCCCCTTGCTGTATTTAACAGTTACTACTCCAAGCCTTGAATATGTCATTCACTAAAAGTATTTAATACTGTGGCAACAATTTCTGCCATTCTTCTTAACTCCTTAAACCCTTTTATGTCAAATACAACACTGGCGCTATTCACAAAGGTGCTTTTCAGCTGCAGGGTTCCATGTCTGCTTCTCGAGTCTGTCTAAGCACAGAAGAAAGCCCTGTACTTTTAGTTGGACGCTCATCCTGCAGTAACAGCCCCTACATCAAAGCGGATGGACTGGACACAATATCCCATCTACAGAGGTAGTCTAGATGGCTTATCAGTTCTGAGAGAACTGGCGAAGGTCCAGGGCTTAGATGGGGAAGTTGAATTAAGCTGTGTACAAAGGTGGTTGTTCCTCATTTTTAATTGGGATGCTTAGAGAACCACCAAGTTAATAAATCTGTCAGTCACACAATATTAGCATTGACGTCCATCTCAGGTAAGTCCTCATTCTTAATAAAATGATCCTGTTAGCATTTCGGCACTTTTAAAATATACATGACAATAAGAAAGGATGCATTATTCCAACCTACTAGAATGTGTAATGTCTTGTATAAAAAATATCTTTCCAGACTCCTCAAAACTAGCTTTCAAACGGAGGACAAAAAGTGAAGCACCTTAAGTTCATTAGGTCTTAAATTCCAGACAGGCTGAACAAATGCAGCTCTTATTGTTTCAGCCAGTAGTAGTTGTTCTGAAAATGAGATCTAAAAAACATCCAAGAAAAGCTCCCCAAAATGGAGATTGCCAACAATCAGTCTGCCTCTGAGAATGGGCCTCGCAGTCTAAGTTACAAAGTGATTCATATCCTATCTGGTGAGTCATTACAACACAAATGAAAGAAAGTCTATTAATATTTGGAATAAACCCACAGCATTTCATTGTACAACTTAAAATGTAAGATTTTGTGGAGGAAAGCTGGTAAAGTAGCTAAAACAAAACATGAGGTATTATTAGGTAAATGGATCATAACCATAAGCAGAACCAAGTTAACTTTTAAGAAAAGTTTTGTATTGAAATGAAGTTATTGAACTATAACAGCCCATCTTCCTTGACAATAAATCATAATTTATCCATACAAAAAATGGTATCGTCCATGAGGAAGGAACCAAACAAAAAAGGAGACAGAACAATTCTACTCACATTCGGAGGAGGGCTTTATAAAAGGGTCGTGTGAAAAAGGCATCTAGTAAATACTGATGTATCAGAGCAAGGCCAAGAATTCGACCACTAAACCTGAACCTGGAAGAAAGAGTTACAATTGTTACATCGAAATGTTGTGGTTGGTACTCTGCTCTGTGATCAAAACTTGCATGTATTTCAAAACAGCGTTCTTAAATCAGATAGCTATGTGGTGTAACTTGTGGTATTTTTGTATTTTTCTTGTGTTTCTTTTGCATTCTCAGTAAGGCACAGGAAAAAAATGCAATTCTGCAGGGTGTGGAAAATCCCTCAGATACCTAAATTGCAACTTCTCCAGAATGTCAAATCCATATTAACCCAACCAACACCTGCCAGACTAGCCTGTTTATAAAAGCCTGTCTTCCAAAATGATAGTCACTATTTTTTTTTACATACCCCATACAGGATTAACACAAGTTATTTCATGTTACTGAGAGGCCAAAGATTTTTTCTACCCTTTGCTAGACTGACAGTTCTCTCTGTCTGTCTTTTCTGCTTAGAGTGCTTCCTTGCTCCCTCTTCTGACTGGTGACTATGGCGTTCTGTGTATATTTTTACAAATAGTGTCTGGAAGCTTTTTTATGTACCACAGTGATCTCCAGCCCTATGTCAATGTGATCTAAACTGTCTCCTTCTATCTCATCTCTCTTTCTTTCTTATCACCGTTTTGTCAAGTGTGTAAGGACAGCTGGGGGGGTGGGGGGGAGTGAGTGACAGATTTGAGACTGGATGGCAGCAATCTTAAAGTAGCAGGGTCTTTGCAAATACTCCCATGAGAAAAAAGATCCACTGTGAAAAGTTCTTCACATCTCCAGAATCAGATTTAAATCTCGTGATCTTTTTCAAAGAAAATAATGTTTCTTAAACTTTCTGTTTATGCATCCTCAACAACATTTTTCTTTGAAAGATTATGGTTTTATTCTACCTGCCTGTACACAGGGTTTGCAAGATGAGGATATGACATGCTAAGTCTTCTCCTTTCGTGCACAGCTGCTTGTCACAAGGAGTTCATATTCTGAACTCCTTCTGAGGCAGTACAAGGCCAGTGTTGTCACTAGCATCAGCAATCCCAGGAAGAGAAGGGGTCAGGTCTCCCTCACCCAAGACATCCTTAGTTCAGGATTGCAGAAGACAGAGATGAATACAAAATGCTGGGAGAAGCTGCATAGCACAGAAGTGGGTTTCCTCCCCTTTTTGCCAGACTGCTTATACCATTTATTGCCGCAGTACTGGACTTCAATAGGTAGGTTGCTTCAATTAGCTGAACTGGATGCAGCCAACCATATAGTTTTCTGTTAATGTTTAAAATTAGTAATGAGATTCCTTTCTGATATCCATTCTTTATAACTGGCTTACAATGAATAAGAACTCAATACATATCTGTCCTACATAGACAAGTAGTTTTCATTCCACTGTAATCAAACCACTTGCACAGCAGAATTATCTGCTAATATTCACAGCAAAACTTATGACAATACATGGCTTAAATCAGCTGAGGATTTAAACTTTATAAACTGAGGTTTATACCTGTGAAAATGGGATTATGTACAAATCCTTGATAACTATTTTAGAAGTACATATGTATGTACAGACTTTGCTCAAGAGCTATGTAATCATCAGTCCCTCCCCTGTCCCTAATTGAGATACCTCCATAGATTTCCTTCCAATAGACATGTTGGTTTTTTCCACTGAGGAGACCTCTCAATTCTTTATGAAAGACTCAAACAAATTAGATACAGTAACACTTGTTTAAAATCTCCTTCGCAGACAAAAACCCAACACTTCATTCTTTTTTTTTTCAATGCACAAGACGCTAATATTACCTTCATGAAATGACTACTAATATACAAGAAATGCAGAGAGTTCTGTTGTGAGACAATACCATGGTACACATTCTAAATCCTAGTTTTGCTGACCTTGTGAGAAATAGGATCCTTTAAAACCACAAGAGAAAACAAAATCAGGAAAGTCTAAAGAAATGCAGTTATTTTGCTACTGGTTAAAAAGGTTGGATTACATGTTACATGTCTGAGGCAGATATAAGAAGCTGTCTACAAGTGGGAATAACAGAAAACATATCTGAAAAACAAAAAGAAAAATAATTCTTACCATTCATGGTGATTGTCTACAAAAGCAGACATGGGACTTATTTGTACTGTATAGGTATCGTTGGCTGAATATTCAAACAAACCATAATATGGATTGAAGAGTTCTCTAGACACCAGGAAAAAAAACTCTCTTGAAGGTCCACTGTAGTCCAACCTTTAAAAAGAAACTTGACATTACTACGAAGTGTTTGTGTCCAAAGAAACACGTTTTTTTAATCTACATTCCTCATGCTTTATTTTAATTAAATTTTTTTAAGATTTTAACCAGAATCCTTCTCCTGTAGATTGCTTAATGCCAAGGTATGTGAAGTCTTCACAGGGCTATTCTGAAATGGAATGGCCTGGAAGATAGGAATGCAGTGGGCTGCTCTCATAAAAAAATTTGGCTCCAGCTGTTATCTCCTCTTTGTCACAGGAATATAACCAAATAATTGGGGTCAGCAGGGAGAAGAAACATGAAAAGAGCCAACATTAGACCTATCTGCATCTGACAAATTAAGACTGAAAATGAACAATGGTCAAATTATGTCTTTACAGACTTGCAGCAATAGGACAATTTGAAGGATAATAGTTCTGTTTTCCCAAGCAATGTGAGCTGAGATTACTTCAGTGATTTATCTTTCTTGGTCTAGATTTTCTTGTCTGTCTTCCAAACTCGAGTGCATTTAAATGTCTTTTGGAGAGTGCATTTCCTTTGGTTTTTCTTTTTTTGCTATTTCAAGATTCCAGTACTAATGAACAAGGAATCTAAATAACCCCTTCTTCCTGAATCGTAAACAAACTCATTGCTGACAAAGTCCCGAGACTGAATTTTGACATTATGCTGCAGGTCACCAGTGAAATGAGTTAAGTATGAAGTTAATGCTCTGGTAGAGTTGTGAAATAGAAAACAAGGGATTTTTCTGTGGGGAACTGACATTTTTGTAATTCTAAGGAATAGATAGAGAGATGTATCTTCTACAGATTGAAGATTTCATAATTGACTTTTAAGAAGGTCTAAGTACTAAGACAATGCACTGACAGAAGTATCACAGAAGCTGGTCAGCTTTCACACTGGACTTCTACTATTAACATATTGGTTCATGAACTTTTACAGAAGAAAAACATATGAGGACAGTTGTTTCTGAGGGTGAAGTTGTCAGGAAAGTAAAGCTAGGTACCATTACCAAGTTGAGGACAAAGCCTCTTTCCTTGAATGAAAACCGTTTTCTCTTCAGTCATTTGGAAGCACTTTGCTTCTGTTTAAGCTTCAGAAGCAACGTACTGAAACAGATCCTTATCCTGGCACAAACAGCAGATTCCATCCTCAAATTGCAGAAAAAAACCCCAAAATGTTTGATACCATGGACAACTGTTGGACCTTAATTAGGCACAAACATGAGGATCAAGTAAAGGGTCATTGCAAGATTCTTGCAAACTTACAGGATAATCAGACTCACTATGAAATCTTAAGATTGAACAGAAATTGTGTCCTTGACTACCAGCCATTTCATACAGCTCCTTTTGTACACAGAGTTACCGTGAGTCATCTTAAATAAATCAGTCATTAGAGTCCTGAACTGCCAGTCAGATTTATCCCACAATTAAAGGCTTGGCACAAGGGTGAGAAAACTTCATACAAGAGGTATGCAGCCACACAACAGCTGCAACTGTGGGGCACTGGGTATTCAGGAGTAGAGTATACGTTGTTGGCAACATGACTTCTGTCTCCTAGGAAACAACATTACTACTTTTGATTTACCATGCTTAAATGCAAAGCAGTTTCTGCTAATAGTTAATAGAACTTTGGGAAAGTAATTTTAAGGAACCATATTCTTTGTATCAAAATTGTCTTCATTTATCAGCACATGAAGTAAAAATGTAAAAACATTAAATTAGCATCACAATTGCATGACTGTAGAAGTGGTTCAAACAAGATAACAAAATTAAATGAACAGCAACAATTATGTCTGAGTTGCCCTACTTACTAATTCATACAGTAATAAATCAGTAGTTGCTAAAACTTTTTAATTTATGAAGATTTGATTATCCATTACTTTAAGACTTACACCTCTTTACCAAGAGGAAATGAATGCGAGAGCAAACTCCCACTTAAAAACTTAAAAAAGGAAAAGGGGGAGCAGATAGGACACAATTAACTTTCAGAATTCCTCCTCCTCATTCTCCTTTCCCCCACCCTGACCTGTCTATCTGCATCTAGTCAAATGAATAGTTGGATGTGATACATATCCTTGCACCATCTCTGATGAAACAATACTGTTTGCACACATCCTTTCTTCATTCAAAACACAGACTTGTAAATAGACAACTGACATCATTTTAATTTGACTTTGCTCTTAATTAACTCATTCTTCTTCATTAAGAAGAACGTCTTGTGTAAAACTGGATATAATGGGGATGTGTCACCCCCATTTCCAGGTCACTCTTCATCTTGCTGTTCTGGGTGACGAAATTAAAAAGCCAGAGGTCTGATGAAAGGAGACGGTCTATCTGGATCAATATCTATTTCAGGTGTGATTTTTAATTTTTCTCTTTCCTTTTTAAGTCTGAGTCAAGGCTGTAGCTGTGAAAGTAAAGTCTGGTACTGCTTTGTAAAATAAGCCTCGTTTCTGCATCCCCACCCTGCTCTGTCAATATAGTGTAATCTCATCCTGCACCAGCCTTGTCATTCCAGTTCTGAGTTTTGTCTCAGACAGCATGGTGATATTATTTATATGAACAAGTCCACACTTGGCTCTCAACTGTGAACATTTTTTTAATGTTAAGATTTCAGTGAGTCTGTATTAACACTAACCACTTGAGGGTGAACTTTAAACAAGCAACAGGATTTAGTGGTTTTTAAAGACACATTAATTTTCTTGTATGAGATGTTTCTATTACAACTTAGCTATTTTAAAGACCCACACATCACATGGCAGTAACACACGCTACAGTCACAGCTTCCTAAGTATCAAATGCATTAATGAAATATATCAATAAGAATATTCGTGTCTAAGGCAGTAGGCTTAAAGATCTGATAAAAGGGGCAGAAATCAAGAGACAAAAGAGGGAAATAGTACATTGTTTCAGTTTTAACTGCAAAGAAAATTTAACTGTATTTTGCTTTACAATGCACATCAAACCTGCAACACGTTAGACTTTTGTTAGGCACAGACTGACCATTCTATGAAATGATTTTGTAATGTCAAGAATATTTGTGGTTATTTGACAACTAGCAACAGCCTAGATGATTTTATTTGTGATGCAGACCCTGGGAAGGCAGTGAGCACCTCTTGTAGCACTCAGGGCTTTCAGCTCCCATTGCCTCCTACTGGGGTTGAATCGAGGAATGAACCTCTAACCTGCTCTTGAAAAACCCTCTCTAACAAACAGCAGCTGTCTTTTAACAAGCACTGGAGATATAAAGTCAGCACTGACAGAAAAGAATTATGAATAACATGAGGAAGTTGTTTGTTTTTTCTTTGCTTTCCCAGCAACATTCTAAAACACACACCAACTACTGTGAAAATTCACACAAACACATGCATTACTTCAGCAAAGGCAGGATACATTGCATTTCACAAGGCCTAAGAAGTTATCTTGAACAGCTGTATGTTCTAAGGTTTTGTATGTGGCATTTCCTGACTATAATCCTTCCTCTTTTCACTCCAAGACCACAAGAAGTTTGGTGAAACAACAGCTGCAAGACACAGTGAGCTTTGAGATCACATTTACTTCCCTGTTCTACTCACCCTTCTTCCCCAACGAACGTGACATAGAGTTTATTTCTCTGTAGGTCTTTTCTTGAGTAACCCATGATCTGGTTAAAGGCATCTTCTAGCAAGTGATCTCTCCTGATGATTAATCTGAAGAGCAAAATAATTTTGAAACAGCAACTCACAAACACGACCCACAGTTAGAAATATCTATTTACACTGCAAGGTAACAGGGTAACTTCACAGAGTTACAGTTTGCTGGATAACTTGATCTAGATCACACAGCTTCTCTCTGTCAGTCTACCTCTCTCAAGAACCTGCTTTACATTTCAATAAAACATCTCTGGTAAAATGAGTGTAGGGTTGAGGTTTTTTCTACCCTAGTTCTTCCTTGAATTAAATTAAAAGCTTCTATTTTTGTAAGGCTGGCCCTCTAAATTAATCTTACTGTAAGCAAGAATCTAACCTTCTATGTAAAAATCAATGAAAGTGAAAAAATTATAAAACCATGTGAAAGTCACTGAATGGTAACCCCAGAATCATACATCACACATAATCCCCCTGTGACAGGAAAAAAGCCTAGAAGGAATAGGAAATTTTTTGTCTAAAACTGGGCTGAAGTATCACATGTAAAAACACAACATACCTTCTAAAAGAAAAATTGTGAAAGTGAATAACATAAAGATCTAAAATATTAAGTGAAAGAATCCTCATTTAAACATTTTTTCTTCTGCCAAAACACTGTGTTTAATTAGCTTCCTGAAACTTAGCTTGCTTTATATTAAAATACTGCCTTACGTGTGCATTTGATCAGTCAGTCAGACCGAAGCTGGGAGCCGCTGCTGCCTGCAGAGGCAGCTTACTACACCATACAGTCTCTTGTAAAGCCCTTGCTTGCCTCACTATTTCTGCAGAGATCTATCAGTGATCAGCCTGTGCTACCCCACAGAGGACACAGAAGTGGAAAGACCAGGAGCTGACCAGGTACCAGGGCAACAATAGAATCTAAGCAGTGTGCAAGTTCTGCTGGGGTCCTGATTTGAAATTAAAAAGGGAGCAGGTCAGTGTATATCTGGAAAAGGAATCCAGAGAAAACTTCTGTTCAAAAATCAAGCTGTTGATCTAGTTAAAAAAACACCATGATGGCAAACAGGACAGGAAAAAATATGCAAGAAAAAATATGCAAGAAAAAATATGCAAGAAAAAATATGCAAGAAATGTAATGGATCTTACAAGTAGCAAATGCTATCCTCTTCTACTAGCTATTTCCCTAATTCATGACAAACCTGTCAAAGACTAAGCTTTAAATGTCTCTCAAGCTTGTCTAAATGATGCCATTTTAATCCCATTTCAGCTGTGGCAGCAAACTTTTAATAAGCTCACATAAATGAAGTCTGAGCTCTGCACAAATTCCTACAAAATGTGAGAAGTGACTGACTGAGGGAAGCAAAAATAAATTAAAAAATAAACAAAACCAAAAAATCCCAACTGCCTTGTGGCTACTCTGAGAGTATCAAACTACAACAGTTTGACAGCTGGCACATGACTCAGTAATTTACAAAATTATGAAAGTATCTTATGATGATGATTCCTAATATAACAGTATATATAACAGTATATAATCTCGTGATTAGCAAATAAATGAAGGAGGGAACACCTCATTCCAAGTGCTCTAGCATTCGGAGTGCTGAACTAAAAATATTACTAGTTTTTTAAAGATGATCCTTAGAACATCAACTAATTTTATGAGTCTTCTTTAATAAAGAGGATTGTGATATCAATACCGGCAATGATGTACTAAAGAGAAGCCTATCTATTTTATTTTTCAATGGAAAAAGACATAAGAAAATATAGCTGTTTATATCATAGCAATTGCTATAATGGAAGAATTCAGATGCTTCTTGTTTCTGCATGCCTCTTCCCAAAGCACTTTTTGGCACTGTGTTGGCAATATTGTTTGTATGAAAACATAGTTGGAGGAAACACAAAAAAGAAGTGGTCTGAATTTGCTGTATTTTCTGGTAGGAATCACATGTTGGCACTCAAGTCTTTTATAACAGGTTTCATATATCCAGAAGTGCAAATGTAACTCTAACTTTGCATTCCTTCTAATAGGAAGAAACTTGTAGACCTTCAAAGCAAGGCAAGATGCCTGAGAAACAAATCCAATTTCATGAGATTCTTCAACATACTTCAGTTTCCCTGGGCCTTGTCCATATCCTTTAGTCTCCAATTTCCTGTAAAAGTTCCTCAGCTTGGCTTCAAAATCTCTTTTGTAAGGAGCTGGAGCTCGGGCATTGGCACGCTGAGTACCTGCAGGAAGCAAGGAGCAAAGAATGATTCATGGCCCATCCTCTACTGTGAAGGCTCCTTAAAACAAAATGTGTAAGTAAGTATGTGTTTGGTTCAGTCACTTTTATAAAGCGTAAAAGCTGCATATCTTCAAGTCTGCTCTACATCCAATCTTTTTGGTTGCTCATCTCCAACAGTATCATCTTTCTAAAGTAAGTCTTAAAGAGCAAATCCACGTCAATGCAAAAGATGGATTGAAAAAACAATGCAATCAACTGGAAAGAATTAACTTTTGTTTGTCAAGTACACTTTATGCCTAACCTTTAAAATAGCTCATGCAATAAATGTTCTGTTCTGTTCTGGTTTTAGTCTTATCAGGAAAAACAATAACTCAGAAATGAAGCATAAACAGGCTGTGTTGTACCCCTGCTGAACACACCAAACTGAAGGAGGAAAAATTGTGGAAATTCCCTAGTAGAAGTTTGTCCCTGGGGAAATACAAGGAAGAAAAAATATTGGAAGAATAACTACCAAATTGAAGTTTGTGGAACACACATGACGGTCATTTAAGTAAATTTCTTTTTGAAAAACTGTTTTTGAGAGTCAATTTCTTAAAAGCAGGGAGAGATGAGATCTGTATGTGAAAAAAAATGGCTGACTCCCACATCTGCATTAACAAGGCTGCTATCTACAAATTCACAGTTTAGTTTGATCTATTCTGAATATTACAACCATTAGAACTTCTACTGCCTCCCTGGATAAATCACTTCAATTGATTTGATTGCAAGGCAGTCTGCCAGAGGCACACTTGCCCTTTTAAGCTCACGTTCTCACTCCTAGTTTTTATAACATTAAATTCCTCCCCCACAGGGCCGTGTAGACATCCCCAACAAAGAAATCTCAGAGGACATTTAAAATACATCATCCTCTACAGTATACATTGGTTGCTAACTACTTATCTGCAACTGGTGGTCATCTACTAGGCTCACAATGCATAGGAAATACAAATTACTGTTTAGAAGCACATATACGTAGACTTCCTTCTTTCCAGTGAGACTGGTTCCTTATGTAAGTTCTGTTTTGGCTCTCTGCATGAAACTAAGACATTACAGAAACATTTATTGCTACTATGGGTGAAGACATGAGAATGTAACATTTGAGGTTATGAGAGAAGGAGAACCTGTATCTATCTGTTCAGCCTGTGGGCAGAGATCAGGGGAAAACAGCGCAGCTTGCTCTGCCACAAAGTATATGGGGCTGACAGAAAATGCGACAAGCACATCCTGCGGAAGTGGCTGCTGGAACAAGCTGTAGAGTTGATCTCTCTGGAGAGATCAGAGAACAAGCATGATCAGTATTATCAAAGAATGTCATTTACAGGCCTTCGAAAGACCTGTCTGACCAGAAAGACACTTGCTGCTCTGTGATTCGAGGCTTAGTGTGATGTGTGGGAGGAATAGAAAGTGTGTGTCAGGGAATTGAACTCCAATGGGAACATGCAGGACCCCTCTGGAAAAACAAATCACGGTCACTGATTATAGTAGTAATCATCTTTTATTCAGGGCACCAAGTGCTTCTAATGGTACACTCAGCTGAATTCTCTGGAAATCTTAGAGAAACTTGAAAGTGTAAACAGCCTTTTAGTTACTGACCTTTTCTCCTTACTTTGTTTATTTCGCTTTGGGTCAAAGTAGGTACAAAAATGTAGTCATAAAAAAGAAAAAAGTAACAAAAGCATCCTTTAACCTTAACCCCTGAAGGAAGTGTGCTGAGAGATACTGCAGAAAAATAAATCTGGTAATGTATTAATTCATGGTTCAGAAATCAGCAGTGTATTATTCTGTCAGGAAATTACAAGTTGTCATTGTAAATCAGATGCATATGCAAAGAAATTCCTGGGCAATTCTAGTGCTTACTTCCTCCTTGGGAACAAAAGATGTTAATGGAAGAGTTAAAAAACACCAGTGATTTGATAATTGCATTTGATTTTCAAAGAGTTTATATTCTAAAGTAGATATAAAGAGTAACTTCATGACTATTCATCTTTCCTAAAAGAAAAAGTACAACTGATAGTGACTGATCTGAACAACGGATCCTTAACATACAATCTTGTGCAGTGCAGCATAGCCAGTTTAGCTGACAAAAAAATCCCACAGAGCCTCCATAGAAACAATGGGCTATTTACCATTTCACATCAAAAAGGTCATTTGTACACCAACACAAACATGCATACTTGCACACTGACAGGGAGATTCAATGGTCTCTCTATATTTTTTTGTGAAATAGAATAAAGATTGCGATTTTAAGAACAGGACCAAACCCATCAGTGTTCATCCTGTACAGTGTGCTCCTTTTCTATTAAGGAATAAATGAGAACTTCCCATGTTAAAGACTGAATATATTTTGACATCACTTTGTTGGAGTGAAGCCCTGACCAGCACGCTATGGTGCGTGTACTAGTAACGAGAGAACTGTAACTCTGAAAGCCAAAACTGGTTTTACTCACATAAAAGACTGACAGGTTTGCAGTTAAATAAGATGCATAATGCAGATTTAATTCTTCCTTTCTTTTCAGCGAAGGCAGACAGTTATACCTAAACCACATATGTATTGAAAATATCAATACATGTGAATATTATATTTTGCTGCTTTGCAGAATGACAAAAAATCATTAAGGTCTTGAGATACATTCTTCTAATAGGTCCTACAGACGTCCTACGTCCAGCAGCAGGAAAAGATACCACTCAGGACATGTTTATGAATAGTTTCAATCTGGTTTCTTGAGAAAGCAATGTTTTTTGTGATTGTGGACTAGGAAATGCCCATAAAAATGACTGTAATTTTTCTGATAATTTTTTCTTATTATCTGGAACTACTTAGAGTTGCTTACATCCCAAATGTTCTCTATTTATCTATACTTTTGTTCTCAGATTTCTAGAAATCCCCTAAGCCACTACTGATTTACTGCACTGATTGCATTTTGTTTATCTATTATCTTCTTATAAAAACTAAGAATAGCAGCATCTATAAACTTCAAGTTGCTGTACTTAGCTTACAGAGGTCAAATGAGACTTGTAATATTTGAAATAACTTAGTTCCAATCTGCAACTTAGTTAATAAATGAAACAGTAATTTCATTCTATTCTGGATATGTGCATTTCCAGACAGCTGCAAAATGCTATCTTTTGAACTTTTGTTGAAGGACAACAACTTGGCTTCACAGAAGACTTTAAGTCATTGCCCCACAGCGCCACTGACACTGGCATTTTAATGTATAGCTACTGGATCTCCTATTTTTAATTCTCTAGGCATCAGGATCCTGGCATGAGCAATCCCTTAGTAGTTTCCCATCAGTGAAAAACAATTTGCATGTTTTACAAGTCAGAACAAAATTACCACCTCTGAAGTTGCAATACATCAACAGTTTCTACTGGCAAAACATCTTTTGAGCCCAAGGCAAAGGTTGAAGTCTGACAATCAAATGTAACAAAACATTGACTTTGCTCAAAAATAGGACTTTATTGTTGCTGGAGCAACAGAACTGTCATCTTCAGGAAGGTGAAAAGTCATGTGCAGCATAATGTTAACTGAATTATGGGACTTACTCTACTGCAGTATCCAGATACCATCATAATGAAAGTATTGCAGTGACAAGCACACTGACCACTCAGACAGTACTTCAGCTCATGTAACTTTACCCATCAAAAAGTTGGGAACCACAAAGGGGAATAGGTTATGATTTCTAACTTGTAGGTTCTTAGCTTTAGGCTGCTGTGAATTTCAATTTGGAAAACAAACAAAAAATTTAGTCAAACAATTTTTCTATTTTTTCTGTTCTCCAAGTTCTGGGAAGGCAGTAAGAGTGAGCTGCTGATTTTACAGATCTGGAACTGGCCCTTAGTGAATATGAGAAACGGTTTTGTACAGCCCCCACATAAGCTGTGCCTGAGCAACTTACCTGGAGAGTTCTGAGGTGAAGACACCGGTGAGCCTCTTGGGGACTGACAATAACTAGGATGAAGTAAGGCATGTGGCGGCACATATGACATTATCTCCTCTTCAAACAAGCTGATAAAAAGGAGCAAATACAAAAAACCATGTTTATTTTAATGAATGGCATTTTTCACTTCCTGGGAATAAATCTCACATTATTAACCTGCTTTCCTTGGTAGTCACTTGCCTACTCACACACTTAAGAGTGCTATGAAATATTTTGTTGCCACTCCCTCAATCAGATCTTTAAAGGACTGGAAAACAGTAATTACTAATTTAGTGTGGCATTGCTATACACAATGTGGTATTTGTTTTCAAGGTTAAAATATAGTTAATCAGTCTTGCGAGTCTGCACACACACACATAGACACTTTCTTTTGGTTTTAATTTATGTTCTCATTACATAGAGGTCAATAACCTTAGTCACACTTTCCTGGAAAAAGATTTACAATACTGCAGTAACCCCAGGAATACAGACAACTTCTAAGGTCTTAGGATTAAGATTCACATCCAAACTTGTTGAGTGTATTGCAAGTAAGTTTGTTGGCATAAGTAATTTCATTATTTTATCCTTAATGCTAACACTGTTGCTGAAATGAGTATCACATCTAGTCTGTTCATGTCTGATCCATTATTATGACAGAACTTTTAAGATAAAAAAGTGTGTACATAGAGTCTGTGTATATATTAAATTTTCAATCTTTTCCTAAAATTGACACATGCAAAAAGAGACTGAATAGAATCATGGAATCATAGAATCACAGAAGGGTAGGGGTTGGAAGGGACCTTTAGAGATCATCTAGTCCAACTCCCCTGCAGAAGCATGTTCACCTAGATCAGGTCACACAGGAACATGCCCAGGCGGGTCTTGAAGACCTCCAAGGAAGGAGACTCCTCAGCCCATCTGGGCAGCCTGTTCCACTGCTCCCTCACTCTCACGGTGAAATAGTTTTTTCTTATATTTAAATGGAACTTTTTGTGTTCCAGCTTCATCCTATTACCCTTTGAACTGTCACTAGATACAATAGAAAAAAGGGATGCCCCAACCTCCTGATACCCACCATTTAGATATTTGTAAATATTAATAAGATCCCCCCTCAGTCTCTTCTTCTGCAGACTAAACAGCCCCAGTTCCCGCAGCCTTTCCTCATATGAAAGATGTTCCATGCCCCTGATCATCTTGGTGGCCCTGTGCTGGACTCTCTCCGGTACTTCCCTGTCCCTCTTGAGCTGAGGAGCCCAGAACTGGACACAGGACTCTAGATGAGGCCTCACCAGGGCAGAGTAGAGGGGAAGAAGAACCTCCCTTGACCTGTTGGTTGCACTCTTCTTCCCAGGATGTCATTGGCTTTCTTGGCCACAAGGGCACGTTGCTGGCTCATGTTCAGTTTATTATCAATCAGGACTCCCAGGTCTCTCTCTGTAGAGCTGCTCTTCAGCAGTTCAACCCCCAGCCTGTACTGGTGCATGGGGTTGTTCCTTCCCAGATGCAGGACTGCACTTGTCCTTGTTGAACCTCATGAGGTTCCTCTCTGCCCAACTCTCAAGCCAGTTGAGATCCCACTGAATGGCAGCACAGGCTTCTGGGGAATCAGCCAGTCCTCCCAGTTTGGTGTCATCAGCGAACTTGCTGAGGGTACACTCTGTCCCCTCATCCAGGTCATTGATTAAGATGTTGAACAAGACTGGCCCCAGAACCGATCCCTGTGGAACTCCACTGGCCACAGGCCTCCAACTTGACTCTGTGCCATTGATCACCACCCTCTGGGCTCTGTCATTCAGCCAGCTCTCGGTCCACTCATCCAAGCCACACATATCTAATATCTAATATCAGAAGAGATCCAATATCATAGTCTACACTGATTAAACTGTTGAGATAACGTGTAAAAACTATTTTCAAAAATTGAGGTACAGAAAGAATCACAAGCCAATCTTTTACTATGGAGCTCAACCAATGAAAGCAATGTTCAAATGAAAGGTGTTTCTTACCAAGTTTGTTCACTGAACAAATACCTAGACAAATTTTTTGCTTTTTTTTTTTTTGAATGTGTATTTTCTGGCAGTTCTTTTTGCATTCATGATCATCTATTGTTTTCCTGCAAGTTACATTTTGATGCTCAAAATATGCTAAAATATAAACTACTATTTGAATCTTGGATTAAATTAAGGGTTAAGATGATGATTTGTGTTGTATATCAAACAATGTTTTTAGAAGAAGCTGAGAAATATCTTAATATTAACATCTGAAGCATAGTATAGTGCAATTCTTACAGTATTTTAAAAAACGCAATGCTTTGTACCTCCTTCAATTCCTAAACATATAGGAATTTGTTTCCTTGGTTTTAGTTAACTGCAACTTAATATTTACTGAAGCATGTGAAAAAATGTAGTGTTCCCAAGCAATAAAGATACCAGAAATAGTGATTCACTAGTGATTCACACTTTCAATTTTACACCAGTTTTCACTCACAATAACCTCAGAATAACTCAGTCCAGTCTTGAGGTTTAATCAACAACAATTTCCGAAAGTAATGGATGAATAGATAACTTTTTATCAACAGTATGTCCTTGGGCCAACGGTTCTATTAGATTATTAATAAAACGGGAAGAAAATCCTCAAGCAAAGCTTTTCAAGTCTGATATTTTTCTGGGGGAAAAAAGTAGATTGGGACAAGTAAAATCTGAAGAATAAGATACCATTATTTTAGGGAAGCATTGGTTACTACTTTTCTCTTAAAAATTAGTTATACTGATAATTACTTTTCCACAAAAGAAAGTTTCCAATCAAAATTGTGAATTAGCATTATCTCCACTGAAAGATTTTCTGTCTTCGCTGTTCATTAAATAGTAAAGGGAACAAAACCCAGTCAAAGAGCAATGATCAAGTCATTCAAACAATCTTTATTTAAAAACAAATAGCTGAAGCCAGATTTTTCTATGTGTTATATGTTTTCTATGTGTAACTCTCCATGTGTTATATAGTAAAATGAAAAGATTTTTTAAGAAATGGTATTCACGTATTAACAAATCCTTCAGCGTGGTTTTAAAATAAGACCTTTTTTTATAGCTGTAATTAATTCAGAGATTTAAGGACAAGAAAGGATTATCATTATGCAACTTGACCTCAAAATTCTACTACTAACGTCAATCCTATTTCACTAGATTAATTTTTAAATTTACTCGTAAATTTCTTGATGCACTTTTCCAATAGATAAGAATATAACATCTAGAGAAAAGGGTTTATGTCAAGCAAAAAATCTGCCTGATTAAGCACCTTACCATTTCTTGAACTCTGTATTTCCTTTATTAAAGGGGACAATGCTTGACAGCAAAGTGAAGAGGCAGCAAGGTATTAAGTAATAAAAACATATCTGAAGTGTGAAATTTCACAAACACAGATTTCCTAAACCACAGAAGTAAACCAATGCTTTCTTAAAGCAGTAGAAGGCATGTCCTTACAAAGAAATCTGAACTGTACCACCTATCTAAACATCAGAGCTGGAACAGGACAATAAAAGGTGGTCTGGGCAAACCCATCTAAATCCCAAGCATAGCACTCTTACACTCACCTTTCCTCAGACAGAATATTCCATTTCATCATTTCTATGAAAAAATGCGACTTCCAACTACCATATAGAAACTGAACATAATGAAAATAAAAAACCTGACTCCTGAGCTGCAGCTCTCCCAAGTCCACATACTGAAGGGGAAATGATCAGGTCACTAAATCAGCATATGCTGCTCACTGAAAGGCTCTTCGGGGGCTACCACAGCATATTCAACATCTGCATCAAAAGCAGCAGTGCCTACCTGAGTAACATGACAAGGTCTGCATCACTGGATAAACGCACCAACCCAGATGTTCCCTCTGTCCGGATGAACTGGATCTTCTCCCTGTGCAAGCAAGAAAAAATTTCGAAATATCTGTTGCAAATAAGGCACCAAGGTACGCAACAGAAAGAAGAAAAAGTATCATAAAAACCTCTGGGTTATGCTTTTGTATTTCAAAACCCATTTCTTTCCCTGCCATACCATGTCCATGTGAGTAGCAAAATATTACAACCAAAAAAACTGTTTTGTTCTCAGGGATGATGTTGCTGTTGCCCTCATCTCTTTGATGCTCAGGCTACTTCAGGTAGTGCAGCCATCTAACTACTACATAAAACATTTTTTATAAATCAATCCTTCAAGTTCACTCTAGCTATGTCACTAAATTCAAAGTAGGAGGCTGAGCCCTGTGGGATGACATTACTATTCTGGAAATGAACTATTTGAAGAGGTACTTCCCAGTTTTGGACCTTGGTACTAATGCAAGCCATACATTACAATGCACACTCGTGATTTTAAAAGCAAGTTTTTCATATCACACGACATTTAAGAAACCTTCCAGAAAGACTTGTACTATTTCTCTCCCTCAGTCTCACAGGAGCACATACTCTTCCTCCTAGACCCAGTTTGGTCACTCTTGTGGAATCTATGCAGACTAAACAAAGTCAAGCACTTGCTTCATCAGTGATACGGCTGCAGCCAGCGAAGACCCATGTTCAGCCCGGAAGCCCCATAGTCTTAGAGTGCCCAGGGCAGGGACATCTGGACACTTCTGGAGTGCTCCAATTTACATCAGTGCCCAAATGGCAAGGTTTGAGGAAACAATTGGTGGATTATAAAACATATCTTCACATTTACTTAGCAGCAACACCAGGAACCAGAAGGACACTTTCTGGGTCAACTAACGTATGCAGCTCTCCAAATGAATGCAATCGATGACTTCTTGGGGTTACCAATGAGAGCTGTGATTTCAATGACAGATTTCTAAATATGGCTTTTACCTCCTGTTAAGAAATAAGTTATGTTTAATGTATAATAGGTGCCTTTGCCTGCAGCCTTTTACATTATTTAACAGCCTCTCTGTTCTACCTGTGCTGATGTGCACTGAGATTTGATCCTGGACACGTACTTAATAAGAGTATAACTACAACATTCTCACTCCACCATAAAACCTTTAAACAATTTCCCACCTGTAGTATACTTTCACTGTGTACTTTAGTGGACCCTCAATTTCTTGTCACATCTTTCTTTTTGGGAATAAGAAATTATTTTAGACAGAAACCGGAAGAGATTTTCCAATTATCTCTGTCCTCTTCCCCTGACCAAATACAGATTTTCCTCCTCACCTATGTAATAAATGTAATAATAAAATTTAATGTCATCACTGTTCTACTTCAGTTGCGATGAGGTCCTCAAAGAAAGAGACTACATCCTTTTTTACAAATCACTACACTAAAAAGAATGACATAAAGGATTCAGAGTGGGATTTCACTTAGCCCTTAATTCATTAAGTGTTCCGGCAACATCAGTGGAGTTGCTTAGTCTCACAATGTGTGAAATAGACATGGATTCCAATCACCTGCTACATCAGCATCTTAAAGGACTAACTAGGAAACACGAAACTGGAATCTTTATAAAAATGTAATGAATGTTACTGAAGTATCAGCTCCAGAAGAATACAGGAAAAGTGTCATGGGAGACGCTTTACCTTAATCAAATATACTAGCTTCGAAGACTAAAGCAAAACCATTTAACTTAAAAGAATAGCATCTCTGGCCAATATTGCTTAATGTAAAATAAAACTATGTTCATTAGAATTCTCAATAATTCTGCTAAAGTGGGTAAGTTAGACATATATCTTCAGGATAGTTACAAAGTAAGCATACAGAAAGATATAGAGTCCCAAGGAAATGAGGAGTTACAGAAACCAGTATTTTTTATCCTTTGATCTTCCATTTTTAATCTGAAAACTATCTTTTCTTGAGAAGGGCTCAGCTTGTGGCAACTTACGATTCTATAATCAGGAAGCAAGACTCTACAAGAAGCAGAATTTGATAATGCCAACAAGTCTTTTGAACAGTTTGAACTAAATTATGAAAAATACACAAAACACAGGAAGAAACTGACACTCTAATTGCTATCAGTGTAAAGGAAACCAAGCACCCTGGGGAAAGGAAAAAAGAATAATAAAATTACTAATAAACAGAAATTGTTTGTATACTACTTCCCAACAGATTATTTTGCTCACATTTCAAACAAAGTCTAGTGGGACAAACTTGCCCATAGTGATACAGGTGCAACATAGGAACCATTTTGACAGGCTGAGAACTGTAGATTTTCATTTTCCTCCTTATTTATGTATTTTAGAGAGAACGTGTATTCTGCTAGTACATCTTCTCAGGTTTCTCAGAAAGGATTTATTTAGAGGGTAAACTAAATCATTAACGTAGAAGCCTCATCACCAAACTTGTTAGAATACGATGTTTTGGGGAACTGCAGAACAGGACAGCTGTATTTCAGGAACTTGCAGGACATGGAGAAAAAGGATCAATAAACAGCACTATGAAAATGGGAAAAATGAAAATCAGTGCTGGCTGCTAGGCCAGAGTGTGGACAGGCATCTGGAACACAGAGTGCTGCGTTGGCAGTTATCTGCACAGGATGGACCACTACCATCAAACCAGCTTTTCCAAATTTAGTGTCCAAGGAAGTCATGTGAGTCCTAGTCACTAATAACCAAGTCGGTAGTTATTTCATCTTTTACATCCAGGTACATGAAATAAAGTGTCTTCAGCCAGGACACACTTTAAGAGGGATCTTGCCACTTCCTATCATTCCTAGCTTAAGCATATGAGGGAGTTTTAAAAGCCATATAACAATCAAAGATCCCATTGGACTATGCAAAAACTGTGACTACTCATTTTTTTACATTCTAGAGAAATATTAAAAAAATCTGATGGATACAAGATTACCTCCAAGGTCATTAGGTAAGGACAGCCTGTCTGTAAATGCACATTGGGAAGATACAGACAACAACAAATGTCATTGTGCCTCAACCTCCCAGTTGTACACATACTCAAATGAATGGGCACATTTGCCATTTCATCCAGCTGTCTTGGCATACTGTGAAGACATAAGCAAATGCTTATGTCGGTTGCACCAAACATTTTCTTGTAGGTACCTTTATTTGGTAAGAACACATTATCTCTGTTCTCCCAAAGTTTCTTTCAGGAGTTAAATAGAAAGACAATGAAGAACTTTCCCACAGCTTTACAAATACATTTGAATAGGCCAAAAAGTCTGCTATCTTTTACATATCTAATTTTAGTGAAATAAACTAATTATAACTAGCATTTTGTATTGAAATAGGAATAGCAAAGCACAAATTTTATTACCTGAGTGATTGATTCCTGGTAAGATCTGGTTGACGCTCTTGTAGAATTTCAAAGATATTGGGCTGCCGCAAAAATGCAACAATCTTGTCATTGTAAGCTGAAAACATCAACAAAAATATCCTGCTGAAATCAGGAGACACTAAAAGACAAGGCTGCATACCTTCTGAGTTTTGAACATGACAGCAGACTTTATCTTCAGAGTTTTAAGCTTAGCAGTACTGCGATGATACTTTTTCATGTAAAGCTACCAATTCTGCTGTTATTTAGGGAATGTGCTTCTTCATTGTGAACCAAATCTCATTGTGACATGGCCTTCCCACTGTTAACAGCTCTAATTCTGTTAGTAATTTCTATTTTATTTTATTCACACTGTTAGCTAAGGTCAAACTAGAGTATTCAATGCTAGAATAAAAATGCAGGGACCTTGTTTTTCAGTGCACATAGGAAACACTCATATCAAATCCTCAGGAATTGCTGAGCCTGCAGTGCACATATGCAATGTCCATGGCAAACAATAGGATTTAAATTAGCACAGATTTTTCAAGTAAACATACCATAGTACAAAAAGCCAGTTATAGTCAATCAGATTATTTTATCTTGATTTGGCACAAATTTGACAGCTGTTAGATTCGATATGCTAAATTCTGTTGTTGGTGGTACAGAAGTCAGTAACTTGGTGTGTATGTAACTGAAAACAGAAGTTAAGCTAATGACTAATTCCAAGCCGATTAACACTTTCTGGAATCCGGCCAAAACTGATGCTCAGAAGTTGTACAAAAATCACTGGGAATACATGGAGTCCAATTAGGACATAACTTGGCGCACTGGCTTCAACTCTTCCTGTTAGCATGTAGAGCAAGTGAGCTAGTAAGGTGAAAGTTTTACATTCCTTATTTGGTTCTCCACAGACACTTTTCAGTATTGTTCCTGCAGGTTGCAACTGAACAACTGGAAAAAGCTGATGGACAGAAGCAATCATAACAAATGACAACTTCCAACCAAACGAAAGACCCAGCAGTGCACTGCATATGACAAAGTGTCATGGTTTAGCAAGGAGCAGCTTTTGCCTGGTAACAGGGGGAGCGGGTTGCAGTGAAGACTCGGTAAAGAGTTTTTGGACTCTCCCTCAGCTCCTGGGTTCAGACCCACCTCCTGCCCAGATGGGCCAATCTGGTGCCTCTGTGATCACTATTTAGGGATGGGAATTTGAAGAGCTGGTAGGAGGTGTAAGAGTGATACAAGATGGAGACGACCACACAGACCCCACAGTCAGAGAAGGAGGAAGGAAGGAGGAGCACTAGACCAGAGACCCCTCTGCAAGCCGTGGCGAGAATGTAAGCTGTACCCCTGCAACCCATGCAGGGCCATGGCAGGACTGAGAGCCACCAGCAGCTCTGTGTGAGTGCACCCAGATGGGCGAGGGACTGTGTGGGGAAGCAGCCATGGCGCAGGCCGTGCTGGAGAGCCTGTGCGCCGCAGAGCAGACCCACACGAGAGGCAGAGAGGAGCTGCAGCCTTTGGGATAAATGCACGCCAGAGCAGCCCATGCAGGGCTGTCGTGTGTGTGAGTTACCCCACAGATGTGCAGGGAGGACTGGTGTGGAGCACACCTGCACTGAGGAGAGACAAACAGCAAAAGCTATCAGGAACAGACTGACTGAAAACCCCACTCCCTGCCCCCCTGGGCCGTTCAACGGGGGGAGGAGGTAAAAACACCAGGATCAGGGCTCTGAGCCCGGGAAGAGGGAAGGGCTGGGGAGAAGGTGGTCTTAAAGGGCTGGTCAGACTCTTCATCATTGTACCATTCTGTGTTGTGTTATGTTTGTTATGTTTTGGGGTTTTATGGTTATGCTTTAGTTGGTGTTTCATTAAATTATTTTCTGTTTTCTTCCCCAAGCCCAGTAGCCTGGTCTGTTTTGTCCTGAACCTTAAGCGGAAATTAAGCTCTCCCTGCCCTTTGAC